>NW_022589708.1:41075903-41368317 GCF_004348235.1 Phoca vitulina
TTTTTTTTTTTTAAAGGTTTTTTTTTTTTTTTAAGATTTTATTTATTTATTTGAGAGAGAGAATGAGAGAGAGAGAGAGAGCACATGAGAGGGGGGAGGGTCAGAGGGAGAAGCAGACTCCCCGCTGAGCAGGGAGCCCGATGTGGGACTTGATCCGGGGACTCCAGGATCATGACCTGAGCTGAAGGCAGTCGCTCAACCAACTGAGCCACCCAGGCACCCACTAAAATGATTTTAAACACAGAAAAATGTTCTTGAAAATGAGCCTGGGTTTGAAGAAGTTGATGAAAAAGATGTAGGCAGGCTTGAAAGCTCATCTCTAAGAAAATAACAACTACTGAATTTGTTCAATCAAAACATGATGAGAATAAAGCCAATAGGGAGCAGCCAATCAAACCATCAATAATTAAAAAGAATTATGAATCTCTTTCTACAATTATGATGCATTGAATATAGCTGTGAGGTGTGTTTCTGACCTGGGTAATCAGACTGGTGGTGAGGCAGTCAGAGTTGGAAGTCAGGTTCAGATTATAACTCTCTGCCATTGCCCCCTCCCCTTTTTAAATTCTAGATGTAGATAAAAAACTCCCAATCTTGGCTCTCTTCTCCTCCTCGTTCGACAGACAGCCGCATCTTCTGGTGTAGTGCCAGCCACCTCCCCGAGACACGATGGTGAAGGTCGGAGTGAACGGATTTGGCCATATTGGGCGCCTGGTCACCAGGGCTGCTTTTAACTCTGGCAAAGTGGATATTGTCGCCATCAATGACCGCTTCATTGACCTCAACTACATGGTCTACATGTTCCAGTATGATTCCACCCATGGCAAATTCCACGGCAAAGTCAAGGCTGAGAACGGAAAGCTTGTCATCAATGGAAAGTCCATCTCCATCTTCCAAGAGCGAGATCCCGCCAACATCATGGGGTGATGCTGGTGCTGAGTATGTTGTGGAGTCCACTGGGGTCTTTACCACCATGGAGAATGCTGGGGCTCACTTGAAGGGTGGGGCCAAGAGGGTCATCATCTCTGCTCCTTCTGCTGATGCCCCCATGTTCGTGATGGCTGTGAACCATGAGAAGTATGACAACTCCCTCAAGATTGTCAGCAATGCCTCCTGCACCACCAACTGCTTGGCTCTTCTGGCCAAGGTCATCCATGACAACTTCCGGCATTGTGGAGGGACCCATGACCACCGTCCATGCCATCACTGCCACCCAGAAGACCGTGGACAGCCCCTCTGGGAAGCTGTGGTGTGACGGTGGAGGGGCTGCCCAGAGTATCATCCCTGCTTCCACTGGTGCTGCCAAGGCTGTGGGCAAGGTCATCCCTGAGCTGAACAGGAAGCTCATTGGCATGGCTTTCCGTGTCCCCACTCCCAACGTGTCCATCATGGATCTGACCTGCCGCCTGGAGAAACCTGCCAAATACGACGACATCAAGAAGGTGGTGAAGCAGGCATTAGAGGGCCCCCTCAAGGGCATCCTGGGGTACACTGAGGACCAGGTTGTCTCCTACGAATTTAACAGTGACACCCACTCCTCCACCTTCGATGCCGGGGCTGGCATTGCTCTCAACGACCACTTTGTCAAGCTCATTTCCTGGTAGACAATGAATTTGGCTACAGCAACCGGGTGGTGGACCTTATGGTCCACATGGCCTCCAGGGAGTAAGAGCCCCCTGGACCACCAGCCCCAGCGAGAGCAAGAGGAAAAGAGAGGCCCTCAGCTGCTGGGGAGTCCCTGCCCTAACTTATCCCCCCAAACACTGAGAATCTCTGGACCTCCACCGTTTCCATCCCAGACCCCCTGAAGAAGGGGAGGGGCTTGGGAGCCCTACCTTGTCATGTACCATCAATAAAGTATACTGTACCCAGC
Source organism: Phoca vitulina (assembly GCF_004348235.1). Lineage (NCBI taxonomy): Eukaryota > Metazoa > Chordata > Mammalia > Carnivora > Phocidae > Phoca > Phoca vitulina. Next base: position 41,077,777 of record NW_022589708.1, read on the forward strand.
CAAAAAAACAAAAAAACAAAACCAAAAAAAAACCTCCCAATCTTGCTAGCTCCCCACATACTGTGCTATCTCTTGCTATTTCTCTATACTCTGCACATACCTTTGTATTTATCCTTTTGAATTTTTTTTCAATTTTCTCTTTCAGGTGTGCTATCTTTTTCCTGCTGAGACCCACGGTGGTATATAGTGGCTACACACACACACACACACACACACACATACCATATAGAATGAAAGGATGTGCCAACAATTGAACAAATAAATAATTCATTTCCACTGGACCAAGGACAGAAATTCAGTATGACCTCAAGAACACTAGATCTGGAATTTGGGATGTCATTAGAACGTCTTCAGAAGTCTTTCAGTTCTAGTATGCTTTCAGCTTCTCCATTGTTTCGGGCTAACTCTGGCAAAAATACTTTGTGAAGTTGCAAGCAGCTGGATCTCGATATTTCCAGTTCTGAATCAAGATTTCTGTAGACGTTTCTTATCCCTGAGAAGTTAAGAGAAGTTAGAACAGTGTGGGCATTGAACATCTACATAAAGTAGCTGGAGTCTTAAAGTTAAAGTGGTCACTAAAATATCAGGTATTAATCCTTAGAGTAGTATATGGCAAAAAAAACATAAATTTGGCAATCAGAGATATGAATTTCTCCAGTAATTTATAAAGATTACAAATTGTATACAGTAGCAATATGGAAGTTTTGTCAAATTTTTTACATTTGTAAATTTATCATAAGGAAAAGATAATTTTAAGCCTATTAGCAGCTTGCTGGTATCACTTCCTAAATAATTCCTCTACATTTTCCTTTTTCTGTCTGCTAAAATAAAGTTTAAAGATGAAATGAGAAATTCTGGGCATAGAAGAGACCTTGAATAAATATTTATTTGTGGAAAATAGGTATACCCATATGATTTTTTCATCACTGAACACTGTATTTTTAGGAAGAGGCATTAAACTCAGAAAACTTAGCCAAACAATTTATTATAAAATAACATGGATGTAGAATATATTAAAAATCAGTATTTGGTATGCCTCATATATAGGCCCTTATCAAAAAAATCATCTTCAGAGTTCCATGTCTAGTAAACACAATTTACCACACAGACAGCAACAAACAGAATAATCAGTATTAAATTTAAGTTAAATATGAATTGAGGTAACATCAGTGAAAGTTGAGTAACTATTTTAAAAGAAGAAAATTGAATTAAAAATATAATTGTCATTCTCAATCCTCAAATGGCACATCTCTAATGCATATAACTGAGATCTTCTGGAATCTTTTATAGGAAAATGTAGATAAATTAGCAAGTTGTTTCTATGATAAGAATAAATTCTTATTCTTATCTTCCTATGTGGATGGGGAAGAGAATGCTAAAATATATACATATTCTGATGTCATAGTTGCAGAAAAATTAATATTAATATTGGAATCACAATTTGATGGTAATAACAAAGAATTTGAATATGGATTTCAACTAAGATACATGCTTTAGGATATCACAGGAAATAAAATTCATTAAAATAAATTCCAACCCATTGCACAATTATTGCATAAAAAAATACTAACGGTAATATCATAGGTTTCTAGAATCTGTAGTTAGAATGTTTGCAGATATTTTACACAGTGACACTGCATATTCAGAAAACTGAGTACTGACCTAGTCATTAGAAAACCAATTTACAAAATTTAGGCCCTAGAGTGGAAAGCTGGTTTTTATTAGTTTAGTTTGAAGTTGGGACATGCAGGTGAGTTGGCTGTTGAAATTGAAATTCTATTGTATGTCATCAAATAATATCTTCTAAAAATTTGTATGCATATATATTAAATCTAGTTGCCAGGAAAAACCTAACTGTTGGGAAGACGAATATAATAAGAAAAGTGATAGTGAGCTGTTGAAGAATTTTAAACTGCATTTTTATTTACCATGTGCCTTATATGGGACCTTTCACTATTTTAAATATTTATGGAAGTATTTATTCTTCATTAGTATTATGGAAATTTTGTTGAAATATTCAAATTAATGTTCCAACAGAAGATATTTTCAAGACATATTAAGGGAAAAATATTTTTTCTTTCTTTAATTCTTCTCTTAAATCTAGGATGTAAGGGAGGAGATTTTAAGGCACGATTGAGAATATACTTAAAACTCTATAGAACATATATTTCTTCCCACAGGATTTAACTTCACCCTGGAATGGCTTTACCGATGAGTGACCTGTGAAATTACAGAGACCTATGCTTTGTGTTAGTTTAATGCCCTGTTTTCACCACCTTGAAATTCTTTATTTTTTTTAATAAGAGACTATATATTTTCATTTGACAGTGAGCCCTGCAAATTATGTAATCTATCCTGACTCCATCAGTTCGGAGATGTTTTTCTTTATTCACTAATGTGTCTTGGTTCCTAAAATAGTAACTGATTATAAGTAGGCATTTAGTAAATATTTGTTAAATTAAACTGTGTACTTCAGGCTCAGATAAAAGCCTCCAACTGCACGGTGATGTGCTAATCTGCACCATCTCCATTTCTAGCCCTATTTTAATAATATGACTTTCTTTTCCTCAAAATAAAGAAAGGGGTAGATGAGTATAATATCTTTGAAACAATTGATCCTGCCTTGTTTATCAAAATGTAGAAGTGAAAAATATACTGCTTTGAGTTATAGAGTTAAAAAATACAGGCTGTCTTCTTATTTAGAGAAGAGTTCTTCTTTATTTAATTCAACAACGCAATAAGGTTTTAGAAATATTATCTCATTCTGTCTTCTTATATGATTCATGTTTTTAATTGGTGGCTGTTTACTTGAGTTTTCCAGGATCACATCAGATTTAATCTTTATTCTCTTTTTAACTCTTTTTGACAGTTTCCTTATACTCAAGAACTTGGCTAGCTATTTATTAATACTATCAAAAAGTTGTAACCTCCCCCAATGAACTCTAGACAAATACATAAACGTTCTACTAATGTATTTGGTTAGATGTTTCATAGACACCCAGATCTCAGAAATCCAAGCTTTATTATCCCATGTGCTGTCTGACCCCATTAAACATACACCTGGTCCCATAGAATTTTGTTTGTTGATTATATAAACATCAATCAATTGGTGGCAATTTGATATCACAGATGCGTTACTTTCCCAAAACAAAAATTTAAAATTTAAAATTGAAGTTTTTCAACTGAAAAAAATTAAAGTAGAAAATATTTCAGATTCATAATTATACCCAGAATGATTCTTAAGCTTAAGTATTTACTATTGTAGAATCTCCAAATGCCATTATATTTCAGTTGAAGAATCAAGAATTATTAAATCTTAACACTTTTTACCTTTATTTTTGTTTATTATTTATCTGAATAATAAAAATAATAAATAATACTTATCTTTGGACAGACTATATAACTGAAGAATAAAGCATAAAATCTCATGTAAAAGATAATCTTGGATGTATCTCTGAACAAGAGGAAATAACAGGGAACAGATTTACCTTTCCACATGAAACAACTAACTTGTGTAGATAAATGCAAAATACTATGCTTTCAAATCTTTTTAAAAGGTAAGTGACTGTTTACAGCAAAATACATACATACATACACACATACATACATACATACAATTTTTGTGGGACTAATAAAAAACACAGAGATAAAGTGTCTGAGAACAAATGGCAGGAAAGCCAAGAGAGGATGGACATATTCTGCTCTAAGTTTTAAATACTATTTGTGAAGTGGTGTAATATATATTGAATATATATTGAAGGTAGAATGAATTGATTTAAAGATATATACTATAAAATTTAAGGAACCGCTAAAAGGGCAAAACAATTTCTGCTAAATAGTGAACAAATGAGCGAAAATGGTGTCGTGAAAAAAATTCAATAATCTAAAGGAAACTGATAAAGAGGAAAAAAGAAAAACATAGGTCAAAGAAACAGTAAATGACAAGACATTAGATTTAAATCTAACTATATGAATAATTACCTCAAATATAACTAGTTTCAAATCCCCAGCTAAAAGGCAGAGACTATCAGATTAAATAAAAATGCAAAACTTGATTATGTGCACTTAGAAAAACAAAGAAACAAACAAAAACCCCAAACATTTAAATATAAAGATATTGATAGGTTATAATTCAAAGTATGGAAAAAGATAAATTGTGCTCTTATCGAAAGCAAGTTGGAGTGGGGCGCCTCGGTGGCTCAGCTGTTAAGTGTCTGCCTTCAACTCAGGTCATGATCCCAGCGTCGTAGGATCGAGCCCTGCATCGGGCTCCCTGCTCGGCGGGAAGCCTGCTTCTCCCTTTCCCACTCCCCCTGCTTGTGTTCCCTCTCTCGCTGTGTCTCTCTCTGTCAAATAAATAAATCTTTAAAAAAAAAAAAAAAAAAAGCAAGTTGGAGTATCTATATTCTCTTTTTTTTTTTTTTTTTGGAGTATCTATATTCTTATTAAAAGAAAATTGGAGTGGCTTAGACAATGAAAAGCTGGAAATTGAAATAAAAGATACTATTTACAACAGTATAAAAATGTGGAATTCTTAGGAATATATTTAACAAATATGTAGGTATATATTTGACCAAAGGCATAACTTTTACATTGACTACTACGAAACAAGCATTGCTGACAGAAATGAAAGAAGACCTAAATAAACGGAGAGATATACTATGTTAATGGGTCAGAAGACTCAGTGTAATTAAAACATTAATTCTTTCAAAATTGACCCATAGATCCAAGTCAATCCAGTTAAAATACAAGTAGGCTTATTTATAAATGTTGAAAAACTAAAATGTATGTGGAAGTGCCATGTACCTGAAACAGTTCAAGTAATGTTGAAAAGATTAACAAAATTTTAGAACTTAAAGTACCTTACCTCAACACTTCTTATATAGCTACAGTTATAACGTTTTTGTGATATTGTACTAAAAATAGACACATAAATCAGAGGAACACAATAGTCCCACATATATAACAGCCGCTGGTTTTTGATAAGCATGCTAAGGCAATTCAATTTGAAAATATAAGTTGGCCAACAAATGGTACTGGAACAATTGGATAGCCTATGCAACATTAAAAAAAAAATGTTGGTACTTACCTTATACCATAATCAAAATTTAACTTGGGCTTTTCATGTTACATCCATACCTGTATTCATATCTTATTTGTCTCACTTTCAAGTGTATCATGGCAAATGTGCAGGGTTTTTTGTGAATAATGTGCTAGGATTTGGCAAAAGAGGAGAAAAAAAACAAACAAGAAAAACCTTTTGAGTTTGTCCTAGAATAAATAAAACTTAATTCAGAAAAAAATAAACATAAGTGTATCATCAATATAAATGTAAGAATAAAAAAATTAAATATCTAGGCAAAAATTAGGAGAAAGTTTTGATGATTTGAGCTTTGGTAAATAATTTTAAAATATGACTTAAAACATGTGAACAATAAAAGAAAAAATCAATGAATTGGATTTCATAAAAAAATGAGAATGTAAGAGACAGACATTGTCCCCTTTGTAAAGCATATTTGTAACAAAAAGATTGTATGTAGAATATATAAGGAATTACTATAACTCAATTAATAGAAAGCAAATGACCAATTTTATTAAATGGACAAAAGATTTGAATCACAAAGGAAAATATATTGATTGTAACTAATCAATCACATATGAAGGTGTCAACATCGTTAGTCAAAAAAGAATTGTAAATTAAAACCACAGTTAGATTCCCCTACACACGTATTTGAGTGACTAAACTTAAAATGACTGATCATACCAAGTAGAGCAAAGCTGACGCACACTACCATTGTCATGCACTGCTGGGGGGAATACAAACAGATAAGACTGCTTTGGAAAATATATCCTGGCATTCCATACACAGGTATTCACCCAAGATAAATGAGAGCATATGTCCACACAAAAAGCTGTGCAAATATGTTCATACAGGTTTGTGTGCATAATGCAAAAACTGGAAATAGCCCAAAAGTCTATTAATAGATAAATGCATAAACAAATTTTGGAGTGTTAATACTAGAGGATGCTACTCAGCAATTAAAGGAATGAAATATTTAATATATGTAACAATATGAATGTATCTCAGAAAAAGTATGCTGAGTGAAAGGAGAAACAAAAGAGTCGATTATTTTTCCATTTATATACATTTCTAGAAATAAAGATTTGTTTATTAACAACAGAAAGTGTATCAGTGGCTGCCTAGGAATGGGGGAGTGCTTGGGAAGAAAGCAATTTGGAAAAATTATAGAGGCGTGAGGAAAGATTTAGAGTGTACATATATGTTCATTGTCTTGATTTTGATATGGTTTCATGGGTGAGTCTAACGTCAAAATTTATGAATTAGTTCACTTTTAACTATGTGTAGTTTAATCACATGTTAATTATTCAATAAAGAATTTGAAAATGTCATTAGCTAATTGAGGCTAGGTTATTAAATTTAGAAGAATGCTCTCAAAGAATACTTCTCACTATCATACACTATTTGTATAGACATGTGAGATCTCACTAACTTCATATATGAGAATGGGATCCTTTTTTATTTATTTATTTTTAAATAGCAGTTTAAATGTTTTATTTGGAATGTAACCTACTTGCATTTTTCCAAGAGCTCTTCCCACCCTGAGATGTGAGCCCTGACAGCCACCAATCGCCCTTTATCATTAGCCATACCTGAAGGTAGGAGGGTTAGGCACTTGATCCAAAGGGTGCCAATGAGGAGCTTCGTCTTTTAAACTTGTATTTGGGATTGTGAAATATCTGTGCTTCTCTCTGAATGCTTGGTTTGTGGGGCTTCCATATACGGTTATGCACTCAGAGAACTGGAGAAAGCTAGCCTGAAGAGAAGCAGAGAAGGGAGGACAGGTTCAGAGAGGACCTGTAATAGGATGTCATTCAGCACTGCAAAGAGGACCGAGGCACATATGCCTTGGGATGTAATTGCTTTCTAGTTCCTAGTCCAGTCTCAGGAGTTTGGACTATATCTCAGTGAACTGTAACTTATTTCTATATTTTAATAGAAATTAAATTAAATTAAATTAATTTTCTCCCCCTCTTTCTTACTTCCTCCTTCCTTCCCTCCATCCTTCTTCTGTTCTTCCTTCTGCTCATTTTCTCTCTACATATTTTCCTCTAAATAAGATTTAATAGAATTTCTATTATTTGGAAACAAAAGATCCCAAAAAAAGACTTTTAAAAATTTCATGGGGTTCATACTTTTAATCTTGAAAGTCAATTCCCTTTACTTATATGACAAGTAATAATTACATCTATGTGTGTATATATACATACATATACATATTTCATGAAATGCATAATTTCAAGTTTTAGCCATTCTCTGTCTCAATGTCAAATATTGAAATAAGAAATTGCACCATGGATTCAGAACCCTGAAACAATCACTAAATAAAACCTGGTAAAAATGACCTGTGAAAGAGAGTTTTTAAAAATACCCCTCATGCAGAAATGTATGTGTTTTGTTCTCTCTCACTGGGTTGTGATGGAAGAAAGGGAGCAATTTGTTTTAAGAAAGCTGAAGAGATGATTTGTGTCCATTCTAGACCAATGTGGTGAATTCAGTCCTCAATATTCATAAACCAGCCTGTGATCAGTAGCACAACCTGCTTAACAAACTTTGAGGAAGCCGAAAAGGCCAATGTTCGACACTTTTTTGTGCAGAGAACTGATTTAGTCTTTGCTTTTCTTAGCAGGTGTTGACACTATCATTTTTACTAGGAATTTGATGAAAACATATTGGGTGACCTTTCACACATGCTGATGTATGACCTTTTTTCAAGCCTTTTTCCCTTTCTCCCCAAACAGGATTTGAGAAGCTATAAGCTACCTCCCAATTTCAGCTTTCTCTTTTATGGATCTGTCCCTGAGGCTACATGACAGTTTTGCTGAAATTGAGCCAATGCATCTCAGATGATCACACACAGGGTGGTCTATCTGCTGCTTTCACTTTCCAAACATCCGTGACTATGTGAAATTGTTTTGTGTTGTGCTAAGAGTACCTCTGCCCAAATGCCTGTGGCTTTTCTATCTCACCTTAACCCTTCAACAGCTGTTTGAGATTCTCTCCTAGTCATTGCCACCTTTACCGCAAGAAAAATCCCCACTATTGAAGATTCTTTCTTCTAATCCTACTTGCTAAGTGATTCAGCTGAATGGCATGAGCCTTATCTTTTTTCATCTTTATATTCCTTGTATCTTGCAAAAATGTGATGTTTTGTACAAAAAGAGGCACAGAATAAATGCTTGATACAGTTTAATGAATTCTTGATTTTGGATATGAAGGGGGGAGGAATCTTTTTTCTTCCCAACTTCTTTTCTATCTTTCAAAATTTCCTGGTGAGGAGCAAAGATGATTCAGGATTCATTGAGATTTAAAAGGCCAATTCTTTCTATATATGTTTGATGATCACCTGGTTGCTGTCTGAACAAGCTGGCAGACTATAAACATGAACTAGAATGTACTAAAAAAAAAACCCACACACTAATTCTTGGAGACAATGTGATCAACTTAACAAAGATTTGGAAGTTAGAAGACCCAGATATTAAACCAGACTCTGACAACAATCTGTTTTATCTTGATGTACCCTATAAACATAATTTTGGTATGCCCTGTACAATTTAGAATCTTGCCACAAAAATGCCCACTAAAATTTTCTGGGTCCACTCCTCCTTTTGGAATAATTTCCCTCATTCTAAGATATATATATATATTTTTTTCCCATAAAGGCCACTTATATAGCCTCCATTTAGCCTCATAGAAAAACCATGCCTCCTGGCATTAGAATGACAGAAAAATTTGTAAAGAACAGATGTTTATATGTCCACCCTGAAACAGTCTATTATGTATGTTAATATGCACTAGATTATTAGAATTAATTAAAGCAGTGTTACAACGTAGGGAAAGAACATTAAATATACAGCAAGAATATGAAAGAAACCGACTTCAAAATTTTGGACGTGCTTCCAAAAAGAGATGTTATGGAAGTTTCCCTGAGGAAGTGAGGGGTTTGTTAGTTCTGAAGAATGAGTTCGAACTGGCCAGGAAGGTGGGCAGTATGCTAGGGAGATGAATCAGCATGTACAAAGATTCTCTGTGGCTAGGTGGAACAACTCAAAGATAGTCTGCAGCTCTGGAGCTCAGAAAAAAGGAGAGTATGGAGTGTGATGAGGTTGAAAATGTAAGTGGAGGCCAAGCCTTGCTAGACTTGAGGTCTTCTCACAAGCAATGGAAAGGATGGAAGAGTTTTTAGTAAGAAATTGAGACGATCAGGGTACATTAAAAGTAGAGAATACACTGGAAAAGAGCAAGAAAAAATGCAAAGAGATTACTTGGGAGACGATATAAGTAAGCTATGTGAAAATGCCGGTAGCCTTATTCAAGAGCAAGGATGATGTACCACAGGCGAGATTTCCCAACTCTTTCCCCAGTTACCTATTGAATGTTATCTACTGAATGGGTTCCAACTAATGGCTTTGAGCAGAAGGGATATGAGCCACTTCTGGGAGTAGCTGATTAAAAAAAATCCAGCATGTACCTCTATGCTCTCATCCTTTTACCAGTGTGATACAGATGCAGTAAAGTCATAGGAAAGCACAAGGCCAGATGACAGAAGGAGAACCATTGCATGGGAGGGAGCCAACCACAACCAGGTATATCCCATCTTGGAATATTTTCTGAACGAAATGCTTTTTTTTGTTGTTGGTTTGAGCTATTACACATCAGGCAGGTATTTGTTACAGAAATCTCTCTATTACAGATATTTACTCTCACTATTACAGATATTTACTGAATGTTGTAGAATAGGCAGGACTCAAAAATTGCTCAGTTGGAGTTGACAGGATATAATCATGTGTGCTGAGAGATTAAAGCAAGGGCTCTGGAGTCAGATTACTTGGGTTCATAGCTCATCTCAGCAACTTCCTAATTATTTGACCTTGAGCAAGTTACAAAATTTCTCTACAAATCACTTTAAATCTTTAAGTTCTGATTATGTTAATAACCCAGGTTATGGAGTGGTAAAAAAGAATACATGAAAGTATATAAATAAAGTGATAAGAATATCATCAAGTATATAGAAAGTATCCTGCACAAGAGGCTAATACCGTTTATATCAATATATTAATGTTTTATTAATATAACATTGATATATTGGACATTGTTATCAGCATCATTAGAGGGGAATCTGATTAAGAGATAGAGGTCACAGGGAAATTCTTTGGAGTCTTAAGTTGGATCTGCCTTTAGATAACCAAGCAGAGATGTCAATAGGCAATTGGGATGTAGAGGTTTGGCACTCAAAAGAAAGGTATAGAATAGAGATATAAACTTGGGAGTATTTTGTAAGCATTTGATCATTAAAGGCAGGTGTATGGATGAGTACGTCTAAGTATATAGAAAAGAGGGGTGCCTGGGTGACACAGTCATTAAGCGTCTGCCTTCGGCTCAGGTCATGACCCCAGGGTCCTGGGATTGAGCCCTGCATCGGGCTCTCTGCTCGGCGGGAAGCCTGCTTCTCCCTCTCCCACTCCCCCTGCTTGTGTTCCCTCTCTCGCTCTGTCTCTCTCTGTCAAATAAATAAATAAAATCTTTAAAAAAAAATAAGTATATAGAAAAGAAAAAATAGAGAATTAAGTCTTGGGCTGATCTTGAGGAATTACAACATTTCATGAGAGAACTAAGAAGGATTAGTTTGCAAGGGACCTGAGGAAACAGGCCATAAAGCTATTGTCACAGAAGCTAAGGAAAGTGTTGCATTGCAAGAGAAAGGAAATTCTCAATGATATTAAATTCTGCTGAGGGGTCAAATAAGGTTAATTACTTGATATTGATTTACAGACTTGATTTGAGCCTCAGTTTTTAGGTTTAAATAGTTTCTGATTTTTCTCTTTAACTGAAGAATTATTTAATTGTATTTTATTTTTATAGATACATAGTTTTATGATTGTTAGTTTTTAATTTGTCCTTTCTCGATGACATCTAGTATTTTATATTTGGTCATGAAGTATGATATTGTTTCTTTTGGACTTTATTTAAGGCTCCTTTGGGGTAGCATTATGACCTGATATTTGCTTAATTTTGTCAAGTTTCAAGTGTGCATGTTAAAAATAAATATATTCATATTGTTGGTGTAAATATATAGCTACTAATTCTAGCTAATTATTATTTATTCTAATTCTCAATAACTTTGCTTATCTTTTGTCTGTCACCAAATCTACCAATTTTTGAGAAACATGTGCTAAAACTTCCAACTACATTTAATGAATTACATTGCCCTTTTTAATATATATTCATGGTCATTGTATTTTATGGAGCAGAACTTTCTTTTACCAATATTTAAAATCCCACTTTTCCCTGATGATTTCTGTTTTTCTTGAATTTTGTTTTTCTCTCATGTTAATTTGTTATCCCAGGTAAAATCCTGCTTGGGTGGGAGGATGAGGCAGAGATACAGCTCAGTTCCAACAGCTTCTCTCACAAGCTCATATCCAATGTCTTACACCCGTTTATTTCCCATTAGTGGATTTTGCCTGGCAGGGAGGTGTCAGTATTTTCCGTGTAGATTTTCCCTTTGGTTGTGCTGTTCCATGGTGATGGGCTCAGGAAGGAGTGTCAAGGGCAGACTCAGTGATGTCCTTTTGGTTACAACATCCTCATAAAATAATATTAGTGTCCCCCTCCCTGAATCTATCCCTCTGAGAGCCGGAGTTCCATTGTTCTGCCTCTCAGCGGTGAAAAGATAAAAAAGGAGGAACTTAGTGTAAAGCGAGAGTCCAACATTTGCATAACAAAAAGTCTCACCTCACATGTTCCCAGAGACCACAATAGTCCCTCCACTGCTCTGGCCTGACATTTTCTGCCTCTGTGACACTTCCATCTCCTTAGTATTTTTTCACAAAAATTTTGTATGAGTATCTCAACTCTGTCAGTCTCCCACCTCCAGCATCTCTAGGGTTACACTGGAAAGAGGGATTCAGCAGCCCACATTAGTTTGTCATCTTATTAAGAACCAGAAGTCAATTTTGATATACTGTAGAAATCTAATTCTTCAAGCTGACAAATTGATATTTAAATCAGGCTATTGTAATAATCCTCAAGCAGATTGCATTGCAGGTGTCTAAAAATCTTATAAATAACCTCTTCTAACAAGCAGTATGCTGTATATCATCCAAAATGAGAAAGTAAGGATACGTGCTTTAAAAAGTGCACATATAAACTTTTACAAAGGTGAAATATACACAAAAACCAAGCTTAGATTCAGATGTTGGCTGGGGCTTAGGTTACTCTTAGGCCTCAGGGTACAGGGACTTTATTATCATTGTTTCTGATTCATTCAATCTATTACTCAAAAAAAAAAAAAAAAACAAGCAAACAAAAAAGTAAAACAAGAACAAAAGCTAGTGAAGAACCTAAATACATTCATGTAGCTACAAAGATTATTTTCTGACCAGCCCAGTTTTAAAGAGATGTATATGGGACAGCAGTTTGTGATGTTAACCAAAGACAAATTAGCAGCATGGACTTTAAGAACAGATTCCAGAAAATCTGAACTTAAAATGACAGAATGCAGCAAATGCTAATATCCTTTAAAAAGTCCCTTTTGTGAAGCATGTTATGGAAAAAAGGAGAAGAAGAAGAAGAAGAAGAAGAAGAAGAAGAAGAAGAAGAAGACAAAGAAGACAAAGAAGATGAAGAAGAAGGAGGAGGAGGAGGAAGGAGAGGAGGAAGAAGAACTAGAAAGAGTAGGACCATTGATTGTTGGGACAAATAATAGCCAACTAGAGATGATATAGAAAGAATAAAAGCAGGTCATCTTCAAATGTGCTTTTATATTTTCTATTAAGAATACTGTTTCAAACTGGAAAAACTAAAATAAACATGGACAAAGGAATTGAAATTCCCAAGTCTGTGAGGAGATAGTTACATTAAATGAGATCATTTCTATGGCCCTAGATGGGTCTCAATTCAGAGTACTTGCACACACACACACACACACACACACACACTAATCAACTAAAGTCTGCTACCTGAGTAAACTCTGTAGTCCTTGCAGATCAGCAAGAAATTTCACAACAGGGAAGACTGATCAGATGGAGAAATCATGAGTGCTCATAACTTGGGAGACCAGCAACATTAGCAGTAAGTTGGTTGGGGGTGAGCGGGGAGCAATAGGCCAGCCAAACACATATCAGTAGAGTTTCATTTTTAAGTCAGTTTCTAAGTCAGTAAACATTTCTTGGATGTCAGTCACAATTTCAATTTTTTTTAGGGTTTCAAATAGAAGTATCACTATAAATAAAGTCAATGACATTTGGCCCTTAGGAATAAAATTTTGTCCCTGACCTCAAATATCTCACAATTTGTGAAGGCAAAAAAATAAAAATAAAATAAGTGTTTATAATACAGGGAGATACACAATGTATAAATGACATCTCCATAAAATATTTCAAGCTCATCTTTTAAATCTTCTGTACAGGGAGGGGGGAAAGATGGCGGAGGAGTAGGGGACCCTATTTCAACTGGTCCCCGGAATTGAGCTGGATATCTACCAGACCACTCTGAGCACCCATGAAACCAGCCTGAGATGTAAGAAGGTCTGGATCTCTACAAACAGAATATCGCAGGCGGTTGGTTTTGAGGTATGAAGCGGAGAGCCGTGATTCTGCGGGCAGATATCGGAGGATAAACGGCAGCGGGAGGGTGCCTGGACGGGGGATCCTACACCGCCAGTGAGTGACAGCCTCGCGCGCTGCGGACGGGACACAGACTCACAGACTTGTAGCATCGGGAAAGGATTTTAGGGCAGCCCCGGGGGTGGAAAACCAGACTGGCGGGGTCGCGCGCATGCGAACCGCAGTCCCCCAGACAGAAACTGGAACAACAGTCGCGCGCACGCGAACTGCAGCCTCCGAGACTGAAACCCTGTGTGCCGGGGTCCCGCCGGTGAACTGCAACCCCCGGGGTGGGAACCCCTAGCGGCGGAGTCGTGCGCACGCGAACTGCAGTCCCCGGGACAGAACCCCAAGTGGCGGAGTCGCGCGCGCGCAAACTGGGAGCGGCTGGTGGTTTTAGAAGCACAAAGGGCAGAGACGTGCCCTGACCTGGAGGCAGGACTGGGAGCGCTGCGGAGGGGCGCACAACCCAGGGCGCTGCAGTTTATAGCAGCACGGACAGAAACGGAGACGGTGTGGCCTGGAGAGCTCACTGAAGAACAGACTGAGGTCTCTCTGCTCGGAGGCAGAGGGTTGGAAACAGTCTCTTCTGCTCTGACTCGTGGAAGAGATGCGGAAAGCCGCCAGGGAAAGGCGCCAGAGAACAAAAGCCCCAAAGACTGAATCCCACTGAGCCCATCCCCTGCCACAGGGGCGCAGGGCAACTCTGCCCAAACAGGGTTGCCTGAGTAACAGCGCGGCAGGCCCCTCCCGCAGAAGACAGGCTGGGAAAACAAGAGGCCAGCAGCCCTAAGGTCCCAAGAAAACAGGTGCATCTTGCTTGGGTGCTGGTCAATAATTTGGACTCTATACATTCCCTCAAACACCCATCAACAGAATGACTAGGAGGAGGAGCCCCCAAAACAGAAAAGACTCAAAGATTATGACTTATGCTGCAGATTTACAAATGGATGCAGATATAACCAAGATGTTGGAGATGGAATTCAGGCTAGCAATTGTGAAGACAATGGCTAGAATGGAGAAATCAATTAATGGCAACATAGAGTCTCTAAGGGCAGAAATAAAAGGGGAATTGGCAGAACTTAAAAATGCTATCAATGAGATCCAATCCAATCTAGATAATCTAACAGCTAGGGTAACTGAGACAGAAGAGAGAAAAAGCGATCTGGAAGACAGTATAATAGATAAAAAGGGAAAAGAGGAGGCCGGGGAAAAACAACTCAGAATCCATGAAAATAGAATCAGAGAAATAAGTGACAAGATGAGGCGTTCCAATGTCAGAATCATTGGAATCCCAGAGGGAGTGGAGAGAGAGAGAGGACTAGAGGATGTATTTGAGGAAATCGTAGCTGAGAACTTCCCTAATCTGGGGGATGAAACAAACATTCGAGTCCTAGAGGCAGAGAGGACCCCTCCCAAGATCAAGGAAAACAGGCCAACACCCCGGCATGTAATAGTAAAACTTGCAAATCTTAGAACCAAGGAAACCATCTTAAGGGCAGTTAGGGGGAAGAGATTCCTTACGTACAGAGGGAGGAACATCAGAATAACATCAGACCTATCCACAGAGACCTGGCAAGCCAGAAAGGCCTGGCAAGACATATTCAGGGTACTAAATGAGAAGAACATGCAGCCAAGAATACTTTATCTGGCAAGGCTTTCATTTAGAATGGATGGAGAGATGCAGAGCTTCCACGACCGGCAGAAGTTGAAAGAATATGTGACAACTAAGCCGGCCCTGCAAGAAATATTAAGGGGGGTTCTATAAAAGGAGAAAGACCCCAAGAGTGATCTACAACAGAAATTTATGGGGACAATCTATAAAAACAATGTCTTCACAGGCAACATGATGACAATTAATTCATATCTTTCAATAATCACTCTCAACATGAATGGCCTAAACGCTCCCATAAAACGGCACAGGGTTGCAGATTGGATAAAAAGACAGGACCCATCCATATGCTGTCTACAAGAGACTCATTTTGAACCTAAAGATACATCCAGACTGAAAGCAAAGGGATGGAGATCTATCTTCCATGCCAGCGGACCTCAAAAGAAAGCTGGGGTAGCAATTCTTATATCAGACAAATTAGATTTTAAACTAAAGTCTGTAATAAGAGACACAGAAGGACACTATATCATTCTTAAAGGGTCTATCCAACAAGAAGATCTAACAATTGTAAATATCTATGCCCCCAACATGGGAGCAGCCATCTACATAAGCCAACTGTTAACCAAAATAAAGAGTCATATTGATAACAATACGTTAATTGTAGGAGACTTCAATACTCCACTCTCAGCAATGGACAGATCATCTAAGCAGAAAATCAACAAGGAAACAAGAGCTTTGAATGATACATTGGACCAGATGGACCTCATAGATATTTACAGAACATTCCACCTTAAAACAACAGAATACTCATTCTTCTCGAGCGCACATGGAACTTTCTCCAGAATAGACCATATACTGGGTCACAAATCAGGTCTCAACCGATACCAAAAGATTGAGATTATTCCCTGCATATTCTCAGACCACAATGCTCTAAAACTGGAACTCAATCACAAGAAAAAATTTGGCAGAAATTCAAACACTTGGAAGCTAAAAGCCACTCTGCTCAAGAATGTTTGAGTCCACCAAGAAATCAAAGAAGAACTTAAACAATTCATGGAAATCAATGAGAACGAAAACACATCGGTCCAAAACCTATGGGATACTGCAAAGGCGGTCCTAAGGGGGAAATACATAGCCATCCAAGCCTCACTCAAAAAAATAGGAAAATCCCGAATTCACCAACTAACTCTACACCTTAAAGAACTAGAGAAAAAGCAACAAACGACACCTAAGCCACGTATTAGAAGAGAAATAATTAAAATCAGAGCATAAATCAATGAATTAGAAACCAGAAACACAGTAGATCAGATCAATGAAACTAGAAGTTGGTTCTTTGAAAGAATTAATAAGATTGATAAACCACTGGCCAGACTTATCCAAAAGAAGAGAGAAAGGACCCAAATTAATAAAATTATGAATGAAAGGGGAGAGATCACGACCAACACCAAGGAAATAGAAACAATTATTAGAAATTATTATCAACAACTATATGCCAATAAACTGAGCAATCTGGATGAAATGGAGGCCTTCCTGGAAACCTATAAGCTGCCAAGACTGAAACAGGAAGAAATTGACAACCTGAATAGGCCAATAACCAGTAACGAGATTGAAGCAGTGATCAAAAACCTCCCAAAAAACAAGAGTCCAGGGCCTGATGGATTCCCTGGGGAATTCTACCAAACATTCAAAGAAGAAATAATACCTCTTCTACTGAAGCTGTTTCAAAAAATAGAAACAGAAGGAAAACTTCCAAACTCATTCTATGAGGCCAGCATTACCTTAATCCCCAAACCAGGCAAAGACCCCATCAAAAAGGAGAATTTCAGACCGATATCCCTGATGAATATGGATTCCAAAATCCTCAACAAAATCCTAGCTAATAGGATTCAACAATACATTAAAAGGATCATCCACCACGACCAAGTGGGATTTATCCCCGGGATGCAAGGGTGGTTCAACATTCGCAAATCAATCAATGTGATAGAACACATTAGTAAGAGGAGGGAGAAGAACCATATGGTCCTCTCAATTGATGCAGAAAAAGCATTTGACAAAATACAACATCCTTTCCTGATTAAAACTCTCCAGAGTATAGGGATAGAGGGAACATTCCTCAAGCTCATAAAATCCATCTATGAAAAACCCACAGTGAATATCATCCTCAATGGGGAAAAGCTGAGAGCCTTTCCCTTAAGATCAGGACACGTCAAGGGTGCCCACTCTCACCACTGTTGTTCAACATAGTACTAGAAGTCCTAGCGACAGCAATCAGACAACAAAAAGAAATAAAAGGTATTCAAATTGGCAAAGAAGAAGTCAAACTCTCTCTTTTCGCAGACGACATGATACTTTATGTGGAAAATCCAAAAGACTCCACCCCCAAATTACTAGAACTCATCTGCAATTCAGTAATGTGGCAGGATACAAAATCAATGCACAGAAATCAGTTGCTTTCTTATACACTAACAACGCAACTATAGAAAGAGAAATTAAAGAAACGATTCCATTTATAATAGCACCAAAAACCATAAGATACCTCAGAATAAACCTAACCAAAGAGGTAAAGGATCTATACTCTAGGAACTACAAAACACTCATGAAAGAAATTGAAGAAGACACAAAAAGGGAAAAATATTCCATGCTCATGGATCGGAAGAATAAACATTGTTAAAATGTCTATGTTACCCAGAGCAATCTATACCTTCAATGCCATCCCGATCAAAATTCCAATGACATTTTTCAAAGTGCTGGAACAAACAATCCTAAAATTTGTATGGAATCAGAAGAGACCCCGAATCGCCAAGGAGATGTTGAAAAAGAAAAACAAAGCTGGGAGCATCACGTTGCCCGATTTCAAGCTATATTACAAAGCAGTGATCACCAAGACAGCATGGTACTGGCACAAAAACAGACATACAGACCAATGGAACAGAATAGAGAACCCAGATATGGACCCTCAACTCTATGGTCAAATAATCTTTGACAAAGCAGGAAAAAACATGCAATGGAAAAAAGACAGTCTCTTCAATAAATGGTGCTGGGAAAATTGGACAGCCACATGCAGAAGAATGAAACTCGACCATTCTCTAACACCACTCACAAAGATAAACTCAAAGTGGATGAAAGACCTCAATGTGAGACAGGAATCCATCAAAATCCTAGAGGAGAACATAGGCAGTAACCTCTTTGACATCGGCCACAGCAACTTCTTTCAAGATACATCTCCAAAAGCTAGTGAAACAAAAGCAAAAATGAACTTTTGGGACTTCATCAAGATAAAAAGCTTCTGCACAGCAAAGGAAACAGTCAACAAAACAAAGAGGCAACCCACAGAATGGGAGAAGATATTTGCAAATGACATTACAGATAAAGGCCTGGTATCCAAAATCTATAAAGAACTTCTCAAACTCAACACCCCAAAAAACAAATAATCAAGTCAAAAAATGGGCAGAAGAGATGAACAGACACTTCTCTGAAGAAGACATACAAATGGCTAACAGACACATGAAAAAATGTTCATCATCATTAGCCATCAGGGAAATCCAAATCAAAACCACATTGAGATACTACCTTACACCAGTTAGAATGGCAAAAATGGACAGGGAAAGAAACAACAAATGTTGGAGAGGTTGTGGAGAAAGGGGAACCCTCTTACACTGTTGGTGGGAATGCAAGTTGGTACAGCCACTTTGGAAAACAGTGTGGAGGTTCCTCAAAAATTTAAAAATAGAGCTACCCTATGACCCAGCAATTACACTCCTGGGTATTTACCCCAAAGACACAGATGTAGTGAAAAGAAGGGCCATATGTACCCCAATGTTCATAGCAGCAATGTCTGCAATAGCCAAACTGTGGAAAGAGCTGAGATGCCCTTCAACAGATGAATGGATAAAGAAGATGTGGTCCATATATACAATGGAATATTACTCAGCCATCAGAAAAGATGAATACCCAACTTTTACATCAACATGGATGGGACTGGAGGAGATTATGCTAAGTGAAATAAGTCAAGCAGAGAAAGTCAATTATCATATGGTTTCACTTATTTGTGGAACATAAGGAATAACATGGAGGACATTAGGAGAAGGAAGGGAAAAATGGGCGGGGGGAATTGGAGGGAGAGATGAACCATGAGAGACTATGGACCTGAGAAACAAACAGGGTTTTAGAGGGGAGGGTGGAGGGGGGATTGGTTAGCCCGGTGATGGGTATTAAGGAGGGCACATACTGCATGGAGCACTGGGTGTTATACGAAAACAATGGATCGTGGATCACTACATCAAAAACTAATGATGTATTGTATGGTGACTAACATAACATAATAAAATTAAAAAAAATATCTTCTGTACATAGTGGGGAGACATTAAATTATTTTATGTACAGATGTATTTAGAAAGATAACTGGAGCTATTATGAAAATGATGACTAGATTTCACTTTCAGTTTATCTTATAAGACAATTTTTTAAAGCATGTTTCCACAGGGGCCTCAAAGGGCTTCAGTAAAATTTGGGTTCACTTGTTCTTTTAAAATACAAAGTCAACTCTTGATTATTCTTGACTAGATTATAAATTAACTGGGATTAAGAACTAAGCTCATCCCGTAGACAACTGGATTCTATTCTCTCATTATGTAGATTTTTCCCTTGTATTGTATTAACTCCCAAATCAATATCTCTAAGTCCAGGGCTCTCCTAAAATCTGGATCCATACCTACAACTTTAGCTGAACATTTCTACTTGGAACACTCATTGATCTCCAAAACCCAAGATTTTCCAAACTGAGGTTATTATCCTCTTTAAAAACTAGTACCTTCTTATAAGTTTCTTATTCTTGAAAAATGAATAGTACTGCTATCCACTCTGGCTAGAAACAAGACTTAGTTTGAGATCTGTCTCTTTTGTTCCCTCCAGATGACTGGGTGTCAGCTCTCTACAAGTTTTTATTAAATATTTGTTATTGTTTTAGGCACAGGGGATATTTTTAAATTCAATTATTTGTATGGATCATAATATACCTTTAGCAGACATCATTTTTACATAATGCAACCATTTTCTATAAATAGTTCACTTTTAGGAAGGAAATGATTTTATTCTTTTCCATTCAATCAAATATGTCATTATAATCCATGTGGCCTGCATGCAAGTATAAGTTTGAGAGCATCCGCTCTATCTGAGCACACAACAGGGGGTAGAACTCAAATGAAAAAGTGAATTCATAGCATGCTGTGTATGATAGTATTAAACTAATTTTAGTGATTCATTGTACTCTTCTTAAAAAAATATTATTAAATAAAATTGTGCATAAAAAAGTTATACTTAAATGGTCATTATGATCAGCTTTATATAATGGGTGTTCTCTTTAGGTATCATGTACAAAGAAGTTTCTTTGCTTTAAAATGTAAAAGAAGGGGTGCCTGGGTGGCCCAGTCGTTAAGCCTCTGCCTTTGGCTCAGGTCATGATCCCAGGGTCCTGGGATGGAGCCCCGCATCGGGCTCCCTACTTGGCGGGAAGCCTGCTTCTCCCTCTCCCACTCCCCCTGCTTGTGTTCCCTCTCTCACTGTCTCTCTCGGTCTGTCAAGTAAATAAATAAAATCTTTAAAAAAAAATAATAAAATGTAAAAGAAAAAATTCATTCTGAATTGCTTAAGTAACTTTTTAACAAACGCATCAAAGTAATTATGACATTCTAAATGCTACTGATGAAATCCTGTTCCATGCTACAACATGAAACTTGAAGGATATTATGCTAAGTGAAATAAGCCAGTCACAAAAAGACAAATACTGCATGCCTCCACTTAAAGGAGGTACCTAAAGTAGCCAAATGCTTAGAAACAGAAAGTAGAATGGTGGTTTCCAGAGGTGAGGGAGAGGGAGAAGGGGGAATGGGTTTAGAGCTTGTTTTGCAAGATAAAAAAGTTTGAGATCTGCTGCACAACAAAGTGCATATAGCTAAGCCACCATACTCTACACTTAAAAGTGGTTAGGATGATAAATTTTGTATGATGTATTTTTTTTACTACAACAAAATAAGAAACAATTAGAAAATAAAACATAAAAAAGGGGGGCTTCAGAAAGTGGCAGTTCGAGAGCCCCCCCTTCCCCCCCAGCGCATGTGCCGGTGGGAGGTCCCAGCCTAGGGTCCTGGTGGATCGCAAGGCAAGATGCCCAGGCGAAGCTTGGAAAACCAGTCGGCTCAAACCAGACAACTGCAAGATACCGTCACAAATGTGAAGCATTGTGGAGAGCGGTGCCAAATCCTCGCTGCCTATGTGCGGAAAACCGCCAGACTGCGAGACGAAGCAGACCTACTGGTGAATGAAATGAACGTGTACGCCTCTACAGAGTTCCCACATTTAAAGCAGGACCCGAAAAGTGTGAAGCGTTTGCCAAACTGCAGGATTATCGACAAGAAGAGATTGAAAGATTTGAAGAAATGGTTGAACCTTTGAAAGCTTATGGAGCAGTTGTGAAAATGAAAGGAGATGACCTCGAAGCGACATTGACAGCAAGGAGTAGAGAAGCTAAACAGTTAACTCAGGAAGAACTCCTCAGCGAAACCCTGATGTTTGGCATTTTGTTTCGCAGGAAGAAACCGAATTGCAGAGAGTTGCAATGGATGCTACCTGAACAACTTGTCTTCTGGAGGAAAATATTGACAATTTTGAAAAGCAGAAAATAAAGGATATAAAGACTGTATTTTCAGAATTTATCATTATCAGAATGTTATTTCTTGGCAAAGCATTAAAGGTCTACACTGCTGCCTACCAAAACATACAAAAGATTGATGAGGATTTAGAGGTTTTCCAAAATTCTCTGTATCCCCCGGATTCTTCATCCGGTTTAGATAGCGTAAAAGCAAATTCAAAATGGCCCTTTCCAAGATCACTGTCAGCTAAGTGTGTATCTGGAACAGGACAGTTATCCACCTGCCCACTAAGAAAGGATCAACAAGCAGAAGATGGTGAAGAGGACAAAGATTTAGACGTTACAGAAGAGGAA
Source organism: Phoca vitulina (assembly GCF_004348235.1). Taxonomy (NCBI): domain Eukaryota; kingdom Metazoa; phylum Chordata; class Mammalia; order Carnivora; family Phocidae; genus Phoca; species Phoca vitulina. The sequence continues at coordinate 41,100,075 of NW_022589708.1, forward strand.
AATTAATTGTCTTCCATAAACTTCACGTTTCCATTTGCATCTTAAATGACTTGGCATGCAGAATTACTGAATTGTTAAACTTTATACTGGTTTCATATATGTTAAATCTCAAAATGAAATCTTACTGGAAATGGAAATTAAAGGAAATTTATGCTCGCTGGAAACAAAGGCTTTAAAAAATATTACACACCAATCATTTCTTTTTTTTATAGATTTTTATTTATTTATTTGTCAGAGGGAGAGAGTGCAAATGGTTAAGTAGAGAGAGAAGAGGCAGAGAGACTCGATCCCAGGACCCTGAGACCATGACCTGAGCTGAAGGCAGACGAGTAACCGACTGAGCCACCCAGACATCCCACCACACCAATCATTTCAACACCCAATCTAGCAGTATGTGGTTTTTGTATAGGTTCCATTTTTTAAAAAAAGGTGATGTGCTTCAAAAGTATTTCGTATCAACACACCATACCTAAAGTTGCAATAAAAGTAGATGACAGAAAACAAGGAATCTAACAGTTCCACTTGCATCTTTTGCGCTCATCACCAAGAAAGGGTCTTTAGTCATTCTGATGAAATACATACCGTATTCCGAAAAGCCTTAATCAAAAAGCCTTAATCAAAAAGACAAGGTTTTTTTCCCTTTACCTTTGTTTTTCTCACTTTCATTACAACTTGAAGTTTCATTATTTGATACATAATTCACTTTTCAACAAGACTGTAATTACTTTTGATTAAAGGTAACGGGACACTGGGATATCAGTGTCTTAAAAGCACTATAAAGCATAAATATTAGCTTCAAAAAGAAAGGCACATTCAGCCTGATTTGGGTTTTAAAATGAAAATACTCTCATACTAAAGCATTATACACAGTACTACAACTTTTTGAAAGCTGTAATTTTGTGGGATGTTGCCTAAGAAAACATCATGGAAAACCATAAATCATTAAAAGTCAATAAAAATTTCACCAAACCACCATCTAATTAATGTAACAGTATGTAGTTTTATTCTTGAAAATAATCAATTTAATCAGAGCCTTTCAGTATGTCAAATGCTTTTGTTTCTTTGGATGGGGATTATACTCTTGTCATTTCATGGATACGAGTTAGGCATATAAAAATTATGAAATTTATAAAATCATTTGGGATAACCACAAAAAGCAGTTATTCATGACAGAAAAATAAAGACTTTCTAGGAAAAAAATTTAATAAAAATGACTTTTGAAGAAGTTCCGATACACCATTCATGGGCTTGTTAAAGTTATTGAAGATAAATAACAAGGTCAGAAAATATATGTTTAGAGTTTGATTTAAATGTATCCTAATCTTCCAAAAAGTACAGAAAAATATCTGTGCCATAATAAGATGTGGGTTAGTTTAGATTTCACAGTTATTAGGTCTTATTCATTCTTAAAATAAGCAAGCTAATGCCAAAATAATGGGCTCTTTCAGTTTGTGGAAAACCACTTAGTTGCTTTGAAATCGTATGTTTAATATAAAGTTATGTTTAATACCAATATTGATTTGAGAATATTAGCTTGATTTATTGTTTCAAATAGTATTACATGGTTTTTGTTCTTTGGCCATTATGTCACCGAGTTAGAAATTTATTTCAGAAGATAGCCTAATTGTGGCTCCTCTAGTTTAAAAACTGTTTTATAAAAGATTACCATCTGCATATTATTGAATAAAATATGTATGAGTCCAGAGACAATATCACCCATAATACAATTTTTCCTAAAATTATGTTTTCAGTAATATGTATTAAATTTCTTAATGTTCCTGCATCTTCAACATGATTTTTCTATTGATTCAAATCAGTCTCATATGATGCAGATGCTGGATCAAAATCAACTTCAGGGCTATCACAATGGCCAAGTTCAAAGATTTCCTCTGCCCATAGATTTCGCCCTTACTAGATGCTTAAGTTCAAAGATTCACTGGATGTACCAACTCTTTAACAGGGAAGGGGAAATGTAAAAATAAAAAAAAAAATAGTGGTCTACAATATTATTCACAGTTTCTAAAAAGAACAATGAGTTTTCTAATTTTACTAAAACTACATGAATATTATGTAATGGTGATGAAGTGACAATTTTATTTCAACAAGACATATACTACAGGATCTAACTCACATGAGGAAAAATGAGAGGGGAATAGAGAGAGAAGGAGAGAGAAATTCAGCAATATATTGACACAAAGGTGAAAAAAGAATGAATATTTTTGAAGCTGAAGGTTCCTGAAAAATATGTTTGGTTACTGGCCTACCTATGAAAATTATGCTGGTCTCCCATTAGAGATCATTTTAAACGGAGTTACTAAGTTCTTTTTATGCATTGAATTTACCCATAAGTAAAATAATGTTGCTATAAATTTTATGATTTCTATTAATTTAACCACTGAATGAATTAAAACCGTGGAGTATATGTATTATGGAACTTAAAAATGCATTATATTACCAGAAATATAGGAGTTGATCAGAGACATTCTACAAGATTTAATATTTAAATGAAGTTTGTTTCCTTAATCATCTTCTTTCCATATTTTTCCTAACAGTTCTATGGAAATTTACCCACTCCCTTTCTACTAATGTTCATCTTAATATACCAGTAATTATGCAGAAAAAAAGCAAAACAAAATAAAATGGAACAGTTCTCATGAAATCAGAAAAGAAAAAACCAAAACAGAATTGTTTAATTCCATCCTTCCAGGCAATAGCTGACCATTTACCTTACATCTATGCCATTAAGAGTCCACTCAAGTGATTCTTCCCTGAACAAAAACGTTTCTATTTCAAGACACTTGGAATTGATATCTACCAATAAACATATAAATGTTAATGGCTAATAATTTTAATATGACCATGCTCATCTTGGGGGGAGGAAAAGTTTAATTGATAGAGCTCCACATCAGGCTCCTTGCTCAGCAGGGAACCTGCTTCTCCCTCTGCCTCCCCCTCCCCCTGCTTGTGTGCTTTCTCTCTCTCTCTGACAAATAAATAAATAAAAGCTTTATTAAAAAATAGCAATTTTTCAAATGTTTCCAGCACACTAGTGTATCAATTCTACATGGACTGAAATGAAGAGATATGTTGTGAATTGCAGGCTCAGAGTAACCTGTAAAACTGCTTAATTCCAACTCAGTATCTTTTATACTTGATACTCTATAAGATCGTTACATAGGCGAAAAGGTTAATATAACAAATGCATTTAATTAACCAATACTTTTGAGCAAATCTTTGGTACAACTCATTGGTCTAGACACTGGGACTATAAATTACCAAAAACAGCAATGCTACTGCTTTTATAAATGCCAATAGGAGGACATCAAGCAACAGATTTTACAGTAAGTATTAAACCACAGCTAGGATAAATAGAAATAAGCAACTAGGAAAAATCCAATAACAAGATCAGTCCTAATGTATGTTAGGGCCTAGATAAAGTTCTCCTGAGAAAGTTACTTTGCACCTAAAATGTGAAGAATGAAGACAACTAAATATTTAATGAATTAATATGTGAGTGAAATTCATTCAAGATTGAGGAGTAAAATCCTAGTTCTAATAATACTTTGCTGGTTAACAGTAGTGCTGTCCAATTAACTTCCTGGTTCTCCACTCATTATTTATAAAAAAGTAAATAAGGCCCAGCAATACTATAAACACTTCTCAGAAAAAGTTATGACAAAGGAATTTGAAATTTTTAAATTGTCCAGAATTAATTTATGATAGCTCATGTGTCACTCTTTTACGCCCAGTTATACATATCTATGACCTCTACATTTAATTGTTGTAGATGGCATAAAGAGGGATTTAACAGGCTGGATGACCTTACAATAGCTTTCAGTCCAGTGAGTTTATAAATCTATTACCTTATCTAACCATCTTTGAACCAGACTGCAGTGGACTCACTCAGATTAATTCAACCCTTCTGACAATCAATAATGACTTTGAAGCTCAGGACTATGGCTTGCTCATTATCAACTAAAACCAGACAGTCCCTGAAAGTTAAATTCAATGGGATTTGATCAGATTTATGAAAAGTAAAAGGTTATGACTACCCATTTCCTTGTGCTTTCACTCAGCAGCTATATGTGATGATTTACAAAATGCTTAAATCTCTGTTTTGATGATTATTTTTTCTTTATTTTAATTTGGTGTAAAATTTGAGGGAATTTGTGTGGAGTGGGAAAAAATGGTATAAAATTTAAAGCTCTAAATGATATTTGACACTTCTTCCTTATAAATTCAAATGAAACTAACTTCCATGGCTGCATCAAAATAATAGCAGGTTTTCTTTTTATAACAATTGTTATTCAGAATGTAAATTTTATATTCTTTTGAAAATGGTTATTTTTGACCAGTGTTGATTTGGAGTACCTGGAGTTCTACTTGAAGAAAATAAATGTATACAGCTTGACTAAACTACAAATAAGCATCTGATATCTTTCTGCAGACATTTGTAAGAGGCAAGCAGAAAGGGATAGGAGGAAATTTGATAAAGCTAAACATTATTTCCTTGATATTAAGGATAAAAGCAATAGCAGTGTTTCAGATAGAAAGAATGTTAAGAATTTAATTTTTCACTATATAATATATATTCTTGTTGGAAGAATCACAATAACACCATTAATTTAAATCATTTACAAATATACAGTGAGACCATTTCTCCTTACCTCTGCAAATACATACTGTAGAGTTAAATTATGTTTTTAAAGTAATATCTGGGTCAAATGTTTTAGTCTTATACTGTAATACTTTGGAGTACTTGTCACACCTATTATTTGATTATTCAAAGCAGAATGATAGGACAAAAATATGATTTTGAATCGCAGTTCGTGAAATTAATGCATAGCATGAGCAAATTGTGGCCTATTAGTTCTCAAAACTTTGTATTCATTGAACGTATGGTTGTCTCTCTTCACTTCTCCCTCCAGAAGTCATCCCTAACTTCTAGGTAGGGTTTCTTCATGTTTCGGAGGGATGGAGAGAGATGGATTTACCTTCTGAGCTGTGGTATAGGTAGGCCAAGCCTGGTCATAAAACTAGGAATACATAATATGCTTTATCTTGTTTTTCTTTCCAGCTAGTATAAAACTATATATTACCCTTAATATATTTTCCTTTACAAATGATAAGTATTGTATTTTGGGGGTAATGCAAATAATTCAGAACTATAATGAGATTTAATGAGATAAAGATTTAGTAATGAAACACAATAAAGGAAATAATCTGAAATCTTTGAATAAAACGTGGAGTCAAGTCACAAAGTATGGAGGGAAACTTCTAACAGAAGTTGGAAAGGAAAATATTGGAATAAACAGAATCAGTCAAGAGTAATTGCTTAGTAACTAAATGTGTTAGCAGCAGGATGCAAGCAAGGAGTCTAGAAAAGAAACAAATCTAAAACTTTCCAGACACAGACCAAAGAGCAACTAGATCAAATTGTCAGATGTCTATGAAGGAAGTAGTTGGGACCAAAATAGGAGTGGAACATGTAGAAAGATTCCAGAAAGGAAATGGTCTAGAGGGAAGTGTCTCTGACTTCACAGAATAGAGAAGCTACCAGAGAACAAATTGTTGAAATGACTCTGCCTATCAATCACTTTTTTATTGGTTTCCTGAGATCTCTTCCATAGACGTAAAATGTATCTTATAAAATAGCTGAACTGTCATGCTGAGTGTGTGATGCTTTGGATGTGTTACTTACAGGACAATCAATAAGCAGAGATTGGTGTCTAAAGACCCAATCTGGATACAAAGTCCTCTTTAATCTTTGCCGTGGTATCAGTAGAAGCGACCAGTACAAGATATCTCAGAGAGTGGAGTTAAAGTGTGCTTGTCGCATTTTAGCAGGGAAAGGTATAAAAGCTCAAGAGGGTGGCAAGACCAAAGAGAAACAATTAACATACTTGTACGCTATTCTGCTATTCCCTGTACTCAGTCGGCTTCCATATCAGGCGCTGCACGTGGTCGTGTGTGTGTGTGTGTTGTAAGGGCAAATATAAATTAAAAATAAGAGGCTTGATTCTGCCTGTTGAGAATAAGGAAAGAAATTCTCCTACCTCTCTTTTCTGAGAACATTTACATTAGAAATATATTAATTTAAGTTCTTTCTCTGTCTCTTTTAAGTGCATATTAATTTTTTTAAGAGCTAAATAAGCCTCTTGCCAGCTTTAAAACTCAGGGATTTCTTGCTCAAGGACCTTTGAAATGTAATCATCAAGGAAGACAGCACTCCTAACCTCCTGTTTCTGTGGGAGGGTAGGAATCTAACTTTGGTGGGGGCTTTGCTGCAATTTGCAAAAATGCCTACTGTCATATAATATGAGGAAATTATTTTCCTATGGATAAAGCCAATTAGCTAACACAAGTGGTCACCTCAATGACAAGGTGAGTCTAGGATGAACTGTGTGCAACGAGTGGTGCTGTTGAGTCCTCTTACTTGAGGACTAGTTATCGTTTATCTTGAGAGCCTGTGTGTAAATGGGTGGTATCCGTTGGCTCCATAAAAGGGCGAGCTTTTTTTTTGTCTTTGCACTCTCTTAGCACATTGTCTATGATGTGCATCACATGCTGGTTTAATGCTTATTCAATAATGCAACTGTTTTCTTTCTCTTCTACCTTTGTGGGGGGAGGTTTTATGGCTTGGCAGGATATTTTGTTTTTAATTATATTTCCCCAACAATGTGTGTATGCAATTGTGGTTGTGCTTTTTAAAAAATTTTATTTTATTCATTTATTTATTTATTTATTTATTTTATTTGACAGACAGAGACAGCGAGAGAGGGAACATGAGCAGGGACAGAGGGAGAGGGAGAAGCAGGCTTCCCACCGAGCAGGGAACTCGACGTGGGGCTCGATCCCAGGCCCCTGGGATCATGACTTGAGCCAAAGGCAGATGCTTAACAACTGAGTCACCCAGGCGCCCCTAAAAAATTTTATTAAAAATATTTTTGGTCTCCTCAAGCACTTTTTACTTCCTTCAGTTATTCCAAAGAGTTGCTTTTCTCTTCACGATTTATTTTTTCAGATTTTATTTATTTGAGAGAGAGAGAGAGTGAGATCTCGAGCAATGGTGAGGGGTAGAGGGAGAAGCAGACTCCCCACTGAGCAGGGAGCCCGATGCGGGGCTCGACCCCAGCACCCTGGGACCATGACCTGAGCCGAAGGCAGACGCTTAACTGACTGAGCCACCCAGGCACGATTCGAAATCGTGAAGAGAAAAGCAGGACTTCAGGCAGTGACTTGCTCTTTCTCTATCCACAAACCATGTTAACTTAAAGGAAGAGTCTCTATAACAAAGAAGGCATAAGCCCGGGAAGATAAATCATTTTTTCTCTCTATTTAAAAAAATAAATCATATTCCCTATCCTTAACTTTCCATTCCCCCTTCAGGATAATGAAAGGACCAGAGTTTGACTCAAATCAATAATGGAGACACCAAAACCATAAAAGTATGCAGAAGCAGAACTAAATCCTGATGAAAACGAGAGTTTAGATTTAAGCTACTTTGGTGTATAAAAAATAACATGTTTCTTATAAGTGACAACCCTAAAATGTCTACATAGTAATCACTCATGGTATCAATTGACCTGGAAATGTAGAGTTGGGTGGATAGCCTGAGAAGTACTTGTAAAGCAAGCACAATTCTATTTTAGTTTCTGAGCATATGATCAAGGAGAAATGCTAAGGAGATAAACTTAAAGGAGCTAAAGCCATTTATACCACCAAAGTCACCCTGCAGCTGGCTTTCTATGCAATATAGGAATAATCTGGGGAGATGGTTTTTAAATATTTACACCTCAACAAAGAAGTAGAGTCAGGAAGAGTTCTATTCTCCTCAGATTCAGAGGAAGTGTCAGGACAAACTAGATAAACCTCTTTAGTGCCATAAATTAACACAATTCAGTACAATATGTTATCTTTCAAATGCTAAAAGTGTGCCACATGTAAAGACTGAATATTCAGGAAGCAACAGCTGTTACTAAGGAGAGCATAATGAATTCCGCAGGTATGGTGGGAAGACAAAAAAGTAGTGAAGAATAAACGTGATTGTCAAAATGAAAGGTTAACTAAAAATGTGGTATGGAGTCAGGAACATTGCAACTGTAAATTAGTCAATACTAAATGGGATGTTTGCCTAGAAAAAAAAAAAATATTTTTGGTCTCTGCTGGCTGTCACATACCGTTATGCATGGCTTGATTGAGTTTAGAATCTAGCCGAGTAAGAAGGATAGTTACGGTGACATACTATTATAAAAGACTGAAACTATAACAAATTTTTTGTAACAATATTTTTCAGAAAATGACTAAACATTAAAATATAAACTACTGTTTTGATTCATTCCTTGGATCCCACCCATTCTTTCACTCTAAGAAAAAACAAGTAATTGTTGCAGAGGTCTCTATTTTGCTGCTGCCCTTTTGTAAGAAGCACTGTTCCCAAATAAAACAATAACCCCCTCAAAATATAAACTATTTGGAATTACATATTAAATGCTGAAAAATATAAGAAATTTTGAGTATAGACTGTCCCTGACTTACAAGAGCTTGACTTTCATTTTTTTTTTTTTATTTTGCAATGATGCAAAAGTGATACGCATTTAATAGAAACTCTACTTCAAAATTTGAATTCTGATCTTCTCCAGGGCTAGAGGTAAGTGATACCATATTCTCCTGTGATGCTGGGCAGCAACACTGAGCTTCAGCTCCCAGTTGGCCACGTGATCACCAAGGTAAACAACCAAGACACTTAAAACCATTCTGCTTTATACTTTCAGTACAGTATCCAATGAATTACATGAGGTATTCAACACTTTCTTATAAAATAATCTACGTGTGAGATGATTCTGTCCAACAGTAAGCCATGTAAGAGTTCTGGGCATGTTTTAGGGAGGTGAGGCTTAGCTATGATGTTTGGTAAGTTAAGTGTATTAAATGCATTTGTTCTTACGTTATTTTAACTGAGTTTATTGGGATATATCTTCAGCCAAGGAGGATATGTAATTTAAAAATACACCTCAGCATTAATTTATTTTAGATATTTATTTCCTTTTGTTTTCTGGACTAGGGTATATTTCATTTAAATATGAGGTCAGTTTTTATATTTTTCCTTGTTGAAATTGATCCATGCTCAATTTAAAAAATTTTAGAAAGCAGAGAAATATATAGGAAAACAAAACTAATTATCATCCTACAGTCTTAAATAATGCCTCTTAAGGTTTTTATATATGTCCTGATGCTATTCTTCAGTATTATACAAATCCTTAAAACACCAATTGTCTTGAGCTGTTTTTCCTTTACCACTATTTTGGGAATCAGAAAATACTCTCCTTTAATGAGTTACATGTCTGAATAAAGTTCACTCATATAAATATTCTCTTCATTTTCATTAATTACTGACCAATTTATGTGTAGATAGGTAGGTAGATAGGCAGATGCATAGATACACAGATAGATATAGATAGAGTGTCTCTTGTAAGATAAAGATGAACATGTGTGGAAACTTATTCATCCCCCTTCACCATAACCTGACTTTCCTGATGTCTGAGAATAGTGCTTTTGAGGAAGAAAAGAGCCATAAGGACAGTGTGATCCTGCTTAGCAGACTGTGAAAGGCTGGAAATATGACCATGAACGATAAGGATCAGACCATGCATGGTTGGGCATAGAAGAGAGAAAATGAATGAAGGGACCATGCTAAACCACAGGACTATGACTGTGATAGAATACAACAGTCATGTTGGGGTTGAGAGATTTGGGCCATTTCAGAATAGTAAAGGAGATTGTAAGGTTTTAAATAATGTTTTGCTCTATTTCTAATGTGACACCATTGAAAGACTAGAGGGTTGGAACTGAGCATCATGGTTTTATTAGCATTGTGTATGCACATCCTTGTATAGATATTTATACAGACATTTCTTGTGTTTTTAAGAAAACTTCCTAAATGTGGATTTTTTTAGACAAAAGATACAAGGTTAAAGTTAAGCCACATTTCAAATGAAAATAATAGCATATTTAGAAAAAAACAGTGAATTAATAAGTTACTAAGATAGTTAAATGGTTGTTTATCTCACCAGTGTGTTTTTAGACATTTCTATGATTGGCTATTTCCAGATCTGATTATTAGGAAAAGAAAAGGGATGATCAAAGTAATGAATTACCTGTCCTTTGATAGATTCAGCTCAGATGAAAAAGTCACTTATCTAATGAATTGTTTTGTTGATTTTCCTCCACATGTGAACATGGAGTTCTCATCTACTCTTCTAAGCTTTATCTGCAAAAGCATCAAAGACATCAAAGGTAAGGGGGAATAGCAATTGCTAGGTGAATCACAATAATCAAGTCACAAAGAATGGGAAGAGAAATTTTTTATGTTAATATAGATTATACCAAATGATCCCAGATTTCTAGAACCAAGAGCCAACTACTTACCTGAGGATAAAAAGTCCACCATCTTTCTGGACGATTTCAGAATGGGAAATACTGACAGTTTATTTGAGCCTTTGAAATAAGTGAAAGGGTGACAATGGATGAAAAAAAAAATCTCTATTTTTCAGTTTCACTGATGGGCTGCTTCCAAAGTTGAAATTCACACGTCTGTTAATTTTTGCAAAGGGCACTCCTTCTACAGCTGTGCATAGCTTCAGTAGGAGCCAATGAGAGACCATGCAGAGAAACTGATGGAAAACCTGTAGAATTATAGTTAGTCAGCGTAATAGTCATGGGCTGCACTATTTGTCTGTGTTGATTTGAATTAAAACTGATACAGCACACTAGAGACAAAGCCTACCAATCTTGCAATAAAGCTGTGTGATGTTATTTCGATTACTTTAAAATGTAATATTTTGTTGAATCACACGAGCAGTTTAAATTAATACTTGTGCAGGGGCACCTGGGTGGCTCAGTCGTTGAGCGTCTGCCTTCGGCTCAGGTCGTGATCCTGGGGTCCTGGGATAGAGTCCCGCATCAGACTCCCTGCTCGGCGGGGAGTCTGCTTCTCCTTCTCCCACTCCCCCTGCTTGTGTTCCCTCTCTCGCTGTGTCTCTCTCTGTCAAATAAATAAAATCTTTAAAAAAATAAATAAATAAAAATTAATTAATTAATTAATTAATACTTGTGCAATAAATACTGTGGTCCTCCACCCAAACCATCTGTTTAGGGTCAATAGACCCACATGTGGTCACTCAATAGGAATCACCCTCCATTATGGAGCACCATAGCACCTGGCTGATGTGGGGATACAAAAGCCTGACACTTATGCCTAATTGGGACAACTTAGAAGGGTCAGCTCAACTCCCAGAGGAAGGGCTGAATCCTCCATTGCAACCATATTGTGGGTGTGTCCGGCCCAATCGTACCTTCTTATGATGGTATTTTATGGTCCTTAGTTATTCACTAAATACTAATTTAGGTATTGCTGTGAGAATATTTTTTTAGATATGGTTAAAGTCCATAATCAATTGAATACAAGTAAGAGACAATCTTAGGTAATCTGGTTGGGTCTGATTCAGTTAGCTGAAAGGTGTTCAGAGCAGACTGAGTCTTACTGATGAAGAAATTCTGACTGTGGACAACAGCTATACCGAGAGGTCCAGCCTCCCCTTCCTGATGGACTGCTCTATGGATTTTGAATTTGACAAGCCAGCCGGCTCCCACAATTGCCCAAGCTGATTTCTTGCAGTGAATCTCTTAATATATACCTCTTACTTGGTCTGTTTTGCTGGTTAAACCCTGACGGATACACTCCTTAACTTCCTTTCAAGCATATCTCTCTAGAGCGTTCCTGATACACCATTTGCACACAGCTCCAGGGATCACAGTGTAAGACAGCATGCTTTCATCCTTCAATTTTCTTTAATAAATCTGTCCAATTCAATTAACTTTTCGCTTGAACCAGCAAGTTCTATCAATAAGTTCTATTGAGCAAGTTGATTTTAGGACTACCCTTGAGTAAAATTTTAGTTAGTGAAGTTTGTGTTAGGCACATTTTTAAATGCAACTTTCACCCTTTCAGTGTTTCTTAACTGAGCATTCGTTTCATTTTGTCCCTTCAAAATTAATGCCCCAAATTCTTTTTTCATCCTACCTCTATCCATCATTTGTGACAGATACTTTCCTCACAAGTTACAGTACTTTTGTGTGATCTGCTTCAGTGAAATTCTCAATGGTCCTTAAAACTACTTCTATGACCCAAGTTAATTCCCTTTTATAATTCTTCACAGTGGCTAATCCAAAACATTTCAGTTATCCTCAACTTCCCATTCCCCTCACTTGAGAAGAGGTCCTCCTTCTCTGCTACTTCTTAAACAGAAATAGAAACCATCAAATTGAGACTCTCTCATACTTATACCAGCACAGTTCTAGAAATCCTGTGATCTTTTCCCCTCCTGTCATGGTGAAAACATCAAAGAACATTCCTCTGTTATTGTCTAGGTGATTCCTTTCCTCTTGCTCTGGGTCCTGTTTCTTGTTGGCTTGAGGTCCTTGATACATCTGTTATTCACTCTCCCTAAGTATAAATCCCTATAGTTTAAAAATCAACAATCCTCTGCATGTCACAGTCATTCTATGATACCACCTCAAATTTTATAGGCGAGTCATCTCCGTTAGCTGCTCAGCTCTTACCTAATACATTCTAGAATGGTCCTTGGTCACTAGACTGAATGGTTTATTTTTAAGAACACTAGTGACCTTAGTGTCAAATAAAATAAGCAATTTTTACTTCTTAGATGCAATATTTGATACTCTTAAGCACACTTTTCATGAAACAATTTATTCTATAGGCTTTTTTTCATATTTATGATTTGTCTTTTGAAATGTTTACTATGCAGAATTTTCCTGTCATTCATTCAAGAAGTTCTTTTCAGTGTTTTATTTTGAGTTCTATTCTTGCCTTATTCTATATACTTTCCCTGGATGATCACAATATTATTGTTTCAAGCACCACCTATTTACTGTTAAATAAAAGCTCCATTCAAGATCTCTCCCTAAATGTGACATTAACATAACCCACTCCCTCTAGATGTATTCATAATGTATATAACCACATTTTTCCTAGAAATTATGCTTTTCATGTTGCATCTCTTATCTCAGTATATGCAAAATCCTATCCATTTAATTACCTGGCTGAACATTTAGGTTTACCTTCTCACATGTCCAGTTTACTTACCTCCTACATGTGATCAGTCAAAATAGCTCTAATAAGGGGAGTTGTTTATGGGGCCCTATGCATCCCCAGTAGAATCTTTCTTTCTTTCTTTCTTTCTTTTTCTTTCTTTCTTTCTTTCTTTCTTTCTTTCTTTCTTTCTTTCTTTCTTTTGTTCTTTCTTTCTTTCTTTCTTCTTCTTTCTTTCTTTCTTTCTTTTTCTTTCTTTCTTTCTTTCTTTCTTTCTTTCTTTCTTTCTTTCTTTCTTTCTTCTTCTTCTCCTTCTTCTTCTTCTTCTTCTTCTTCTTCTTCTTCTTCTTCTTCTTCTTCTTCTTCTTCTTCTTCTTCCTTCCTTCCTTCCTTCCTTTCTTTCTTTCAAATTGGTCTCATCTTGATACTGTGGCAGGCACTGGTATTGGAAAAAATATTCAGCCTGACCATTGGAATACCTCCACTTCTTCTGACTTGAAGCTTCTTAAATTTAAATTTCTATGTTGATCCTTCTCTTTCCGTTCGATTTTTTTAATCTTATGCTTTTCTGGGATGACTTCTGAGAAGAAAAACATAATACTGGGGGAAGAACCATGCCCTCTGGTTATGTGAGGATACACAGGGTGAGATATGAGGCTAGTCTTGTCCGTGAACATCCTGTTTTGGGAAGCACTGAAGATGTGTGCCGGATTGATGTAGTCACGTGTTGTCATCTGCTGCTGAGAGGCATGACTCTGACAGAGCATCTATTCATGAGGTTCCTCTATTTTGCACCCTCTTTCTTTTGACCCAAGCCCATTATCATCTGTTAGTTCTCTCACAACCTCTGTATCTGTCCTCTTACTTGCCACACACACTCCATTAATCAAGAAATCCTTGAGAGCTCTTTGTAAACCCTGCTATATTTGAATGCGTTTCTTGAGGCTATCTTGGTTTCTCCCTCAATCATCCTTAATTTAATACTGAGCTTAATTTAGCCATGGTTTTCAGCCAAGGATGACTTTTGCCACTAGGAGATACTTGCCAATGTGAGGAGACATTTTTGTTGGTCACATCTGTAGTGGGGTGCTGCTGGTATCTTGTTGGTAAAAGTAAACCATATTGTTAAACACACTATAATGTATAGGACAAGACCCTACAAGAAAGAATTACATGGTCAAATGATCAATAGTGCCAAAGTTAATAAATATTGCTTTAGAATTGTTCCATCATGCAAGACTTGGCATTATACCAAACGCAGTTTCTCTGAGAGCTTTGACTTCCAGGCTCCAAGTGGGGAACCAACCCAATATTTTCAGATTAACACAAACTTATTTAAACTTTTCTATCAGCTTGTTTTTTTTTCCCCATCCCTCCACTGCAGTGGAACTCTTGTACTTCTCTCCCTCACTCTGTATTCTTTCTCAACAAAGCTAGGTCTTCAGGACTATTGTCTAGCTATCAATTTTAAAAATTGAGTTTGATCCTTAAAGTGGAACAAGTATTTCTTTGATGTAGGTATTCCCTTTCTGATACCTATCTACCCCCAAAGCACTGATTGCCATTGCCCCCATTATAATTCACCAAATGCTCACAATACTAAACACCTTGATGTCAGGAGCTTTGTTTTATCTCCTCTGTAGCTTTAGCCTTTACCTGGAACAGTAGAGGCACTCAATACTTGTGAATAAATGAAGAATGGATGAATGGTGAACAATGGCATTATCTCCCATCTCAATCTTTCCTGTTTCTCTGATTCCTATTGTTTTCTGTTTGTGGCCACCATCTGTTACCCAATGTGGAGCTAGATATCCTTTATCAATGTCTATAACTCTGGCTCCCTGACTCTTCCAAGTACTCTAGATCCTTAAGCAAGCCCCCTTTCTTCAAAGTACTTGTATCTTAACATACTATAAAATACATATGAAATTTTATTTTAATCATACATAAAAGAATACTAGGAGTCAAATTTTCTCTCCCTGCCTCTCATTATTCTTTTCTTCCTTCTTCCTTCTTGTGCCCTCTTTCTCAGGCCACAGATATCTTTCCTTTCTCTCATCTTTTATACTTCATATGCTTATATACTTTATATACATATATATGTATATATACTTTTACTTAAGTATATCTTATATACTTATCACTTGTTCATATATCACTTGCTTCAAACGTCTGCTCATCTTTACCTGCTCTCAACCCTCTCACTCATCCTCCTCTCATTGCAGTCCTTCCTCTCTTCCACATCCTCCTCCACTTTGCTTTTCTTCGTAGAACAGCATCTTAGCTCAGAAGCTGTAGAAGCGGTTAAAAGAATGGGCTGTATCCAGACTACTTCAGCTCAGCTCTGCGTTAACCATCTTGTGACCTAAGGCAAGTTACATCACCTCAGTTTTCCTCATCTACAAAAGGAAAATTAAAATTGCACTTAAGAAATAAAGATGTATAAAGAGTCAATGAGTTAATGGCTGTAATGACGCTTATAAGAGGGCCTGGCATAGTGATTAATCATATTTTACTCTGACTATAAATCTTAAGTATGCTTATCCATCCCCCACCTCATTCATTTCATCTCTATCTCTTTCTTTCTCTCTTTCCAATTCTTTCACTCATTTCCTACACACATCTTTTCTTCTCTGTCCTTCTCTCTAAAATTCTTTCAATTCTTACATTTGTCATGTAACAGTCTGGAAAGCAGTATGAAAATAAGCAACCTTAATTGCTCCCATCACCAGACAGAGCAAAATTATAGGATTTGAAGGGGTTATCGGATCTCATTTCTTCTTTCTACTTGTAGGACAAATGATTATGTTTAGTCCTCCGATTATTGTTTTTGGGAGTAAGAGTATTAACTCTTTGAACCCTAAACATATGTCCTTTCTTTTGTGATCTAGTGCCTTCTATTTATCATCTCTGTGATTAAAATTTAATGCCTTGGATGTCTATATTTTTCTTCTTCTATCATACATTAAACCTGCTTCTTCCCCATGCTGTGGATTTTCTTCTGCTGTTTCCTCTCTAAAGTTTTTTTTTTTCTTTAACAAGTTTCCTTAACAGTTTGTGAACTATTTATAAATCTTGTCATGTTATAACTGAGGCTTCCTCACTATTCTGTTTTAGTCGTTATCTAAGCTCATCAGTTATAAAAAAAGAAGTCACATCCCAAGGCAGGTGGTGGGCTTAGAAACCTACAATACTAACAAACATTGCACCTGAGGGTACATGGATCATACTTGAAGAAACCCAGAGCTAAATTCTCAGAGTTAACCTTCTCCTATATGTTTAATCTTGCAAACTCTCAGGGCTACTTCTCTTCCTCAAGAAGGAAATACATGTTGCCCTGAAGTGTTACGTTAACTTGGCATTATCTTTCTCATTATGAACATAAATTCTGGTCCAGGCATTAGGGTTTTATCATATTCTTACCTATACAAACTAACTCTTTGGTCAATATCTATTGTCTGTGCCTTAAGCCTATTCCCACTACTTGGCTGCTGGGAAATTGTTACTCCCAAACATACCTTAACTCCTACTGCCAAAAATTCCTTTCTAGGTAGGTAGACCCCACTATTCTCAATAGTTCAGATGGGTTGTATTTCAGTATTCTATCAGTCTAAAATCTTTAATTGTTTAAAATTACTTTTAGTGGTTTAAAAGTTTTAGGAGTAATCTAGCTCTCTTATGGTCAAGAAAGAATAATTCATCAGAGAATGGCAGAATTGCAATAATCACTAAAGAGTATTAAAAAGTATTGGGGCACCTGAGTGGCTCAGTCAGTTAAGCAACCAAATCTTGATTTAGGCTCAGGTCATGATCGCAGTGTTGTGAGATCAAGCCCAGAGTTGGGCGTGGGGCCTGCTTAAGATTCTCTCTCTCTCTCCTTCTCTGCCCCTCCTCCTGCTCACGCACGCTTCTCTCTCACAAAAACAAAAAACAAACAAACAATTAAATAAATAAATAAATAAAAAGAAATTAAATAAAAAGTAACTAGTTTTATTTTAGCAAATCAATTTCCATCTTTCAAACAAAATATTTCAAGGAACTCTAGCTTTGGGGGGACTGGGAAACCTCAAGGGACCATGACTGAGGCCAAGGGATTTGGAACTGATGTCATCATCAAGCAACTCACTCTCCACTGGTATCTGCTTTGGCCTCTCCCTCCTGCTGAAAGACTAGCGGCAATCAATGATCATGAACTTCTCCAAATACTAAGTTTCAATGGTAATTTAAATAAAATGCTTTCTGAATCCTTACAGATGCTCCTATGAGCACATTGAAAACCACTGTGCTAATTTAAATCTTGTTTTTATAAAAGAAGAAAAAAAGAGTGAGACATATATAATCAAGTGACTTATTTAAAATTATGAAAATAATAGCAGGGTCCTTTCTGCCATTTTATTCAGTGCATCCTTTGACAATGACTTTGTCAAATCAATTTGTGTTGAGTAGAAATTTTATGTCTAAAGAGAAGGAGAAAAATCTTTTCTAACTAGGGATTTAATTTGAAAATCAACTGTATTTGTTAAAAAGAAGTATTTTTTCTTTAAAAAGCTATTAACTTTTTTTTTGCTATGAGTCTTAAAATTTATGACTACTACGTATGTTGAAAATGTTTTACTTTCTGTGTAAATTGAAGGATAAAACTTCGAAAGATAAAAATTTAAAAGAAGAGCAACTATGGCAGAAGCTTAACATTAGCTGCAAGCTATTCCTTCCCCCTTTAAGATATTATAGTTACAGCACTTTCAAATCAAACTTCGTACATTTTCTGTGCTATGCTTGGCTTCTCACCCTTTGCGATTTGCTTTTAGATATTCATCCTTGACGTATTTATCTGTAGTTACTAAACATCTCATGATTCTTCATACCATAAATTTCTCAAATAAATTTAAGAGTTCAAGAGAAAATGGCAAGCCTTAGGAAAAAAAGATCTAGCCCACGATATATGTTTAAAAAAAAAACCTCAAAAAGTAACATAATATGATTTCCTCTTAAGTTTTATATTGTTTTCCTCTAACAACCTTGCCTGTAACCTTTAAAACCCAGTTACAAAGTGATAGTATGTGGCATTTTAGTATATCATCAGTGAGCATGCCGTGCATAACCCATCTCTAGAATATTCTGTGAATGCTTTTTAATGACTCCAAAGAAGAAGTTAGTTGGTATAAAACAAACTGAAATAAAAGCCTCTGGCAAAATGTTGATGTTTTGATCACAGGTCATGTGAGAAATAAGCATGGGTAGTTTATGACAGTCCCACAAGAAAACTTTGCATGGTATATGAAATATAAATATAAAAATGACAGGAACCTAAGTTAAAGGACATTTGCCAGAAGTACCATATTTTCAAAGTTTGTCTGCCCATACCTTTCCTGTCATATGTAACTGGAGTAATATTTGATGAGCAGAAAAAGAAGCTATAAATATAATATTGCTTTGGTACCTGAGGTTAATGCATTTAATTAGCCCACTAACATTAAAATAAGACCATCCAATTTGCCTACCCAATCAGAATCAGGACATTAAGCATTTCTCATTAAGTTGTGTTGCCTTTTCTTCATATTACTTTTCTTCTTCTTGTCCTTAAATTTATTTACATTCCCAGGCTTACTCTTCTTCACATGTCTGAACGAGAGCCACAAATAATATTGTAATGAATTGATATTCAATATAATGCCATTCAATATCTCTTTCAAATAAAATTCAGTATTTTTCATACTAAGAATAGGTAAAAAATATACACAGAATTTTCTTTCACTATAACAATTGATTAAGGCTGCCACTGTTTTCTTTTTAATGTTAAAAATAGCCGTTCATTTGGCTGTCTGTTAAATTTTCCTTTTCATTACATTAGTTTTTACACAAATTTCTGAAACACACTCCTCAAATTTGCTTTAGAACATGTTATATTTAGTTTTAAAACAATTTCTTTTTTGCATTTATTTCCACCGTATAACACTTGGGATGATAAACCAGGGATATGAATATATATTTTGTGTGTGTGCTTGTATGTATAACAAACCAAAAGGAATGCTTATCCTTGTGATGATAAACTGTAAGCATATCTGTGTGTAACTTATCCAATGGATAAACTGTGCCATCCATTTTAACAAAATAAATTCGTCTTTTATCCAAGAGTCTGAATACTTTTATGTATGGCACATTTCCCTGAAGAAGATTTTATAAAGGATTTAGTTTCATTTCTTCAGCTGCATATATAGATTGGTTTGGCACATTCTCTTTGTGTCATATGATGTGATAGCACCATAAAGATACAGAAATATCAGTCCAGGGTGACAGAGCTAAAAAGACGTATAGGAAATTGCCAAAACAGAGATCACATGTTTGTATTGTACTTTAGAAACATCATTTTTTTTATTTGACAAAGGGAAACATAAAACTAGAAAGGTTGTTTTATGTTGGTGTTTTTTGTAGGTCATCCCCACAAATTCTCGATCCTCCTCTTTTGCTTTAAATTGCCAGACATCCCACCGAGTCTTCTCATGGATGCCTCGTTGAAAGCCTCTCCATGTGTTTCTGAGTGATGTGGGATCTGTGAAGTGAAGAAACATAAATCACTCCTTTTTACTGGAGGAATTGCCTATCTCACAAGGTTCAGAGGTGAATGTGTTTCCCAAATAAATAAAAAATTAGGGAAGACAGCAAAATGCATTATTTCAATTCAACTCAATTTAATTCAATAGAAATTAATTCACTACCTGGTATGTACAAAGCACCATTTCAAGTGTCCACTTTATCTTTGAAGGAGAGTTTTCCTAATTGGAGAAAAAAAATAAACAACACCAAGAAAGAACTTTTCATATGCACCAGTGGGGAAGCAGGACTTGCCATGAGAGCGTGGAACTGACCTGAGAAAAGAACAATGTGAGGAGCTCTTACACGACTACTGCAAAGATGTACAATTGCATAACTTCAAAGTGAAGTAATAAAACAGAAGTAAAATGAGGGCTGGAATAGAATATTTGCTAATTTTTATAAGAACATCAAGCAAAAACTGAAAAATAAACAATCACAGTAACATAATAATGTTTAAACACAAGTCATGATTAAAATATACTATAAATGATAACTGATCGTGTTTCTACCCATTACATTAACAAATATGCACTGCGAAAGTTAACATCAACCTGAAATCTGAACTTTTGTCTTAACCATGAACACTTTAAAGAAAACAATATCGCTTCACCTTTAAAAATGACTTTGCAAAAGTGGTGAACCAAGTGCTGGTGTTATTTCATGTCCATTAAACTGAATGTCATTACATTTTTGAAGTCTTAAACGGAAAAATACAACTTATGGTATTTCAGATAGATTCCCTCCCCAACATAAATATCTGAAAATATTATTTTTGTTGCTGTTCTTGTTCTTGCTGTTTAGACTCATAGAAAAAGTACCTTAAAGCTATATTTTGCTTCATTTTAATTTAACTTCTGAGAGACACTGAGGAATAGGGTAGGGTACCAGCTCTGATATCTGGTAGATGTGTATAAGATTCCAAGTTTAGATGATTTGCCAAGTGCAAGACCTAGGTCAAGTTACATACCTTCTCTTTACCTTTTTAAGGTTACTCTTCTATTGAGCATATAATGATTTTCCTGGTGTTCAATGGATCAGTAACAACACGTCTCCCTCACCCTCCTGAATGGAACCAGTTGAGACAAAAGATTGAGTTATGTGGAGACCAAAATACGCTAATCAATATAATAATAATATTGATGGTGGTGGCTTACGTTTGTACATCCACATATATTTTGCTTGGTATTCTGCATGTATCAATTTAACAAGTTTCCAATCCTATCACTATTAATTATGCCAAATTTGGTTGCAGAACAAGGATGAAATTTGTGGCCAACTGGACTTGAAGATATTCAACACTTCCATTAGCCTTCCCTCCCAGCTCCCAATACACATACACATTCCACTCCTTATTAAGTTATCATCTATCACAGGCAGAACTGGACAATGGTAGACCCCTCTGTTGTTGATAGGACATTTACTCATTGCTACAGAGAAAATAGACATTTCCTTAGGATATGCCACTCCCTAAGAAAAAGGCTGTTTCTTCTCCCTATCTTGATGGGTAAATGACACTTTCTCATATAGATATATGTGATGTAAGGAAAGGAGATAGACCTGAATTATTCCCCCTAAATAATTCTTTCTTCCATGGGAACATGAGTCAAGGAACATAAAGTTTCCTTCTAAAGAATAAATAATCAACAAATTGAATTTATTAATTTGGACAAATCTACAAACACTTCAGGGCCTTTGATTTGTAGATATTTTTAAGTTCTAAGTAATACTTTCCCTATCATTATAAAAGTAGTTATTTAAATCTCTGAAAATATAAAAAATTTATATGCTTGAACACCTTTTATGAAATGCTTCTCATAACTATGTGTGAGACTTAAGTGAGAATTCGTAGAAATTTAATTTTTCTTACAGGTATTTAAAATGTCTTGTGGGAAGAAAAGATAAATTAAAAATACCAGAAATGTGAAAAAAAATCTATTTCTTTTCTGGTATTTTTACAAGCCAAATATAATTAGAAATAGCTATCAACTTAATGTTCACAACTAAGCTATATTGCTCTTGTAACAGTGAAAGTTTTATCAAAATTTTATTCTAATTACTCAATCACTCTAAAATACTCATTCTGCTTAGAAGTTAAACATAGTCTTAACACTATACCAGTCAGAAAAGTTTTGATTATGTACTTAAACACTTTTTTTCTGTTTTGCCATAATTTCATAAGGCCCAAATATTTAGCTAATTTCAAAATACAATATTTAAAAAAACAGGAATTAATTTTTGATTATCTAATTGCTCTTAATAAAGCTACTAATATCTGCAGAACTATCAAATCATAAATGCTATTGTACAGTTGTAAAACCGGAAGAAAATATTTATTTGCACATGAATTTGAACAGCTTAAATGATTGCTCTTCCCCATACAAATTGGTTTTAATTTTTTACCGAGCAAATTAAAGTAACATAAATTCCATATCATCAAAAAAATTTTAGAGTACTTGATGTTATAGCCAAAAACATAGTGTGCAGTGTAACTAGTAATTATAATAACTTTGAATGACTTCATTGGTCAGTATATATTTTTGAATATGTTATTATATTTTAGTTTTAATGTTGTTTAGTCAATTAGAATGATGACTTTAATAATAATAGCATTATCTGTTAATCCTGATAAGCATAACATGTAGCAAAATGTGGGATTCTGAGAACTGTTCTACTAATGCAATTTTATAATGACCTAGACAGACACATTCCCTCAGAAAATACCTCAATTTCTGGGAATCTGTAATACTAAAGTATGCTTTATTTATACCATGTTCTACCACGGCAAAAGACTGCTTCCAAGAAGAAATCATCTGATAAAGAGTATCTTCATATTTGTAGTGAGTGATAAATTCTTAAGCTATGTATCTTAACCTCAATTTACAAAAATATCTATCTTGGTGTTCATTACAACAGAATGTTTTATTTGTGTAACAACACTAAAGAGGAAAATTAATCAACATACAGGTAAATGGAAATGAATTTAACACATGAAATTGTTATTAAAGGTATTTAAAGAGAAAGACTCCTATTCACATTGTAATTAATGTAATTCGTATCAAAGCTAGCTTTTAAAATACTCTAATATGAATTATGAAATTATGCATGTGGCCATGCAAATATTACAATGAAGAACTATGTGATACCACTTGCTAGGGTTGGAGAAAAATTATTTAGTAGTATTTTGATTCCCCAAATTTCACTTGACTTATTGCTCAAAATATTTCCATCATAGAGTTAGAATATTGACGGATGGAAGTCTTTAAAAATTCGCCACTGAAAATGTGGTCAGGCATATAATGTCTACTTCATCTTGGAGCTTGTTGAGAGTGCAAAACTTCAAGCCCTGCTCCAGACCTACTGAACCAGAAATTATATTTGAATAAGATGTGCAGTTGTTTCAAATGTACATTAAAGCTTTGGAAGGATTGCATTAAGGAAGACTGGGAATATTGCTTTAAATTCTCCTTTTAAAATTTCTTTATTTTTAATTTAATTATAGTTGACATATAATATGAAATTAGTTTCAGGTGCACAACATAGTGACTCAACAACTACATACATTATGAAGTGCTTGCCATAATAAGTATTATAATATTATTGTTTATATCACCTATGCTGTACTTTTATCTTCTTAATGCCCTCATCCATTTCACCCATCCCTCCATCCTCTCTCCTTTGACAACCACCAGTTTGTTCTTTATACCTATGAATCTGTTTCTCTCATTTTTGTTGTTGTTAGTTGGTTTGTGGTTTGTTTTGTTTTGTTTTAGATTCCACATATAATTGATATCATATGGTATATGTCTTCCTTTGTCTGGCTTATCTATCTTAACATAGTACCCTCTAGGTCCATTCATGTTGTCACAAATGGCAAGATTTCATTCTTTTTTATGGCTGAGTAATATTCTATTGTATATACATACCACCCCTTCTTTATTCATTCATTTATCAGTGGGCACTTAGGTTGCTTCCATATCTTAGCTACTGCAAATAATGCTGCAATAAACATAGGGGTACATATATATTTTTGAATTAGTCTTTTCATTTTCTTCAGGTAAATACCCAGAAGTAGAAATACTGGGTTGTATGGTACTTCCACTTTTAGTTTTTTGAGGAACCTCCCTACTTTTCCAGAGTGGTTGCACTAATCTACATTTCCATCAACAATGCACAAGAGTTCCTTTTTCTCAACATCTTCACCAACATTTTTATAACTTGTTTTTTAGATTCTAGTCATGCTGACTAGTGTGAGGTGATATCTCATTGTGGTTTTAATTTGCATTTCCCTATTTAGTGATGTTGAACATCTTTTCCTATGTCTGTTGGCCATCTGTATTGTCTTCTTTGGAAAATGTGTATTCAGGTCTCCTGCCCACGTTTAATTGGATTATTTGTGTTTTTGGTGGTGAGCTATATGAGTTCTCTATATACTCTGAATATCAATCCCTTATTGGATATATCATTTGCAGATATTTTCTCATCCAGTGGATTGCCTTTTTGTCTTGTTGATAGTTTCTTCTGCTGTGCTTTTTAGTTTGATGTAGTCTCAGTTATTTATTTTTGCTTTTGTTTCCCTTGCCTGAGGAGACGGATACAGAAATTGACAGATCTAAGATTGATGTCCAAGAGACTACTGCCTGTGTTTTCTTTTAGGAGTTTTATGGTTTTAGCTCTTACATTTAGGTCTTTAATCTATTTTGAGTTCATTTTTGTGTATGGTGTAAGAAAGTGGACCAGTTTCATTCTTTTGCATGTAGCTGTTCGGTTTTCTTGACATTATTTATTAAACAAACTATCTTATCCCCCACCCTTGTATATTTTCGCCTCCTTTGTCATAGATTAGTTGGCCACATATGCATGGATTTACTTCTGGGGTCTCAATCTGTTCCATTGGTCTATGTATTTGTATTTGTGCCAGTACTATACTGTTTTGATTACTATAATTTCATAGTATATCTTGAAATCTGGAGTTTTTGTTTTTCTTTCTCAAGGTTTTTTTGGCTATTTTTTGTACTTCCATACAACTTTAGGATTTTTTGTTCTAGTTCTTTAATTTCCTTTTTTTAATTTTAATTTTATTTTTTTAAAGATTTTATTTATTTATTTGATGGAGAGAGACACAGCCAAAGAGGGAACACAAGCAGGGGGAGTGGGAGACGGAGAAGCAGGCTCCCTGCCGAGCAGAGAGCCCTATGCGGGGCTCGATCCCAGGACCCCGGGACCATGACCTGAGCTGAAGGCAGACGCTTAACGACTGAGCCACCCAGGCGCCCCTAGTTCTTTAATTTCTTATCTGTGAAATTCTGCATATAAAGCAAAATAAGTACTAGTGCAGGTAGAGTAAAAGTGATGCAAGATAACTATGCATTACCATAACATTTATCCAAAAACCATATGTTTTTATGTTTGTAATGTTTGATAGGTGGCTCTGTAGGCATAACTGTAAGAGATAGACACTGACCTTGTTATCAAAGATCTTACCTGTTAACGAAAATTGTAGTAGACTGTAAGGATACTGCAAGGGTCACTGTCCTGGGACCTGGGCCCAGGGAAGATTCTATATGTAGAGCTCAAGGAGTTGCTAACATATCTTAAACAAAAGTTCTAAAAAATAGGAATTAAGTATTATTTCTATAATTCTGTATTGAATAACTGATGGGTGGCACCATTAAGCCGATGGACAAATTTGGGAAAAAATTGGGAAATGAATAATATATTTCATAGAGACTCTACAAGCAATTAGGTACATGAGTATGGAGTTCAGTAGAAAGCCGGAGTTATAATTTTGAGTCATCAGCACATAGACAGCATTTAAAGAAGTGGGACAAAATGAAATTATCTGGTGAGAATGTGTAGAGGGTAAAAATGGGACTTTGGACTAATCTCTAACCCACTACCACTTGGAGATAATGCAAAGGGGTACATCCAATGAGGGAAACTAAGAAAAAGCAGCCAGGGAAATCATAGGAAATCAAGAATGTCACAAAAGCCAAGAACAAAATTATATTTTGAGAAAGAGAGGATAGATATATATCTTGAAAGAGAAAGTAGACAATAAGCCAATAAGAAAATAAAAGTGACTGTTAGCTTTTTCTGCCCATGAGGCACTGAAGTTCTTGACAAGAACAGCTTTAGGTGTGATGGAGTTGAATACGGATTGCAAGAGAAAAAGAATATGACCTTACTCATAAAATTGATCATCATTCAATATTCTGGAATTAGAAGAGAAGGAGACAAGTGGCAGAGGATGTCAGGAATGAAACTGGGTCCACATCTTGAAGAGAATTTTGGTCCCGATAAGGAATAGGGAATTTATCCAGTGTAATCAGTGAGAAGCCACTGACATGTTTTAAGTAAGAGAATGACACGATCAGAATTTGGTTTAGGAATATCATTCCTGCTGCAATTGAGAAGTAGGTTGGGGAAGTGCAAGTGTGGAAAAGATGGACTGGTAAACTAAGTGAGAGAAAGCAATGTCTTCAACTAGGACTGCGGAGGTGGAGGTGGAAAAGAGTGGAGGAACTGGAGAACAACTTGGGAATTGGAATTAAAATAACTTGTTGGTGGAACATAGGAGTGCAGGAAGAAAAGGGTAAGGTGATACTTAGATTATGACTTGACCATCCAGGCTGATGGTTATGACATTCACCGGGTTAGGGAATATTTGAGTCACAGAAGATAGTTTCTTCTGTGTTGTTTATTCTGTTTCTTGTTTATGGGCATCTCAGCTTTATTACCCCATAGGAAATTTGGTAGGTAGAGTGGAGCTCCTGATAGGGATCTGGCATGGAGAAATAAGTATTGGAAATAATAGCGTTAGGTTGGAAGTAGATGAGACTTCCAGGAAGAGAGTGCAGATTGTGAAATGAGCTAGGAGAGGATCCTGGGAATTTATTAATAGTTAAAAAGCAGAGAATATTAGATGCAAATACAAAGAGTTTACATGGGCAGTTTACTCATTAAGCCAGCGAGTTCAATGCACAGAACTTTACTGTGCTCTGAAGATTTCTAAAGTTAAACTTATAAAAAAATCACTGCTCTGCTGGGACTACAGACATAAAAGGCAGATATGTATAGAAAGTATCATAACATCAATAAATCTACAGAAGCAGGAAGGCTAAATCCATTGTAATTAATATGCTAGTTATAAAAATAACATTTTCCTATTTGCATATAACCAGGAAAATGGTTATTTACTTATGAGATTTAATATTTGTTTGCTTACAGAATGAAAAAAATAAACTTCAAATTTTCCCCCTTAAGGGAAATTATTCATACATAAGTATAAATGACCCTGTTCAAACCTTCCTTGTGGCCACAGATACATATTTTTCAATTTGTATCATCCTTCAAAAGCATTTCACATTATCTCAAAATATTACAATACCCAAAAGAGTTTGGGTGTATGTTATAATAATGGAATAGAGAATTTTAATTTATATTTGTGACAGCTGTGCTTTGAGTGGCAAGTAGAATTTGCCTGAATTTAAACCAGGTAATGGAGACATAGTCTACACTAATAGGGTAATATGCTGATATGAATTTATCCTCTGCTCTAGTTACCATTTAATTGTAAATTTTACAAATGTAATTAAAATGTTAAACTGCAGTGTTAACATGATTTAAATTTGGCACTATTTCTTTCACATATCTTGCAGTTTCATGAAAAAGTAATCAACCACCACAACACCTTACATTAATAAGGTACTATTATTTCATTTTTAAAAATGAGGACACTGAACCACATACTATTTAATTAACTTGAGAAAATGAAGAATTAATGAGAGCAATGACTTCAGATCTAGTGAAGGTTAGCAAGGCGAAGTGACAACATATATACTGCCATAATTTACATATTCCACTCATTTAACCTAGTTGGTGTGAATTCTACAAAGGTTATGATCAGTACACCTTGGAGAAGCAACCTAGTTTCTCCTAGTTCCAAGAATCAAAAAGATGACTCATTATTATAAATGGCTCTCCACAGGGTTCGACAACTTATTATCCAAAATCATGTGCTCCCTGCTTCCCAATACCTTATATTGAGACACAAGAAAAATGAGTTGTCAGAGAAAGGCAAATTGAGGTATATGCTCTATGGATAATTAATTCTGTTAATTTAAGTTAGCCATGCAAATTAGTATAAAGCCACAAGTCTTGGACCCAAAAGAAATATATCTCTTGGTAGATGCATAATTAGTTGTCAAAAGGCATTTTTCGTGAATATTGCCAGATCTACCTCTGTATTATCTTGTCTTCTCAACTGGTTGAGACATTTTATCTCTCCTGGAGGATTAGTTCTTCCTCCGGTGTAGAGCAATATTCCTTTCTAAGTCTTGCCCAATTACCTGCATTGTTATTATATGAACTGTCACCCAGCATGCGGATGGAGACCTGTGGTACACAGCAGACATACTTACTGGTGATGTTTTATGATAAGCCCAGGAATCTGCATTTTAAATTAGCCCCACAGACGATTTCTAAGGACATTAAAGATATTTTCCTAAAGGTAATCTTAACCTGACTAAGAGTAATTATAACCTGAAACAGGATATACTTAAGGCCCTTTCAATTCACACTTATGGAAGGAAAAAGAGTTGGAAATTGGATAATTAACTTTATCCTATGAATTTAACCTTTTATTTATGCTCCGGTTATCAAATTTGACTTCCAAATTTGGTGCTGCCCTGGAGTTTCACCTTAGTATTTTATGTATTTCCACAATCTCTAAAGAGTGGTGTTCTTTTTTATCTATAGACTGTCCTCCAAACGGAATTTGATTTTTAAATCCAACATCCCTACCCAGTGGCTGTTCGGTCCTGCTCACTGACAGATAAATGCATCCTATGCAAAGACTATCCCTAGAGTCTCTCCTTCTGTTCTATCCACTTTTTCAGAAACCCCTGGCATTTGGCCTCTCGCTGCTTTAATAACAGTCACACACATGTACTCCGCAGGTGCTCTGACGGTTAGACTGAAGCGTATTTGTTGGTGGGAGCAGCAGGTCAGCCCTCTCAGGACTTGTGCAAATGGGTCAACTTATAGGATAGAATCTTACTCATTAGGCCAGTGAGTTCAATGCACAGAACTTAACTGTGCTCTAAAGATTTCTAAAGTTAAACTTATAAAAAATCACTGCTAGGCTGGGACTACAGACATAAAAGGAAACAATTCCTATTTCAGCACTTGGGCCTTAACAATCTAATTTAGGTGAAAGAGACAAAATATAAAATGTAAAAAAAAGTCACCCAATTAACATATTTTTGCTATCTATTACACTATGAGCTAAATGCTAGATACTTCAGTTAAATATATATATTTCCAAAAGCTTATGTTTAAAGTCATTACAAAATAGAAGGGAAGATATATGCATAGAACATAATAGTTATGATACAGAATTGTGCTGCCCAATGCGGTAACTATTATCCACATGTGGCTATTTTTTTTCCTTTTTATTGAAATAATTATAGATTTACATGGCGTTGTAAGAAAGAATACAGAATGAACCCATGTACACTATACTGTTTTTCCCAATGATAACATCTTACAAAATTATATTTAAATGTAATATCCAGGATATTGATACCATCAAGATATAAATTATTTCCATCATCACAAAGACCTCACAAGTTGCTCTTTCATACTCAGACCCATATTCCTCTTATCCTACTTCTTCTTTAATCACTAGCGACTCCTGGGGTGCCTGGGTGGCTCAATTGGTTGAGCTGGGCTCTTGATTTTGCTTCAGGTTATGATCTCAGGGCCCTGGGATCCCCGCATAGAGCTCCACGCTCAGTGGGGAGTCTGCTTGAGGATTTTCTCTCTCCCTCTCTATCTGCACCTTGCCCCTCTCTCTCTCTCTCTCTAAATAAATCTTTTTAAAAAAATCACTAGTGACTACTAATTTTTTTCTCATTTCTCTAATTTTGTTATTTCAAAAGTGATGGAATCATACAGTATATAGTCATTGGTGATTGAATTCTTTCATAAAGCGTTATTCTTGGGATATTCAACCAGGGTGCTGCATGTTTTGGTAGTTCATTTTTTGATATCGCTGAATAGTATTCCCAATTTGTTCACAATTCATCAGCTAAACGATATTTGGATTGTCCCACTTTTGGGCTGTTACAAATAAAGTTGCTATACACAATTGTATTATCTGTTTTTGTATGAACAAAGCAGAAATCTTCATTTCTCCAGGATAAATATCCTGGAGTACAATTACTGGGTCAGATCATATGGCAGTTTCATATTTAGCTTTTTCTTTTTTTAGTAACTACCAAACTGTTATTCAGAAATGTTTGAGTGACCTAGTTTCTTTGCATCCTCTCCAAAATTTGATACTCTCAATATATATTTAATTTAGCCATTTTGATAGCTGTGTAGTGATAGCTCATTGTGGTTTTAATTTGCATTTTCCCACTGGTTAATGATGTTGAATATGTTTTCATGTGTTTATTTGCTGCCTATATTCTCTTCAGTGCCATGTTTGTTTACGACTTTTGTCTATTTTCAAATGGATAAGGGGATATTATGAATGATGTTAGCCTAATTCCAACAAATACAATGAAATGGACAAGTTATTTAATAGAGTAAATTATCAAAGCTAATTCAAAAAGAAATAGGTAATATTAATAGCCCTACATCTAATTAAAATTAAATTTGTAATTTAAAACCTTCTCACAAGGAAAACTCAGGATTTGACCCCTAGTCAAATCTACCAAATATTAAGGAAAAAAGAATACTAATTTTGTACAAACTACTCCAGAAAATTGAAGAGAATACCCTCAATCCAAGTTCAACATTCCTATGATACCAAAACCAAAAACATTCTAAAAAATAAAGCTACAGACCAAAAATTCCCATGAACATATCTGCACAAATTGCTAACAAAATTTTAGCAATGCAGATACAATAATAAATTAACAAGAAAACATGAACATATGGAATTAATCATAAGGAAGCATAGTAGGTTTAACATTAAAAATAAATTTAATTCCTCATAACAGGCTAAAGGAAAAAAAAAACCATACAATCACTTCAATAGTTGCAAAAAGAAGCTTTTGAAAAATTTAACATCTATTCTTGATTTTGAAACTCAGCAAAATAGGAGCCTCTGCAACTGATAAATAGCATCTATGAAAAGTCTATGGCTAAAATCATACTTAATGGTGAAAAAATAAATACTTTCACTTTAAGATGAAAAATAAGACAGGATAACACCTCTCAGCATTTCTTTTTCATATTATACTGGGGGTTCTAGTTAGTGCAGTAAGCAAGCACAAGAACCTAGATTACATTATAATCTACATGGAAATTCTTAGGAATCTCTAAAGATCTACAAGCACTAATAAGTGAGTTTAACAATTTTTAGGATACAGAATCAATATATATAATCAATTGAATTTCTATGTATTAACAATGAATAACTGAAAACTGAAAACAATATCATTCATGATAGCATAGCACTTATGAAATTCTTAGGGATAACTATGACAAATAAATGTACACTGAAAACTAAAAAAAATGATAAAAATAAAGAACACAGAAAATGAAGGGATAATTCATGTTCACGAATCAGGAGACTCAATATTTTTAAAATGTCAGTTGTCACTCTTATTTATCTATAGATTTGATAAAATCCCAGTCATTTTCTTACCAGAATGTTTTGTGAAAATTGACACTGATTCATGTGAAAATGCACAGGACTTAGAATAACCTAAACAACTCTCAAAATAACTTTTTAAGGAACAAAGTTATAGAATTTACATTACCTGTCTTATCATAAAGCCACAGTAAACAATCTAGATAGAGACTTCTTCTTCTCGCTTACTTTTTTTTTAAAGATTTTATTTATTTATTTGAGAGAGAGAGAAAGTGCAAGTAGGGGGTGGGGGAGGGGCAGAGGGAGAGGGAGAAGCAGACTCCCCACTGAGCTGGGAGCCTGAGGTAGGGCTTGATCCCAGGAGCCTGAAATCATGACCTGAGCTGAAGGCGGGCACTTAACCAACTGAGCCACCCAGGTGCCCTTATTTATTTCTAATATATTTAATAAGACATGCAGTTTAACATAAGCACAGCAGAGATATTTACTAAGATAATGCTAAGATATTTTAAGATATTTCTTATTTAAGATCTCATTTCTAGGATATTTCTAAGATCTCTTACTAAAAAATAAGGGTACTTCAGATATTTATAAAAAATCTGTCCAACTTGTTGGACTTATTTAAGCTTTGAATTTGAATTTAGGTTTTGAATTGTTTGACTCATTTAGAGTGTATTAATGAATCTAATGATAATGGTAGTGTTTAAACTCTCAAAATAAGTTAGAAGACTTTCTGTGAACTTAAAAATTAATTCCCTTAGGGCGCCTGGGTGGCTCAGTCGGTTAAGTGTCTGCCTTCAGCTCAGGTTATGATCCCAGAGTCCCGGGATTGAGCCTGGCATCAGGCTCCCTACTCAGTGGGGAGTCAGCTTCTCCCTCTCCCTCTGCCCCTCCCTGTTGCTTGTGCCCTCTCTCTCTTTCTCTCTCTCTATCTCTGTCTCTCTCTAGTAAATAAATAAAATCTTTAAAAAAGTTAATTCCCTCATTTTGTGGGAATGCACTTTTGTGGCTGCAAGATGGCATATTTAATGGTATTTATATCCTTGTAGAACTATTAATTATTTCTCAGTTAAAAGATTTATAATCAATTATTCTATACCAGTATATGAGTGCTACTGACTTTAGCATTAGTTATTGTATACAACAACTTTGTATTAAGTCTTTTAATTATACATCACATTCCAAACTCACCAGTGGTAGTAACAATAAATTACAAAGCATCTGACAAGAAAAAAAAAAATGACTCAAAAAAATGTTCTCTTTTAGGTTTATTTCCATTGACCAAAGCACTTTTCCAGGAAACTCATTTATTTAGCAATTAAAGATTACATTCCTGTGTGCCTACATTAATTTGCACAAATAAAATAAAACAATTTGAATGTGCACATGAGAAATTTTTAGGTTTCATCTTGTTTATTGTCACTGGTATTTTTGTTCATCATAGGAAATTCATTATTAATGTTGCAAAGCTTTAAGGAAAGAGACGGGTCTCTGTTGTACCCAAACTTTATTAAAGTGGTGCTGAACATATATTAAATAGTAGGAATATTGACATTTTTCAAAGATGGCCCACAATAAGGCACATTTACTTGTTTCAGAAAAAATATTAAAGGGATCCAAAACAATAAATATTACATATGTAATATTTATTATTTCATGTACGAAAATATACAGCTTTCAGCACAACACTGAGATTGTAAGGGCACATTAAACTTTAGATTCTATCCGCAAAAAGTTGGATATAAGACATCATACCCATTATTAAGGTATTACAAATCATATATGGATGACAGGAACCCTATTACTTTTTACAGTAAATTAAAGTGTTTGAAATCAAGAGACATAAACTTATAAAAGATTTATTGAGTGTGCAATAGACAATTCAATTCAGTCCAAAATGTTTTAATGGGTACTATGTGTTTGCTTTCTTTGCTTTTCTTTCCAGAGGCAATCATTTCACAAGGACAATCTCAAGGTTTGAAGACATTCTGTTTTCTGACTGTATTGAATTGAAATTTTCTTTGTTTAGTTTATTTGTGTATACATGTAGAAAGAAGATTATGATAAAGTAGCAACGCTTACTTGTTCACACATTATCATTACACCACTGGGGAAACTAGTCTCATCAAAAATGTTTTAGAATGCATCTGCCAACAAAGGAATACGCTATTATCTGTTGTTCTGCTGTGTATGTGACCTTTGCTTAAAAACCTTGATTGTGCCAGGATTCTAATTTCATTGATTTGTCTCAACTCTTTCAATTGTAGGTATGACCGACGAGTTAGTTTTATCAAAGTCGTTTCCTTTATATTCAATCAGGGACAAAGAGTAAAAAATTATACTTAGGCATAATACAAAATTTTTTGCCCCAATGATTAGGAAAATAGCACATTAAATTATCATTTTACAAAACTTCTCTCTTTTTAGGCAATTGTAGGACATTATCCGCTGAGCTTTTTTTTTTTTTCATCTGTGAATATTTTGTGGCATTTCGTTTAAAGTGGGTTTTGAAGCAGTAGGCTTACTTTAGAAATAGTCATCAAAACTTGTCATATAAATAATTATAAGGTGCAGAAAAAAGTATATTTAGAATGTACAGAATTCAATCATTTGAAGGAAAGAACATCTTTTGGTTGACTTTATGAACTCATTACAACTAGGAAATCTCCAGGGTATCAGGATGTTGAGTGATAAAAATGTACTATTCACTACATTGCCTAAAGCTTTTCCTAATTTTTGGTCAAGTAACTTAAAAGTCATGATTCAGTACAGACTAAAATTACTTATTTAAACCAAATTATAAAGGTATGGATTTAGAAGTTCCTTGTTAATTATACTTTTATTGTGTTATTTCAACATTTGAGAGGAGTTTACTTTCCTACATATAATTATTACCTATTAGAATAATGAGCATAATTTTCAAAAGATATTTATAAGAATATTTAGATTATGTAAGTTTAGGCTTTTAAACTATATTTGCTTAACACACACACACACAAATCCACACATACACAGATGATGACAGGAATATTTTTTAAATGTAAAAATCCATGCTCCAAACTATTTCAACCAGGTCATCAAAAAGATATTTTTAAAAAATGAAACCAGGTCTGACCTCTGGGGAATATCACTGATTCAGACTAATTCCAGATCTGTCACCACCATCTGTTTAACATTATCCTCCAATCAGTTGGGGGTTACTAAGATCAGAATTTGCCTAATATTCTTATCTTCCTAGTTCTTCAGAATTTTCTGGTCATATAATCAAAGCCCTTCTCGAAGTCAATACAAATTTGAATGATTGTTACCTGTAATTTTATCTTCAAATTAAAATTTTAGGCTAATTCCTTCTTCACAAAGCCTGTTGATTATAACATGGAAATTCTTGCCATTGAATTTGATTACAAATGAATAAAATGAAATAATACTCTTATTTTTCAAAAGCTGTAAGTTGGACATTTTATTTTCTAGTTCTCTTTTGTAAATGCTTTGCTCTGTTCTTAAATTAAATATGCAGGTTACAAGATATCTCACCTACAAATATCTTCAATATTTAAGGTATACATTACAAGGTTCTTTTTATTTAAGGAGGTATTCAAAATCTTCAAGTCTTGGAGATTTATCTTTCCAAATTTCCATTATGAATACCGTTTGTTGTTAAAGTCCTAACTTCAAGTTTACTCTTCCCTCACCCCTTTATAAAGCTATGTAACTTTTAGCCCTCCTGATACCATCTCTATACAATTTGCTCTTTTTTATTTGGCATTCCTCATAGTCTAGTCTGTGTTAAATATTTTGTTCATTCTACATAAATGAAAATATTCTCATGAAAAATAGAATACAGAAAAGTATTTTAATACTTTGTTGTCAGCTTTTATGATAAAAGATGATTCAAAGTTTTAATTTTGATAAAATCCACACTGTTAAAAAATAGAAAGTTAACTTTTGAATTGTAGCACTTTTTAAAGCTTGCCTTTACCATAAAACCCCAGTGAAAATTAATTGTGTCCTAAATAGGTATACAGAAAGTATAAAAACTCATTAAGTAATAAAAAAAAGAAAAAATGTTAAAGACCTAAGTACTCATTATATCCTTTTTCTTTATTTTCTATTTAAACTTTTTAATACTGAAAAGTCTTCACTTGATTATCATAAGAATATTATATACTACATTTCATAGTGATAAAGTGAATATTATTCTGTTCAGTTTTGGATGATTATTAATCTTAAATGACAGGCTCTCTACTATATAGCTCTGACTTATTCTGCTCCCCATAAGAATTATCCATAAATTTCTGACTATGTATGAATTTCTATAAACTGACATAAACTTGACTTATATAACAATTTACAATGAGAAGAGCCAAGATTATAAAAGATCACTATGGGATGTCCACTGTGATATATGACAAAATCTAACAATAATCTCCATAAAGTCAGTGCTCTGCTTTGAAAATTAATGTCGATATTTCTGGAATGGATACTCCTATCCTAAAACTTTTGAGACTCTATACTACATAAAAATATTAAATATTATTTCCTACTAATTGAATTTAGATGTCAAAGATTAGATGTGGTGATGATGCAAATTAGAGGCAGCAAATTTTATGTTTTTCTGTGTTTGAGAAAATATACTTGAGAAAGAACCAAAAGGGGCTACTATAAACATATCTACTATGAACAGGAAAAAAAATAAAAATAACCACAGTGAAAACAAGCAAACAAAATACTAGATTTCTTTTATGCTTTTATTAAGGAATTATTGTAAATTAAGTATTATTCTAAGTAATAATTAATCCTCACAACTCTATAAAGTTGTATTCTTTTTTTTTTTTTAAAGATTTTATTTATTTATTTGAGACAGAGAGAATGAGAGAGAGAGAGAGCACATGAGAGGGGGGAGGGTCAGAGGGAGAAGCAGGCTCCTTGCTGAGCAGGGAGCCGGATGCGGGACTTGATCCAGGGACTCCAGGATCATGACCTGAGCCGAAGGCAGTCGCTTAACCAACTGAGCCACCCAGGCGCCCTATAAAGTTGTATTCTTATCCCACTTATTCAAATGAGAAAGTGGAGTTATAAAGAAATTAAGTAACTTAAGCAATGAATGTCCTCTGAGGGACATCATCTAAGTTACAGAACAATACTTAGCATCTAGGTATTCTGCATACAAAAGCTGCTCTCTTAATTAATCAGTATTCTTGACTTCATTTTTTTTTTTAAAGATTTTATTTATTTATTTGACAGAGAGAGACACAACGAGAGAGGGAACACAAGCAGGGGGAGGGGGAGAGGGAGAAGCAGGCTTCCCGCGGAGCAGGGAGCCCAATGCGGGGCTCGATCCCAGGACCCTGGGATCATGACCTGAGCTGAAGGCAGACGCTTAATGACTGAGCCACCCAGGTGCTCCTCTTGACTTCATTTTTAAGAAAAAACATGGCAAACATAAAATTTATTTTGTAAACAAAGCTTTAATAATGTTAGTAAAATCGCAAAAAAATTTTAATTATACAGTATTGTTTACAATTCTTTATTTCCTTTTCATGCATTATGTCATTCAGCAACTTATTAAGTAGGTGTATTTTCTTCTTTTCCCAGCTAAGCAAAAAGAGGCACGGCAGATCATATCTGTCTCACAGTCAGGAGTAGATTGTAGGGAAGCATTTCTTTCCCTTAGTAGGAGTGTTGCCTGAGATTCAATGTGTCAGCAAATTCTGACTCTCTGAAAATGATAGTTACAGTAGATATCTTTCATTTGATTTGTGGGTTTTGACCCCCTTTCTTCTGAGAAATAATCTTAGGACTCGTGTCCTAAAATGTCCAGTCCCCGATTTCTCTTGTGTAGCGATAGTTAGGGAATTCACTTTTTTATTCTCATTGTCTAGTCGGTGAGATTGGTCTCGTGGTTGGCATTAAATTCTGAATGGATTAATTGATGCGGTCCTTTCCCCTAGAAATAGCTGGTTGCCCCAATAAGAGACATGTCACCCAAATGGAAATAAATAGATTTCTTCCATATGTTTCCTCAAAATTGGAACTAGAAAAAAAGACAAATTTTTAGATGTGAACATTGAGAAATATTGACCACCAAATCACCTTCTATGTGTAGAATGAAGAACATGAAGAGAAGCTGGAACAGATATGCAGAATGAAGCAGAAAAGGAAACAAAGTCTTCGTGTTATTTTCCTCTCTGGTTTCTGAGGCCCAGATACATTATAGTGGTCTTCATGGGCGTCTGAGACTTCCATAAGTTTTCTCTTTTGATTCAGTTACTTCTTTAGGGATGTTTTCACTGCAAATAAAGGATTATTATAAATGCAATAATCACCTTCTGAGAATGTCTGAATGCCAAAGTGGCATTAGGTTGGCCTTAGGTTTTAGCTACCTCTAATCTCAATCAGTTGACAAAGCCACCCTAAATAACAAAGAATTAATATGATGGTTTAATATAGAAAACTAATGTTTTCTTAATATCATTTATACTGTGCATAAAAACAGTTTTGGAAAAAACACTGTTTTAATTAACCTGTAACCATCAGTGTAAGCCATGCTTGCTATGAAAAGTCAACTTTAAGACATGTTCCTAAGATTCCAACCTCTCATACATACTGACAGACTGAAGTCCCTCATACATAGAATTTCTAAATCTCCTTTGGCCAAAG
The DNA here is from genome assembly GCF_004348235.1 of Phoca vitulina. Classification (NCBI taxonomy): domain Eukaryota; kingdom Metazoa; phylum Chordata; class Mammalia; order Carnivora; family Phocidae; genus Phoca; species Phoca vitulina. Next base: position 41,138,045 of record NW_022589708.1, read on the forward strand.
AATATTAACCAGAAATGGGAATCTGAAAAAGCAAGTAGAGATGATTACCTGAACTTATTCAGGTGTGATGTTCACTGGATGAAATATTTGCCTAATATCTGTTTTTAGCAAAAACTAATTGGAAGATTTACTACATTGAGAAAAAAAAAAAGATAACTCACAAAGTTTATTTCTGGCAATGCTGAAGGATCCCAAATAAATATGTCATCTGCCACTGAGCCCACATACTTAAAGAAAGCAATTAACCTGAGCTTAAAAAAGAAAAAAAAAATTAAAGACTTCTTTCTTTTTTTAAATTGAAATATAATTGAAATGTAATATTATATTACTTTCAGATATGTAATATAATATGCAACATAATGATTTGATAATTGTATATATTGTGAAATGATCACCACAATAAGTTTAGTCAACTTCCATCACTGTACATTGTTACAAATTTTTTGTGTGATAAGAATTTTTAATATCTACTTTCTCAGCACCTTGCAAATATACAATACAGTATTATTAGCTATAGTCCCCATACTGTACATTACATCCTCAAGACTTATGCATTTTATAAATGTAAATTTGTAACTTGTGACCACCTTCATCAATTTCACCCATTTTCTTAACTCCCCCCCCACCCCACCTCTGGCAACCACAAATCTGTCCTCTGCATCCATGCACTTGTGTTTGCTTATTTGTTTGAGAGTCCACATACAAGTGAGATCAGATGGGATGTGTCAAAAAAAAAAAAAAAAAAAAGACTTGCTTTCTTGAAGGGGAAGGACCTCATTTAAACTTGGGCATCCAGAGGAAAAACGGCACAGATATTCAAGAGGAGTTGGTGGGTGCAGTCAATATGGATGACTTGGAGGTAAGAGTTTCTTCTTTAAGCCATGACCAAAGCAGAATTGATTGTTTTCAAGGATGTTGCAAACCAAAAATAGAGCAGTATTGTTTTTTAAAAACAGAGAGAAATTGACAACAAGGCTACATGAACAGAAGGCAATCACTCTGCATTAGATATGATATTGAGGAAAATTTTCAGGCAAGACAAGTTGTTCTTTCGTTGGCTGGTCAGAGAAATTGGTCTATACTTTGCAAAGCTTATAGTTTGTTTATGTCTTACCTCATTATAGAAATAATTTGAGACAAAATGTTTAAAACTGATAGGGCTGCTCAGGAACTAGTCCCTGAATATTCCCATTAGGATTTCTTAGCTCTATAATAAACCCTTTATATCATCTAAAATGGATCAAAAACATGCCTAGTTCAGTTTTTTATATCCTTACTGAAACTTATAGTACATATAGGCAAAATTATTGTTCAAATTAGTAACAAGGCAAACATGTAAGTGATGAGTTTAGAAGTAACAGGAAGTGCTTACTCTCAGAATATATCTCCCAGCTGGTCTGATATTAAATCCCAGAGTTTTAAAAATATGTTAGCAATTCATCCTCTTGATTTGTATTAATTTAGCATTCTGATTTTCCTTGTGTATAAAATGGATAAAGTTGGAAATTTTACCATGTTAAGCTTCTTTCACCAGGTACTGATGTTATATATTCTTGCCCAACAATATGGTTCTGAAAGTTTGAGACAGGTGCACACTTAAAGAACGGATATAGGACCTGGAGACAAAGTGCAGTACTAGAGTAGAAAATGAAGAAAACTATTTCTATGGGAAACATTTTCCTCTCTAAGCTTCTCTGACACTATTTCTTCATTGTCTTTTCTTTCTACACCTTCTGTTTTGCCAATTTCTTGACTTCAACTATTACTCCCAATAAGAAATTCTCCCAAAGCTTTGTCTCTGTTCTTGACCTTTCTGTTGATCCATAGCCCTTCGTTCCCACTTCTTCCTGGACTCTTTAAAACACACACACACACACACACACACACACACACACATCTCTGAATGTATCATTTTTCTCTCAAACCTAAACATTTTAGGGGTGCCTGGGTGGCTCAGTCGTTAAACGTCTGCCTTCGGCTCAGGTCATGATCCCAGGGTCATGGGATCAAGTCCCGCGTCGGGCTCCCTGCTACGCAGGAAGCCTGCTTCTCCCTCTCCCACTCCCCCTGCTTGTGTTCCGTCTCTCTCTGTCAGATAAATAAATAAAATCTTTAAAAAAAAAAAAAAAAAAAAAACCTAAACATTCTATGTCAAAAATTTTACTTCTGTGGGCCACAATAACTAAAATATTGAGTCTTCTGTCTTCCTTGCCATACCAATATTACCAAATATTACAGCTAATGCTACCTCCTAACTCTTTCAACATCTACCATCTAGAAGAGAGAGCCAGGGCCACTGGCAGGGTGCTCCAATATGAGTGGTGGGACCTGGCTCTAAATCTCAGCAATACCAAGGGTAAGCCATATGAGTTTGTAAGATTCCTAAGTGGTTAATACTGTTCTATACATTAAATGCCAAAGAAATATTTGACCTGAATACAATGATAAATGAATGATTTAACTTCCTTTTCCCTTTTTTTTTTTTCATGGCATGATAATCCTTGCCTATCTGATTTTTCTTAGCAAGAAACAAATGCAATATGAAGCATTAGGTAATACCATTTCACATTCAGCAATCTGACAATATATTTAAGATAACAGTAGCAGGGTTGATGGATCGGTGAGGTTGAGGAGCAGCATGGACTCTAATATATTGTTGGTCAAGGTGTAAATGTGTACTATCATTTTGGAAAACAGTTTATAATATCAGTTTATCATACAGTGAACTCCCCCTGGTAAAACTCTCAAATCACATAAATAAATTCAGTGTATTAGTTAGGGTTCTCTGGGGAAACAGAACCATCAGATGGAGAGAGGGAGGGAGAAAAAATTTTTTTTCTTAAGGAATTGGCTTATGTGATTGTAAGCGCTGACAAACCCAAAATCCACAATGCAAGCCAGCAGGCTGGAAGTTCATTAAGAGTTGACATTGCAGTCTTGTCTCCAAAATCTGCAGGACAGGCCAGCATGCTGAAAACTCATTCCGTGTTGCAGTCTTGAGACAGAATAGCTTCTTCAAGAAATGTGAGTCTTTTAAGACCTTCAACTGATTGGATAAGGCCCACTCTTTACAGAGTAATTATAAAGAGTAATCTTCAATTAAAGTCAACTGTAAATAGCCTTCACAGCAAAATCTGGACTAGTGTTTGACCAAACAACTGGGCACCAGAATTTAGCTAAGTTGATATATAAAAATCAACTATCATGTTATATTTTTAAAATGTTAAATACTTCATCCCAAAATTAGCTGATTGAATTACTATCATTTTGGGTTTTATTTATTTATTATTTTTATCCTTTTGGGTTTTGATAGTTTGCCAAGACATCAAGCATCATTTATAATAAGCCTAACAGAATGTCCCTAATAATGAAAATTAAATCATAATATTCTTTTAAATATTAAATGCAATGTATGGTTTAAAAGATTAAAGAATTAAGGTAGTTTCCAGTGTAACTTAATTTATAAACTGCATGTATTATGTCTATAGGGAATTTGTTTGAGATAGTTTAACAGATATTTATTTTGTTCTAAAGATAAATGTCTATTGTTAACAATTTCCTAAATGTTGTACAGTTACTTTAACTACAATCTACCTTTCATTACTATCAATTGGTTTCTTGTTACATAGTCTCAAAACACCAAAGATAGTTCTATAGAAGTGGATGCAAGCTGACAAATGCTGATTGCAGTGTGATAATATTAATGTTCTGGCCAAATTCACAAAGGCTAATTCTTTGAACCTACCAAACAATGCAAACTAAATGTCAATTATTTTTTTCTTCTAAATTTATCTTACATGTCTCATCCCTGGAATAGAAGGCTTTTTTCCAACACAAGGTCAAAATAGCCCCAGTACTAATATTGATCTAAAATGTGTTGATATTTAATTAACAAAAGGAATCTGGGGGGAATATAGCAGAGCCACTATTGAGAAGAGAAAAGAATATGCACATATGGACAGACTTATTTTAGATTAATTTTAATAAAAATAACTGAAAAATATCCACTCTCTTGGGCTATAGACAAATTCTTGATTTGCCTCAACACCAGATTTCTAGTTACAATTCACTTTCACAGTTTAAAAAATAAAACTAATAATATTGTGGTGTAGTTAATGATTGCTCTTCCATTTTCTTTTTGTACACACAAGTAGCTAACACTGAAAATTAAAAATAATAATATAGATACTCTGAATAATTTAGATCCTTTTCTAACACTCATCCCATGTGAGAGTAAGCCTTGATATAAAAGAATTTGATTGCATATCGGTGGAGATAGTTTGCACAATTGTCATGACTCACTGTTTTCTAGTAAATGCAAAAATAATTCTGAGGTTAATCTTCCATATCGAAATAAAATGAGCAGCCACCTGCTCAATGGCTTCTCACTGCTTCAAATGGGCTGACGAGCCAGAAGAGCAGCTGGAGAAGGAAATGCCTTATGATGCCAGTGGTTTGTTTACCTAATTCCACTTCAACTCATTTTACTTTATTTTTCAAACAGTATTTATGGTTTTCTTCTGATTATAAAACTAATGCATTTCTGTTGAGAATATGCAGAAAATTTGTTTTCTATTGTTACCTCTGTTTCCAACATTTAGAAATTTAGTAATAAATTTTCTAATATTTCAGTGCATATATATTTTAGATTTTAAAAATTGGAGTAATATCTTATATGCAATTTCCTACCCAACATATTTCATTTAATAAATAATAATTCTAATAATAAAATATTGTGACTAATTTATGACATTAATATATTTTTGAAATATACTTTACAAATGCTGTAGTATTTCTGTCTTTGTCAAGATGATAATTATCTAATCAGTCTATGACTGTTTAAAATTTAGGTTGTTTCAATTTCTGGATGATTTACAGGGTATTTTAAATGACCCCCCATAGATATCCATATTAGTGCATACTTCTGAATATTATATAGGAATTTAACTTATCGGTGAAGTTTTTGCATCAAGATTTTTGAAAAATTCAAAGGCTTGCAATGCACTTTGCCAATCTGCTTTCTAGAAATTTTAATCAACTTATACTCTCAGCAACACTGAATGAAACCATCCATTCAAGTGTATCATTGTTAACACTAAGTTAGCTACTAACTTCTACTTTTCCAAGTTAACAAGTGGAAAATCATCTCTCTTATTGTTAATATTTGCCTGTGACTTCTTGTGTGGTTATAATATTATTACTTTTGTTGGGCTCCCTGCTTCTCTCCCTCTGCCCATCCCCCTGCTTGTGCACACTCTCTTTTTCTCTCAAATAAATAAATAAACCCTTAAAAAAAAGATTGTGACTATTTAATGACATTAATATTTTGTAAATTAATTTTCCCTCTCTCTCTTCTTCTTGTAACCCACTTCCTCCTTCCTTGATTTTTGTTTTTGTTTTTGAGTTCAGTATTTTTTTTTCTCCAGTAAATCAAACAGTTTTTAAGGATGTCTTTTATTTTTCATTTTATCTAGAACATGTTTATAAAACACAAAAGCAAGACCATGGAATGCTCTGCTTATGTGTGTGTGTGTGTATAGTGGATCCAGACACAGGAGTGCTAGTGTTGGAAATCTGGTATGCTTATTAATATTCAACACTTGTGTTTCTCTAATATCTCATTATGACATCAACAAGAAAAGAGTTTCTGAGGAAAACCGCTCTGTGGAAAACAGCATGAAAATGTAAACTTTAATTTTAGACAAATTAGTGCAAAAATTATTTAATGTTTGTAAAAAAGAAGAACCACACCATGCCAGTCCTCTATTCTCTGAACTACAGAATATAATTTACATCTTTTCTAACATCAGAATATAGGAGCCTATAGGGGAGAAGAGTCAAGAAAATCCTCAGTAATCTAAGCACTACATTTCTGAATGCAGAGATTATAGGAAATAAAACCAGAACATGCATATTGTGCTCACAGCTAACAGGAAAGGTAGCACAATGTAAAAGTAAAATATCTCCAGCTTTGGTGGACATTTGTTTTCTATTGTCAGCACGGTCATTTATCAGCTCTCTGATACTTGACAACAATGTTAAACACTGATCCTCTGTAGTCTGGAGAATCAAGGTATCAATATTTTGTTAGAGTTAGACATAATCAGACTTACAGCATCTGACATATCATCTGGCTCGTAACAGGTGAATAAATACTGGACTAATTACTATTTCTTAGTATTCTTGGACACAGTTATAAGCTTTCCTCCGATGATCAGTTTCCACATATTTTAAAAATTATTGGTGGGTGTAACTCCTGTAGTTATTGTAAGTTAAATTTCATGAATTTAATCATTAAAATTTCACTTTCGTAACAGAATAAGCACTGTACCTAAAAAACAAGTTTATTTTTAATGTAGTGGACATAGTGTTTGTTACAATGATGACCCAAAATGACTGTAGTAATTTAAGTGCAAAACAGTCAAAAGAGGGCTTTACAGAAAAATATTGAGAGAGGAATAAATATTTTGGTGAACCAAATTTCTATACCCATGTATGTGAATATAGTTTATTTTATATAATTCTCAATTTTTGAAATGTGTATTTAAACAAGTTATTGAAGAATCAGAGGCTAGGAATATTGGAATGCACCTTCCATTTGGAAAAAACGATTATTTTTATTTTCTGATCATATATTAATGCTAATTATTAATAAATAATATTTATAAAATATAGAATAAAATGGTAACACTAAATTTTAATTATTAGTATTTAAAAGCTTCTCTGGTATGGGAATCATATTCATTACAATTGTTTTTACGAACTATCTCTCTTACTACATGAATCAAGATACTGAGTAAATGTCCTTTCCCAAACTTTGACAATTCACTGAAACAAAACCAATTCATATGACTATACTTACCATCTTCAAAGATTTAAAAATTTTTATTTGCTATTTTTTTCTGCTTTGAACAGTCATTTATGACTTTGAAAACATGCACAGATTGGCATAGAACAGTCAGAACTTCACGCTATATGCGCAGACCAACTATGTTTGTCCCGGTTGAAATAAATTTCCCGACTCTAGATGGAGCCTCTCCTCTCCTGTTCCTGGCAAGTCAGCAAACTGAACTTTCATGTTCCTGTAAAAGCTGCTGGACCAGGAACTTAGTACATCCAGTCAGCCAAATCCCAAAAGCTAAGCTAACTCCGGGCTCTATACGTACTTCCTTATTCCTTGATCTTTCTACGTAAGGTCGGAAACGCAAGCTCCCAGCCAGTCAGGCCCCGTTCCGCCCTTGTGGCTTCCAGGGTATAAAACTCCCGCCCAAATCCTCAGGCGCAGCCTGCGCTGTTGGGGAGGCGCGGGATTCGTGCGTTCCGTGCACTGTTTCACCTTGAATAAAGGGCGTCAGACTCGTCACTAAATGGTTTTAGTTTTGACGTGTTGACAGTCTTGGCAAGGAGGTGGGACCCAAGACAGCTGCTGGGAATTCCAGGACCGCCCCTGCCCCGGGCGGAGCTTCCCCCCGAGCTGTTTCGGTTCTTCCCGCTCGCTGAGTGCGGTAAGTTTTCTCGGATGGAGCTCCGCCGGTTGCGCGTTCTGAGCTCTTCGAGTTTGTTTCTTTCAGTCCTTCCAGGGGCAAAATTGAGGTGTGAGGATCCACATTTTTCAGGGAGACTTAGTGGGGCACACATGGCCTTTGGGTTTGTGGCCCAGCTCAGGTACGTGGTAAGCGTCTTCGGGAAGACCTAACAGGACTCAGGAACTGTCCACCGGCAGCCAGAGAACTTACTCTGGTTGAATTAGAGAGGATTATTTCCAAAGGGGAAAATAATGGTCTAAAGGCAAAGAGAAAGCCGTGGAAGGACTCACAAAAGCCTTGAGGTAAGTCCGTTGTAAAAACCACTGGGAAACTGGGGCGGGGGTGAGGGGGCGGAATTGGACTGTTTTGGCAAATGGCACATCAAAATCTAAGTGGGCACAAGTCATACTATTAAAAGCCATTAGGGTGCCCATCACTATAAAGAAATCTTGTGAAAGGAATAATCTCTTCTCAACGGACATCTCAGAAGCCAAGCTGCAAAATTGGTGGACAGGCGTCAAACACTTAAAAGCTGTTAGATTACTCACCACCTAACTTTAAGACTCCTGTGCTAGGATAAGTTGGTCATGGAATATATTAGATTGACACTAGGTCACCTGCCAACCTCAAGAAAATTTCTGTGCGAGAAGATACACTGTGAAACACCAAAAAATTCCTAACCCAGCAGCACACCCCTTTTTAGGTATTAATTTAGCTCTGAGAAACCAAAAGCTTAGCTCAATAAACGGGATCCTTAAGTTTCAAAGAATGGAACATGTCATCTTCCACATACTTGCTTATTTTATCTCTAAAAACTGTGGTTCTGGTAGCTATGGCTATCTTTTTTTAAAAAAGGCAAAATTTTACTAAGGCAATCTAGAATACAATGGTCATTATGAGAAATGTTCCAATTAAATACAATAGTTCATTTAAAAAGTGTACTTGAAAGCAAGGCCTCCCAAATCAAACAGAATGGGGTATCTATTTTAATTGGCATGCAAAAGGCTTTAAAAGTGTTGAAGATTCTAAAATAGCTTCATTGAAAAATTCGTTGCAAAAGGCTAATGAAAACTTAGACACAAGAGGTACCTAAAACAAAAGACTACATATAAGACTGTGTGACCCCTACTGCATCACTCTACTGTTCTTTTACCTGAGTACTCAGCCTGCTAATACTCTATCTGAATTACCTTTCTACTCTGAAGAGATAACCAGAATTCTACCAAGCCAGTGGCGTTATAGTTGCAGTAGCTCCAAGACCAGAAACCTAAAACAATAGCTGAGCTTTCCCCTTTGTACCCTCTTAGGGGTCCTTCATCAAGACACTGTCCCAGACATTGATGAGACATTGGGGAAAAAACCGAAACACTGGGGAAAAAGATTATCCTCACAAGTTGTGTCAAATTCTTCCACACTACCTGGAATGCCCCATATCTTCCCTCAAAGGAGGGCCACCACATGGGCCTCTCCCAGGGTTGACAGGACTCCAAGGGATTCTCTGGTAAGCTGCTACAGTTGTTCCTTTACATAGACAAGGGGAAACTCAAAGTTAATGGAAAGCCTTGCCAGATTTTTGTAGATATCAGGGCTGCACTGTCTATTTTAAACCCCACTCTTCTGGGAGCCTGCAGAGAGGATCCTGGGAAAACTGGCAGAAGCCATTGAAGAATTCTTACTGTAGAATTTTTAACAGAGTTCACTTTCTGGAATCTGTGTAGAGCTTGGTTGATTCTAAGTGCAAATGGCAGCATTAACAGAAATTTTGGAGCTAAACAAAACTGAAAAGGAAAGATAAAAGACACTGATTCTAAGACATACAACCATAGCTGCTGTTTAAGTCTATTGTTCTTCTTTTCATAGTTGTGATTATACAAAAGAAACCAAGTTATATTCAGCTTTTTAGCATAGCATCATAAAACAAACAAAAAACCATCCACTTCCAGATTCCCTTTCCAGTGTTTTTCCTTAGAATTCATATTCACATACCAATAACTTAGATTTTTGGCATCCTTTAACATCCTCCTTCTTGACTCTGATATGTCTCTGTTATTAAATTATTATACAGGCTTGTTGAAATCCTAGTAATCCTCCAACTCTTGGCTCACATTTTACATTTTAAACATAGCCTTCTGAAATACCAACCAATAGGAAGCAATCTTTCTTTATTCTGAATAACAGGATTAGTATGCTTTACAAAATGTACTGACTCTCGTTTCTAAGCCACTCAGGCACGGGGTCTTGGTCTGGTTCTGGAAAAATGTTTTACACTTTGGATATTCTTAATATGTCTCTCCTCTAATATAATGAAATCCACAGAGTGAAAGATATACACTGTAAGTCCTCCACATATACATTTATGTACACATTCACACACAGAAACACATTTGCATACCACATCAATGCCTTAAGTATCATGTTTAAGAACAAATGATCACAGATTATAAACTATTTGACACAACTAAAATCCTCATCTACAGTATTTTTATTGAAAAGAACAAATAAGATTTTGATAGAATTGATTTTCTTATTTTTATTTTGTGATAACCACCCACTACCATTAGTAACATGGCAAACTGAAGCATCATTATTAATATTATTCATCCTACCCAGATAAATTGATTAAGGCAGATGATCCTAGTATTAGAGTTAAAATAACATTTGGGGATTGTTTTTATTCTTTATTTTTTTTATGCTTTTGAAAATTTGGCTTTATAAACAAGCTTTTGTGGAATTTCACATTATATTCTTTCATTCATCCTATATGAGTTTTATCAACCTGTTATGTGTGGAAAATATTTCACCCTCCAAAATCATTTTGTTACCCTGAAATGCTTACCTTGAAATAAATGTAGGACTGAGGCGCCTGGGTGGCTCGGTCGTTAAATGTCTGCCTTAGGCTCAGGTCCTGGGATCCAGCCCCACATCGGGCTCCCTGCTCAGCGGGAAGCCTGCTTCTCCCTCCCCCACTTCCCCTGCTTGTGTTCCCTCTCTTGCTAAATAAAATCTTAAAAAAAAAAGAAATAAATGTAGGATAATAATCTTGTATTATTTTTCAAAATCTATCTGCATTGTGAATTTTTCTGAATGTATAGGTTTTCCCTACCTTGTAACAAGTATAGGATATTTTTTATGGTTGCTTCATTGTTTTGAATGACCTGTATGGAGAGTTGTTACAAGCAGAAAGTAAGAGATAACAAGTGTATGTGTTAGAGTATATATACCATTTAATGTAATCCACATACAGGGAATTTTCATAGCGAAACAAATTACAGTGATTACATAAGACATTCTTAAAATGTCTGCCCCCTTTCTTTTTTTTTTGGTAGTGGTTTGAGACTTTTACAGTAGAAAAGAAAGGAAAGGTGAATAAATAAAGATAAAAAACATCTTCGAGCAATATAGAATGTTGTTATGCACCGTAAGAACTGAGTGAGTAGCTGTTGCCAGTTTGTAACTTTTTTCACATTAAAAGGAATAACTCTGGATTGAGGCTAAAAATGATAATATAAAAACTTTCCAGAAAAATAGATGTTGTCAGGATTTTATAGCTAAAGGTGCAACATAAATCTTGGAGGATCCATTGTGAACCAAAGCAGTTACTGCAAGACAGCATTAATAGTGCATGTCTTCAAATAAAACTGGACTAGAGCAGAGCGCTTTAAAATGACTTTGGAGAGGGAAAGTATCCTAATATGGATTGAAGTCAACACTCTATAGTAGGGCTGTTTATATTATGCCTTATATTCTTCATAACACATATGACAGTAATTAACATAGTAACTATATTTTTAATTATTGGCTATTGTATTATCTAAGTAATGTATGATAATTACTAATGAGAGTCGAAGGTCACAGGAAAAAGCAGTGAGTGATCTGAAAGCCACTTAACCATGTGTTATTTATACCTACCACATAGTAACTGATCCATAATTACTTGGCGACTGATAAAGTTAAGCTTTGGAGAATCTTACAAACCAACCGCTGTGTGCTTTAATTCTTTTTGAATTTCAGATAGTTGTCACAATTAATATTCACAAAGAATAATTCTTGATTCTCACACCATGACTTCCTCCCATTTAAGTCAATGTCATGATCATTGCATCCACAAATCAGGTCCCAAACCAACCAACCAACCAACCAACCAACCAGATAAATAAAACCAAAGTCACTCTTTGTTACTTTCTCTTATTTCTCTCAACCAATACTATGTTTATCTGAACATCTACTCCAAAGCCCTCATCTCTCTCTACATCCACTACCAGCACCCTTGAGAAAGTGCCATAAGTTTTTCCTAGACCACCTTAAAAACCTCCAAAACTGATTTTTCACTTGGAGTTTCATCTTCTCTACTCTCTAGATTGTAAACAACGTGACTTAGTATTAATTAAGTAATAAATAAATTGGGCCATTGACTCCCCTGCTTAAAAATTTCTATAGCTTCCCATTAGCCTTTGAATAAAAGTCCCTCTAATCTGAGTTTTCAAGATCCTACATGAAGTGCCTTCTTCCTCTCCAACCTCCTCTGTTAACTCTTTTTATATCTCTCTGCCCTCTAGCAACACTGGCTTTTTTTATTTTATTTTTTTTCTTAAACATGCAGTGTTTGTTCTACTTCAAGATTTTTGTACAAGTTTCTGCCTCTGGGTGAACTGCTCTTCCCCCAGACACTTGCATGGTTGACTAGCTCTTGTATTCAGGTCTTACTTTGGAAGTCTGCCTTGTGAAGCCTTCTCTGACCATACCCTCTGAGGCAGGCCACAGATACTCTCTACCATAGTGCCCAAATTTATTTTACTTATGAGACGTAACTATCAGATACTGTCGTATCTGTTTATTTATTGTTCAAAACCTCACTACATACAAAGTCCACAAGGCAGGTAAGTCTTGTTTCATAACTTTGAAGACTGCCTAAAACATAGAAGGGAGTTGGAAATTGAATATTTAATGAAAAAGTGAGTTTAAAATACTCATGGTAGGATACAGATGGACAGGAATTATTAAAAATATCTCTAATAGAGATCCTTCCCTTTGAAAGCTGGTGTAATAGTCTGGCTCGATTTTTTTAGTTTTGATTGATGATACCTTTCAAGTGTCAGCCTTCCTTCTTCCTCTCTTGGCCCACATCTAAGCAAACTGATAAGAAAGCTTGCCCTACTCCTTGACTTTGATAATCTGTGGGATGTTCAATCCACACAAACTCCTGCCTATGTAGGAACCCTTGCCCCACTCCCAACCATAGCCACTCGTGTTTTCATTCTCTTAAGTGACTCCAGCCAATACTGGTCCCCTTAGGCACTGCCCCACTCTTCTCAGAAAGTCCCATGATGTGAGTGATGAATTTTTCATACCTTCTTGGTGTGTATCTATGTTATTAGTGTTGACATCTGACCTATTAGGAGGGGCTCTCTGCCATCTTCCCATGGTGACCACAAGAACTGCTCTTTTCTTATTAGGAATTTCAAAATAAAAATTGGATCATATCACTGTAAGGCACTTTGGTTTAATCCCACTGTATAATGTGGATATTTTAAAATTGTTTCTACCTTAATATATATATAACTTAAGACAATGTTGTTTATTCTTCCTAAGAATTTTTGAGAGTGTTTTTCAGTTAAATTGTGAAGCTCTTAGTTTATATCAAATCTGAGTGAATTAATATTGTGTTTGTAATCTTAATGTGAAGTTATTATGATACATACTGCATTTATGGAATTAGAACCATGGCTCTCTAATTTTATAGAGTATTTATTTGGTTGTTAAAATTAACATTTTTTGATGAAATGAATTTGCTAAGAAATTATCAGATCATTATTTCTTACAAACTAAAGTATGGTTAAGAAGATGTCATGTGAAAATAATATTCAGGGATTTATTGTGAGAAGAAGAAAGCTTGTCAAGATGTGATTTGAAACTTCTTTGTAATCACTTCGCTACAATTGCACCTGATGATTGTTTACCATATTACAATAACTGCAACTCAATAATACAACCAGAAAATCGGGAACTAGTCAGTCATCTTTAACTGTGGTTACTAAAAGACTTCAGGGTGCATTTACAGGGACAAGCATACAGGCTAGACTTTTAAAAGACTGGCTTAAATCCAATTTGTGTTGATTAAAATTCATTACTGAAGTCGATAAAACAGCAGCATATACTTTAGTCCATATGTTAAGTTAAGACAAAGAAAGTATTGTTGCTGAGTCTTAGTTTCCATTTCTCTAGGAAGGAATGAGCTTCTCAGAAGGAAGAGAAGTGTACCTAATGTATCTGTATGGGCATTATTGAGACAGTTGTGGGAGCGATGACTCTTTTCAATGTGGAATGTGCTCAGCTTCCACAAGCTTCCATCAAGGCCAGCACTGTTTGGTCTGTGTCCTGTAAACACAGTCTTGACTCCATATATTATATTTTATATGTTATGTATTGTAATTATGTACTAACACATTTTCTTTATTCTGATTCAGTGATGTCTCATTAAAAGACGTATTACTCATTTTTTAAATTAATTGACCATTCATTTAACAGACATTTATTGAGTCAGCTATGTGTCAGACACTGTGAAATTTTATTATTGTCATGCTTAAACATTTTGCTAACTTTTAAAGATTTATTTATTTTAGAGAGAGGGAGAGAGTGTTTGGGGGTGGAGGAGTAGAGGGAGAGGGAGAGAGAGAATCTCCAGCAGACTCCCTGCTGAACGGGGAGCCCAAGGCGGGGCTCAATCTCAGGACCCTGAGATCATGTCCTGAGCCGAAATCAAGACTCGAATGCTTAACTGACTGAGCCACCCATGTGCCCCTGTGCTGCTAACTTTTAATAGATAAGTATTTCTGTTTCAATGACTACCTGCATGAAAATCGTACATAAACTTTCAGAATGCCCCACTTGCTTTTATTCTGCTTTTTATTAATGGTTCTCCAACTGTGGTCTGGATATTTTTGCTAGACTATTGACTTAAAAATCAACTTGAGATCCTGTTTAAAATTCAGATTTCAAGTCCCCTCCTCCCACCCTCTGAAATGTAATATTTTTGGGGGTGAATCCCAGGAGTCAACATTTTCCTGCCAACTTTGCTAATCATTTCTTTAAAATGCAATATTTGAAAGTTGAAAGATTATCTTTAATTATACAGTGATCAAGGATTAAAAAAAGAGTATACTGCTCCATAATTTCTGAAAAGTCTCCATTCCAGTCTGCTAGGTAAATAATGAGATTCTTTTGTCTTACTAATCTGTAATCCACATCGTTTATTTTAATTGGTGATTCTGTGGAATTTTCTAAATTTACTTTGTAAGTGGAATATTTTCCATGTGATATCACTAGAAAAGTTTCTTGTTTAAGAAAAACGAACATGAAAAACAATGAAATATATCTGATATATTCTGACAAAATTATTTTATTGATTTATTTATCAAGAGAGTAGATTGTAGAACTACATACACAGATAAATTAAATTTAAAATTTCTTTATTTCATAAAAAACAGTTGACTAATACCAGGTATAGTTGATTTTTATTTATATTCTTTTGATTCTTTTAATCTAGAAGAGATGCCTTAATAGGAACATGAAGTTTTAAAAAAAAACTATCATCAGGAACTAGGTCTAAAATTATTGGTAGATTAGAATTCTGACAAAAATATATTCTGGAGCGCTGGGCTTCATTTTTCTTTGAAAAATAGAAATATGTCTGTATGCGTATTTATCTGTCATCTAACCTATCTATCGGGAGAAATGCATTCCTATATTGCATGCTATTAAATGATGCTGGACTAATTCTTAAATGGAATCCACTAAGGCAAAGAGACAGTGAGCCAGACAGGTTGGAAAATATCTTCACATACATCACTCAGCTGGCCATTGAAATGAAAAATCTTCCTCATGGCAGATGAACAGCCTGGAGGTTGTTCAGTTTGTCATAGTGGATAAAGGCTTTTCTAGCACACCACATTAATTTTTGCCAAGCAAGGGGGAAAAAATGGATTAAATATTTCACATAAGCCCAGAGTGCCATATATGTTTTAAAGGTTGAAGGAATTATATATTCATAGGATTGTTTTGTCCTTCCCCGATAATAGCTTTATATGGTGTATTTAACAATAGTATAATATTTACTAAAGTTTCTAGTAGACATTATGAAAAGGAATAGCTCATAGGAAAAGATACCAAACATCATGTGGCAAACAGGGTGACATATTAGTTCCTTGTGACACATCAAGTGCAAGTATTACTAAAAAGTACCAAGTTACAAAGTTGCATAGTCCGATCCCTATCCGTATTCTGTTCCATAAAGGGAATTGTTCTCCAGGGGCATCTACTGAAAGCGTGTACAAAGAAATGAGGTTAGTTTTATTAATTTACTTTCTTCACAACTGAATAGCCATAGCGCTATTCTTTCATTCCCCTTGGCACTACTTTGTTCCTTTCTTTAATAACAGTAAATGTGAAAAATCAGGATTTGTTTTATTCAGCTTCATTTCACTGGGAGCGCTGTAGGGAGATGAGATTTGAAACTGTTCACCGTAATGTATAGGATATCTGGATTCACTTTACTGATGATGCGGTATCGCTGTAAATGACTCACTTTGGGATGTGCAGCTTTATCAGAGCATTAAGTCTTGAACTCCTGACTCCCTTTGAGTGGCACCGGCAATTGCTTAGGAAGAATTGCTGAGATCTGTAAGTGGTATTCCTGTTTTCAGTGTTCTATTGTCAGTGCAAACAGAGCTTGTTGGCAAACACAGTGACAGCTAAAAAAAAGTAGGACATTTGGGATAAGCTTTCTATCGTACATAAATAAATGTAAGTTTTCCTACAGAAAAGCTAATTCCCATGATAATAGGAATCCCCAGATGGAACTTTTCAATCTGGAGCACCACTCCTTCTATACAGGTGCTGAGAATAAAATGGTGAAATTGGTCAAGATATTTATTCATATGTCACTTATGGTGTAATGTGGAGACAAATAACGAACAAGAAAATATGTGATACCTATATATGTGTACATATAAATTTATGTACATATTTTATATTGTTGTGAAGGGAAGAACAAAGCAATAGCTAAGTGTTGAGAAACACTTTATAATGAGCGATTAGTGAGATATTTTCTTGTGAAATAACATTTAAATTGACACTTGAAATTTAGAACAAGTCAGCCTTTCAGAATAAAGAGAAAATCCTTTTATGTAGAAGGCAGAACATATGTAAAGACCCTGAATTTGGAAACCTGTTAACATGGAATTTAAGAGACATTAAACAAAATTTGATAGTAAAAATTCACATATCAATTTTTCCCCACCCATATCTCTTGATTATTTCCTAAACTCTAGGTACTTTGATAGGCATGAAATTGTTTTAAATAACTGTCCAAAACTTATACTCATGGGGCTCTTAGCAGAGAGGGGGAATTGAGTACACACTGAAGGAATAAACAAAGGAGCAATTTGAGAATTATTAACATGATCCTTAAATCCTCTGTTCTTCAGTTTGCTCAACAATGAATGAAGAATTAATACTAACTTGTGAAGTTAACCACCCTGCAATCAATATAAAGGCATGGACATTTTAAAACTTATTTGGGAAATTATTTCATGTTTTAAATCTTAATGTATCTGTAGAAACTCCTATAAGATCCTATAAAACTCTTATACAGACTGCAAATGGACCTTAAAAATTTGTTTACTTTCTTTTTGGAAAAGCAGAAATTTAGCTTGAAACAAACTCTCAAAAGATTCAACAACTCTGTAGTAACCTATTTTGTTTTGAGAATAAGAAAATTGGTCCTTTTGCCTCTATTCAATTATGAGAAAAATATAATAATGTTCTTGCAAAGTGTTTTTATATATTTAAAATGAATGTATTTAAAAAAGAAATAAATATAATCTCTTTGGAAGTATTAGTATATTAAGAATAAGGTTAAAGTCTTCTTTGGCAAGAAGAGGAATGACTCCTACAAACATATATATGCTCAAAAGAAGCCAGAAACAAATTTTACATATTTTGTATTACTGTGTTATATAATGTTTCAAAACTAACAATACCAGGGGCACCTGGGTGGCTCAGTTGGTTAAATGTCAGACTCTTGATTTCTGCTCAGATCATGATCTCAGTGTCCTGAGATCGAGCCCGCGGCCGCTGTGTGCTGGGCTTGGAGCCTGCTTAAGATTATCTCTCTTCCTCTCCCTCTGCCCTTTGCACCCACCCCCCCACCCCCCACAAAAAAATTCCCCATCTGTTTCAGTTTTTAGACATTTTGTAGTCATTTTGTTTGTTGTCAGTCATAAATGTTAGTCAAATGATTATAAAAGTCTTTTTACCTGCCACTTAGGTTTTGCTTATATTTAATACTTTTTATGTCCCTGTCCTGGTCCTCTTGGTAATTGAGTTTATGGTGGACATGTGATATAAATAGTGCATCTTTCAGCCATTTTTTGTCTCTAGAATATATTGTATAAAATTGAAAAATTAGCACTTTTTTGAGGATAGAATTTACATTGTAAAATCACTGATTCTGTTTCTGCTTTGTTAGTGGAATTATGAGTACCTATTTTAAAATCTTCTATTCTAAATGAGTAGTGAATTTTGTATTCTCCGGCAGACCAATGGTTGGCTCTAAATATTATGTAAATTTAAATTTGATTTTTTTTCTTAAACATATTCTTCTAAAAAGTGTGTTTGTGACTTTCTGAATGTTTGGATAATTTTTAATGCTATATTTATATTATTGAGACCTAATTTTATTAAATATGTTACAATACTATGTTGTTAATGTTCTAAATATTTCTAGATTGTTTTTTCCACACTGTCACTTTCCCTACTCTACATTTATTTGAAAAGCCTGTGTAATCTCTTTTTGGGGGTGGCATATGTATATTTTACCAAGGGTCTGTTGCGATTAACCTGAAATTATCTTTCACCATTTTCTGAATTATAATATTTTCTGAGTGTAAAATATTGGTTTGAGGATTATTTTCTCTCAGAATTTTCCACTATTCTTTAGCTTCTATATTTTTAACTTAAGAGTCTATTGAGTTCAAATTATATTTTCTTATGCAAGTAATATATTTTTAAATTCTGGCTTTTTAAGAGATATTTTCTATGTATGTGATGCTCTGCAATTTCATTAAAATATGTGTAGATGATATCTTTTTATGTATCTTTCTGGTGATTCACTGTAGTTTCCAAATATATATGTTGAAATCTTTCAACAATTTTGGATAATACTAAGATACGGTATTTTCAAATACTGCTTTTCTTCTATTCTTTCTATTTTCTTCCCTTAGGAATTCTATTCCCATGAAATATATTCACTCTTCCCATTCTGTCCTCCCTTTCTGTTAAATCTCTCTTACATCTTTTTAAACTTTGTCTCTCCAAATTACATCTGAGAAGTTTCTTTAGATCCATCATCTAGTTTACTAATTTTCTCTTCATCTATTTCATTTTATTGTATGTATCTTGTCAGTTTTGTTTTAATGTTTACAATTTTCTTTTCTAAAAATTTTCTTTTCTTCTCCAGATATTTCTGGTTCTTTTTGATAGTCATTTGGTCCTTATTATTTGTAATGCCTTTTATTTTTACTCATTTTTATTTTTGTTTAATTTATTTTTGGTTTTGAAACAGAAAATTCCAATATAATTATTGAGCCTCTATTATTAGTTTTTGTTTCTTCCAATTTAATTCATGTTGAGACTATTCTTTATCTATGTAATTATTTTTTATTATTGATTTGTACTTAGCTTAACTTCTCAAGTAGGAATCCTTAGAGACTCTTGCTTTACTTATAGTTTGTTGACTTCAATTTCCTGTATTACAGAGAAGGATTTTAAATGACTCACACTTTTCATGAGAATGAGATTGGCAATTCCTTTTGCTTTTATGTATTTTGTTCTATAATTTTGGCAGTTATCATAATAGGCGTAATGATTGAGCAGCCTTTTTAGTCTGAGTCCTTATTTACATATTTATCATTTATTCAATAAATCTATGATGCTCAATAGGTGCTAAGAAACACATTAATTCATTAAACACATAGGGAGTTTCTAATATGAATGAACCTATCGATGTTTTTGGTCCTGGGAGTATAGAAATGGAAGATATAGTCATGGTCTCAGTTCTGATGAAGTTAGTGACTCATACACACACTAAACAAATAATTAAAGATTTTTATTTTTATGAAATTGTAATACTTAGGACAAAAAGGAAGTACACGGATTCAATAGCAGAGCGACTTGACCTAGAAGTCTGATTAGGGAATATTTTTTTAGAGAAAAGAAAATTAAGGTCAAATTCAGAGAATAAAAGAAACATTCAAGGGTAAAGCATATGTTCAAAGGACAGAAAGAGTGTCCTTGTAGCTGTAAGGCCAGGAGTGAACAGCTACAGAATGAGTGAGGTAGACTGGTTCAAGATGAAATACATGAGGGCAACAGACAGACTGTGGGCTGCATTATGACTTTGCACATTATTCTAAGATAAATGAATCAAAATTGAAGTGATCACATAGTTCACATAGTGAACTAATAGTGTCATGTTTTTATTTTAAAATATCCCTCTTCCTATGCTATGAAAAAAGTATACCTACATGTCTATATAATTTTATGTGTCATTATATATGCACATGTATATTTTGTGAATGTGATAAGCACAGTATGATATCTAACTTCAAGAAACTTTCTATGTGCAGTGGATGAAATATGCAGTGGGTGTTTCTGAAGCGTCAAGTGACAGGATGAAATTTTGAAAGTATATTTGTGAGAATTTGTATGTATATGTGTGTGAATTCTTGAATACATTTTGAGTGGGACAAGAACAAGTTTAAAAAAAGGCTGAGTATAGAAGTCAGCTGACCTAGCTTTAGCGTGTTAGTATTTGTTGATACAAAGAAAGATAGTAAGTAAACTTTGACTTCAATAATGCAAGGCTCAAATATATCAGCGTCAGCTCCCATCATTGTACTGGTTGGTAACTGATAAATCTAATCAATGTCTCACTATTTTTTTAATATCCAGCCATTTGCCTATAGCACATGAATTATTTGGATGTTTTGCTTTCTTTTCTATTTTTTCATTTGTATTTTTCACTTGGTGGTTATAATCTAAAGCTTGTTTTAGGAGTTATAGATATCTCTGGCATTTGGACATATAAATATAGATTCACTGTCTTCTAGGAAAATGGATATCCAAAATATTATTCCAACTCTATGGCACTTATGCATTTCTTCCAATCTTATCTTTCCCCTATATTCCTCTTTCATATGTTGAAAATTAGATCAGAAAGACCTTTAATTCATCAAACTTTTCTTAATTTCTGTGCATGGGGCGTATTATATACCAAATCAACAACCTCCTTATTTTTACCTGTAAGTTAGTAATATTAACTACCTCATGGTGTTGTGTCAAGCAATATTACCATCTTGCATTTTTTTTTCTGTTTCTTTTATGTTAGTATTTATCAAAACTACCATACCCTTTTCTGAGAGGTGGCAAATATTTATAAGCATTTCTTGCATTTACACATAATAAGCCAATTCTTATAAGTACAGCACTTTTCATTTGAGTATATCTTAAGCAGTTTTGTAAGGGTACAAGAAAACTAAATAAAGTTAGATTGAAATAAAAGCACAATAAATTGGTTTTGTAAATTTTTTGAAATTTTTGTAAATTTTTGAAAATTGGTTGAATTCTAGCATTATTTTGAGCAGTGGAAAAATGAAAGCAAAACTTAGTCAAATCCAAGCTTAATTGTTATATTTGAGCTGATTGATATTTCCATCTCTCTATTTTTAATATATGTAATTTTATGGATTATTTTTTTCAAGAATTTGGCTTATGAGTGTCATTCTCTAATTTAGCTTATAATGATTGTTCTCTTAAATTTAGCAATAATGTGGAGCACCTGGGTGGCTCAGTTGGTTAAGCGACTGCCTTTGGGGCTCGGGTCATGATCCCAGGGTCCTGGGCTCAAGCCCCGCATGGTCTCCCTGCTCTGTGGGAAGCCTGCTTCTCCCTCTCCCTCTGCCTGCCACTCCCCCTGCTTGTGCTCTCTCTCTCTGTCAAATAAATAAGTGTAATCTTCAAAAAAAATTTTTCACAATAATGTGGTTAAATTGTATTAAATATATTTCAATGTTGTGTATCTGAATATTATGTTTTATTAACAAATGAACAAACCTTGACCTTTTTTGGATTACCAACATTTCTCAAAATTAACTTTGATTCAAGTCAGGATTGGTCTATCATCAGAATATAATGATGAATAAACTAAAGAAATCTAATTTCAAGTGTCATTATAAAGAATCCAAAGTAATTCAGTCCTTTTGCTTTACTTAAGCTTACTTAAGTAAACTTTAACATTTATAGATAAAAGAAACCACTAACATATTTTTATCTCTGCCTAGAATGTTAATTAAGCAAATTGTTGGTTTTGTTTGAAACAGAAGAATTGAAGAAGAGAATTGAATTGAAAAAATTGAAGAATTCAATTGAAAAAGAGTCACAGAACTGTTTTTTTAATTAATTACTTTCACTGAAACTAAAAATCTTGATCAAATAATTTACTTAATAAAGAATTTTTGTAAGATATTTTACTTCGATTTTAGCATCCCATATGGCAATACTTTTTGTTTAAGATAATTCTTGATACAGAAACTCATCATCTTTCCAGCAATCCCTTTGGTTCTATAGAATTAATTCTCTCTGTTCTTATAGAATCCTCAGTGGGTGCATCTTAGACCAACTGATCCAGTTACTCCCCTTCTCTTGAGAACACTTCCATAGTAAGTGACTGGCACAAGAATCACTCTCTAGAGTTTTGCTTCAAGAGGATCCATCATGAGACATACATCATAGCATTGGAACTAAAAATTCCTACTAGGTATAAGTTGAAGTATGATAATTGTTTTCACTTCTTACACTTTATAAAAGAAAGCTCACTGTTATTTAAAATTATACAACGAATACTTTTCTGTGATGCCCAAGAATGCAACTTGTTTTCTTTATAAAACACGCCCCTTAAATAATAAAAATTGCCTTTAGCTTGTCAGCCAGAACTGCAAATGAAGTATATTAACAAGGGAATGCAGATTTTTGCTTCTGACTTCCTTATTGTTGCAGAGGGTTTCAAACAAGAGCCAATTTCAATATGCTACTGCTGGGTAATATGCTACCATAGTGCAATTACCACTAGGCTGTCATGTGGTAGCTTTTGGGTATCCCATAATCTCCTGCGAGGAGTCAGAGTCACTGCAGGTGCTATGGTGTGATCCCTCAAGGAGGATGTTGTGCTGTGTATGGCTACCAAAGCTAAGGAACACTTGCTATATCAAGATGATACTATAGAGTACTGCTTTTCAGCAAGTACTACTTTCAGACTAATCTTACCACTTACCAGAAAAACTTAGATGTAACATATAAACACCTCTTTAAAAGCCTTTGAGAACTACCCAAGGAAAGGGGATTTGTGCAGCTAAGCACCAATCTGGTAGAGAAGGGATATTCAGAGAGGTGAGTCAACGTTTGGGAATATGTTTTTCTTGAGGAATTTGCCAATTCTATAAGCAGTAGCTAAGAGGAAGTGTACTTGAGCAGAGATTTAAGCAGATTCATGGAGTTAGTTGGACAAAAATTGGAGGTTAAATTCTTCCTAGACTTTTTGTGTCTATACCTGAAAATGCTACACTTTAGAAGTAATGATGAATGGGAAATAGGACAGGTCTCATAGAAACAAACTCAGCTTCACATCTTGTCAGTTTTATCTAAATTGGCTAAATTTTATCTATAGTTGCTCATGCCATTACATTGATCACTGGAAACAAGATTCTCTGGGTAAAGTTTCTCTGGGATAAGATAGCATTATCCAGTCTCAAATTATCTGTACTTATTTCCCCCAAATGCAGTGTCTTACACTAAATCAAAAATAACAGGTGAATATAAGAAAAGGACTTGAGTAAAAACAAAAAGAAAAAAAGAATACTAGAAGTATACACACAGGATTTCCAGATAATGGAATTATCCCTTATGACCTTTGAAATATTTATGATTAATAAATTCAAGGAATTAAAGACAAAGTAAAAGAAATCTCAACAGGGAATAGAACCTATAAATGGAAACTTTAGTGCATAAAATACAATAACATAAATTAAATGTTGAATGCTTGGGTATAATAGAAGATTAGAAATACAGGCAAACAGAATTACCCAACACAGAACCAGGTCTGAATAACATAATTATATGGAAGGCAAAAGAATTTTAAGTAGAAAAAATAATGTAAGGGACATTGCAGATACAGTGAAAAGTTCTAGTAAACATGCCATTGAGTCCCAGGAGCACAACAGAGAGATAGAATAGAATAGAACCAATGTAAAAAATAAAAAAATAGTGGCTAAGAATATCCCCAAAATCATTTTTTCAAAAATTCATGATAAATTTTAGAAACTCAAAAGGCAATACAAATTCCACAATCTGGACAAAAACAAAGAATATCACAACTAAGCACATTGTAGTTGTCATTATATGTCCCGACTTGATCCCAGTAACCAGGCTGATGCACAGATCTCACACTAGTGTGAGTTGTAGTTGCTATTTGCTCAAAACTGCCCACTTCTTCAGGCAATTGCTGAGGCACCTCACTCAGGAAATTACCCTCTCTCCTCCAGGAGAAACCCTCATTGCAATTACTGATTTACATAGGTCAAAGTGATAGAAGAGGTTGGGGTTCAAATTCTTGCCTTAGGTGGATCTAACTCAGTAGTGCAATTCATGCTGCTGGGCTTACTGAGCATCAGGTTTTTAGATTGCAACTGATACATTTTTTAATTAACTGCATTTCCTTCCCTACCTTGATCCAGTTACTCCCCTTCTCTTGAGAACACTTCCATAGTAAGTGACTGGCACAAGAATCACTCTCTAGAGTTTTGCTTCAAGAGGATCCATCATGAGACATACATCATAGCATATATTCTGAAAATTAAATACAAGAAGAGAATTTTAAAAGGAACCAAGGAAAAAAGACATGTATGCTTCAAAAGAGCATTAAGAATGATGGCATTTCCTTAGTAGAAACACTGAGGATAAACTCCTTCAAATTCTGGAAGAAAATATTCTATCCAGATTTCAAGAGGATAAACTCTTTCAAATCCTAGAAGAAAATAATCTATCCAGATTTTTATATACCAAACGTTTTCTCTAAAATATGTAGGTGAACCACATATGTTCTAAGAATGAAGACCATTCTCAGAAACAAAATTGCCAATATTTTTTTTAAAGTCAAGGTTACTCTGAAGAGAAAGGTAAATATTGTAAAAACCCTAGAAGAAACATGTGGAGGAAATTTACCATTTTAAGTTGAGCTCTGATTCTTTCAAAAGAAAAAAAAAATGAAACTTTATGTTCACTGTTTTGGAAATAAAAAAGTTTGGTTAGGGTTTGCTCAATCTGTAGTCACCCAACAAACATGATCAAAGGTTCAAATCTGGGGTGCCTGGGTGGCTCAGTTGGTTAAGCGACTGCCTTCGGCTCAGGTCATGATCCTGGAGTCCTGGGATCGAGTCCCGCATCGGGCTCCCTGCTCGGCGAGGGGTCTGCTTCTTCCTCTGACCCTCTTCCCTCTCGTGCTCTCTGTCTCTCATTCTCTCTCTCTCAAATAAATAAATAAACCCTTAAAAAAAAAAAACAAAAGTTGAAATCTGGCTTCTATTACAAGATGGGAACTGCGTGTACTCATTTCGCCATATTATACTTGGAACAAGGATTTCCTTGTTAAAACCCAAAACTACATGGATGAAAAAAATTTCTGCAGGTTTTGCATTAGGCCAGATGTTGCTATTTTAATAACTTAAGTGAACAAAAATGAATTCTTGAGAGAAGTAGCATTGAACTTGTACCAAATTCGACTGTTTGATTCTTCCAGCCATGACAGTTATAAACAAGAATATTTAAAAATATTTATCAATGCTGTGTTGATAAACATAACAATAAATATACTATATGAACAAAAGATTGAGGTACATATGTACATTTTCAGACAAACATAAACTGATAGAATTTGTCTCTATAAGACAAAGTGTAATATTAGCAGTTGTTTTACAGGAAAAAGGGAAGTGATTCAAGATGGCAGCTCAGAGATTTAGGAAAGAATTAAGAGTAAGAGAAAGTATACATATGTGGTTGAACTTTAATGTGTATTGACTTTATAAGAAAATAAAATAATCTCTGGGGCACCTGGGTGGCTCTGTCAATGAAGCGCCCAGCTCTTGTTTTTGGGTCAGGTCATGATTTCAGGGTTGGGAGATCGAGGTCCCCCTCAGACTCCACACTTAGCACAGAGTCTGCTTGAGATTCTCTCTTTCCCTTTCCCTCTCCCTCTGCCCTTCCTCCCACGCTCTCTCTCTCTCAAATAAATAAATAAAATCTTAAAAAAAAAGAAAAGAATCTCATGTTTGTCCAGGCCTTTTGAGAAGACAAACCTGAGACAGGTTTAAATATGCAAGTAGGGTAGCTCTATTTTCAACTTTTTGAGGAATCTCCATACTGTTTTCCAGAGTGGATGCACCAGTTTGCATTCCCACCAACAGTGTAGGAGGGTTCCACTTTCTCCGCATCCTCACCAACATCTGTCGTTTCCTGACTTGTTAATTTTAGCCATCCTGACTGGTGTGAGGTGGTATCTCATTGAAGTTTTGATTTGGATTTCCCTGATGCCGAGCAATGTTGAGCACTTTTTCATGCGTCTTTTGGCCATTTGGATGTCTTCTTTGGAAAAATGTCTGTTCATGTCTTCTGCCCATTTCTTGATTGGATTATTTGTTCTTTGGGTTTTGAGTTTGATAAGTTCTTTACAGATTTTGGATACTAGCCCTTTATCTGATATGTCATTTGCAAGTATCTT
Organism: Phoca vitulina; assembly: GCF_004348235.1. Lineage (NCBI taxonomy): Eukaryota > Metazoa > Chordata > Mammalia > Carnivora > Phocidae > Phoca > Phoca vitulina. Next base: position 41,164,454 of record NW_022589708.1, read on the forward strand.
CTCCCATTCCATACCTCTGAAACAAATAATACATTATATGTTAAAAAAAAAAAAAAAAAAAAAGAGGGATGCCTGGGTGGCTCAGTCAGTTAAGCGGCTGCCTTTGGCCCTGGTCATGATCCCAGGGTCCTGGGATCGAGTCCCACATCGGGCTCCTTGCTCAGCAGGGAACCTGCTTCTCCCTCTCTCTCCCTTTGCTTGTGCTCTCTCTCAAATAAATAAAATCTTAAAAAAAAAAAAAAAAAGATAGTAGGAAGGGAAAAATGAAGGGGGGAAATCAGAGGGGGAGACGAACCATGAGAAACTATGGACTCTGAGAAATAAACTGAGGGTTCTAGAGGGGAGGGGGTGGAGGGATGGGTTAGCCTGGTGATGGGTATTAAGGAGGGTACATATTGAATGGAGCACTTGGTGTTATACGCAAACAATGAATCGTGGAACACTACATCAAAAACTAATGATGTAATGTATGGTTATTAACATAACATAATAAAATTTAAAAAAAGATAAAAAATATGCAAGTAATTCCTCATACCTATTAGGGAAAATGAAGAGTGTTGGAAGAGGTTGGAAGTGGTGTCAGACCACAAGGCAGGTATGACCCTAAATGGAGAAAGAAAGAATAGTTAGGAAGAAGTATTTTAGGTTGTACTGCGTATCTTGAGTGGTGAGTGAAATAGGGGAGGAGGTACAAATATCCAGTTACAAAATAAAGAGGTCATGGGGATGTAAATACAGCATAGGGAATAGGAGTCAGTGATATTGTAATAACTTTATAATACTTGGTACCTATCCTTATCATGGTGAACATTATGTAATGTACAGAATGTCAAATAACTATGTTGTACACCTGAAACTAATAAAATATTGTATGCCAACTATACTTCAATTTAAGAGAAAAAAGGAAAAATGACAAGAAAGAGGTTCTCAAGCTGTAGTCTACTAACAGAGGAGTTCTGTATTCCTCAGGAGTGGGCTTGTGCTGGTAACTCTGTCATGATCAGTTATTGGCTGGAAGTAGCCCATGAAAGTGTAACCTTGAACAAAAACTGATCAATTTCAGAGTTAAACAGGTAGGTGGTCGATTAATTAGACTCCCTGTACTTAGAGACCTGATAATCACATTCTCATGGTATACACCCATTGGCAGAAATGCTAGGTTATATGGAAGTAATATGTTAACTTTTTAAGAAAGTGCTAAACTGTTTTTCTAAGTGACTACAATATTTAACTCTCCTAACTACATATAGTATATGAGAAGTCTGTTTCTTTTATATCTCTGCCATCACTTCATATGGTCATTTGTTTTTTTTAGCTTTAGTCTAATAGATATGTAATGGTATCTCATTAAATTTGTTAATTACTACTGATGCTAAACATTTTACATACTTACTTGCCATCTATACATATTTTTGGTTAAGTGTTTGACTCTTTTGTTCAGTTTTCAATTGCATTGTCATCTTATTAAGTTGTAGGAGTTGTTTTTATGTATGCTCTGGATATAAATCTTTCCTCAGATGTGTGATTTCAAACATTTGCAGCCTGGGACTTATCTATTAATTTTCTTAATAATATTTTTTGAGGGCACCTGGGTGGCTCAGCTGGTTGGGTGACTGCCTTCAGCTCAGGTCATGATCCTGGAGTCCTGGGATTGAGCCCCGCATCAGGCTCCCTGCTCTGACCCTCAGAGCCTGCTTCTCCCTCTGACCCTCTCCCCTCTGACCTCTGACTCCCCTCCCCTCTGCTGTTTCTCTCTCTCTCTCGCTCTCTGATAAATAAATAAATAAAATCTTAAAAAAATATATTTTTTGAAAAGCATACTTCTCCTTTAAATTTTGATGAAGTTCAATTAATCATTTTTTTCTTTTATGGATCATGCTTTTACTATTCTAAGAAATCTTGGCCTACCCAAGATCATAAAGATTTTCTACTTAGTTTTCTTCTAGAAATTTTATAGACCTAGGCCTTTTATTTAAGTCTATGATCTATTTTGAGTTAAATTTTTGTGTGTGTAAAGTAAGGATCTAAGTTCATTTATTTGTATGCAAATATCCCAACCCAGCACCATGTATTACAAAGACTATCCTTTTACCACTGAACTGCCTTAACACCTTTGTTGAAAATCAGTTGATTATGTATGTGTGGATCTATTTTTAGATCTTATGCTGTTGCTTTAATTTATAGATCTTGACATCAGTACCACAGTATCTCAATTATTATAGCTTTATAATAAGTGTTGAAACCAGATAGTGTAAGCTTACCAACTTTGTTCTTTATCAAATTTGTTTTGGGTATTGTGGGTTCTTTGAATTATTACATGAATGTTAGGATTGGCTTCTCCACTTCTCCCAAAAACCCTGCTGGAATTTTGAGAGGAATTATATTGAATTGGTAGGTCATACTGTTGATAACTATTATGTAAACAATACTGAGTTTTCCCATCCACAAACATGGTATTGTTTTCATTTATTTGTAACTTCTTTAATTTTTCTCAGAAATGTTTTGTGTAAAGGTTTCCACTCTTCAGTGTAAAGGTTTCCACTTCTTTCATTAAATTTACTTGTTTGTATTTTATTTTCCTGGATGTTATTGTGAATGAAATTGTTTTCCTAATCTTATTGCTCCATTGGATTTTTTTGGCTAGTATACATGTCATATAAATGGGTTAGAGATACTCCTTGTATATTGGATCTTGTCTTATTTACTATGCTGTTTATAACAGACTGGGACTGTTAGCTCAAAGCTGCTGGCACCAAACTCAAATTTTATACATCCTACTGCTTTAAATATATCCCAAGTAAACATTTTTAGCCATTCAGAGCCTTCTTACTTTGCAAACTCTGTAAAAATGCACCCCACAGATGCTAGCCATTATAAAAGACCCTAGGTTGCTGATGCCCTTTAGAGGTCTCTGACCGAGAGACTCCCTGCTGTGGCGCTGACTGACGTTGCCCAGACACATAAGCCCCTCTCCAGTTTGCCTTTCTCCTGGGAGTCCTCCTTCCCTTGTGGGTGATGGTCCCATGCCAGTGTCTCTGGAAGGCCTCCTTCTCTGAAGGAATATCCCCCTTATGCTGCCTGTCTAAAGAAACCTTGTCTGCAAATGTCACCTTATGCATGACTTTTTCATTGATCAGGTCCAAAAAACTTGACCTCAAGAAATATAGAAATACAATTGATATTTATGTATTGATCCTGCATCCTGTGACCTTACTAAACTTCTTAATTTGTTCAAGTAGTGTGTGTGTGTGTGTGTCTGTGTGTGTGTGTGTGTGTGTATGCGCGCACGCGCGCACGCGCCCTATGAACCTCTTCACAGTAATTTGCAGGAGATTAGAGCTGGCCTTGTAGAAAAAACATCCTACTGACCATAGGAAATCCTAGTCCTTCTAACATAAGGAGAAAAAAATATATTTTAAATTAAAATATAAAAGAATATTTTGAATATATGCTATTACACACTGTAGATTGTATTAATGCATCCTGTATTACAGGCATTATTACACACCTTGTACTACTATTTTAGCATCATACACATTTCAAGGTCTTCTCTATATAGTTAGCTTTGTAACAGTATCATGTGGTTTGTATTTTCCTTCACTGTTTTGCTTATTCCCCAAACAAATGAGGCCTCTAAGATTGATTTAAAAAATCTTAAGATCTGTTAACATATCAGACCTCTCTCCTTTACTGGGTTTATGACATATATATGAATATTCAAATATACTGTAATAGTGGGGCGCCTAGGTCGCTCAGTCAGTTAAGCGTCTGCCTTCTGCTCAGGTCATGATCGCAGGGTCCTGGGATCAAGCCCCGCCATCGGGCTCCCTGCTCAGGGGGGAGTCTACTCTCCCTCTCCCTTTGCCCCTTCTCCTGCTCATGCTCTCTCTTTCTCTGTCTAAAATAAATAAAATCTTAAAAAAAACAGTGTAATAGTAAACTTGGGTTTTTCTTTTAAGGCACATATGAAGATTCTTCTTATTTGAAAAAGGGCAGTGTTAAGTTGGCAGAAGGAAGCAAACCAAAATCAAAACAGCCATGATAATGGAGATTGTCTGTAAACTTAAATCATTTTATTCTAAAAAACTTATATTCTTAAAAGTGTTTCTCATCTTTAACATACCAGTTGTAATTAATTATTTCTTGAATTTTACTTAGAATCTTGGTTTGTGTAAATTAACTTCTTCTGTAAACATATTGTTTTTTAATTGAAAAAATGATTTAATTTTGTCAAAGCTAGCCTCTTTAAGATTTTATTAACATTTTTATTTTCTTAAACAAGTCTTACTAGTTATTTTCTTGTTAGTTGGTGAATTTGGTAATAGGATAGTTTCTAATTAATAATCCTTACAATTTAAATGTCATCAGTCTGAAAAATACATACATATCTTTTTCTAAAACTCATAAACTGTCCTTAATTTTCATGTGTAACAATATCATGTAAAGTGATTATCACTGAAACTTGGAAATTACTTTTTTTTCTTTTTGTATATTTTATTTAATGAGGTAAAAAAATTATGTTATATACATTGAACAATTGGGGAAGAATACAATACAATATATAGTCAGTCAATGGCTTGGTGATACGGAGGCCATACTCTAGGGACTCCATTAAGGAAAGCTGGGCTCATATTCAGTGAAGGATTCATAGAAAGTTGTTTCTCCGCCAGGCCTTGAAGTAAGTGAAGGACTCCATGAAATTCTCCTGTTAAGCAGGTCCTGAGGCTGACTCCTTGTTGGGGTCGTGTCTATTGCTCAACTCTCAGACACACAATATTATGATCCAGATATGCTCAGGTGAAAGTTCTCAAATGCTGCTGTTGCAAGATCAGTTGATCACTTTGAGGGGGGAGAGAGGGGGGAGAGAGAGAGAGAGAAGGAAGAAGGTGAGGAAGAAGAAGAAGGAGGAGGAGGAGGAGGAGAAGAGAAGAAGAGTAGTTGTTTTCTAACAATGTTATTTTATGTACTAAATAATAAAAATATTAATATATTTTGTCTTAAAGGATTTCCATTTTTACTAATTTATGTTAGCTATACATAATTGTCACAATGAAGGAAAAAATAATAAAATAATATCCATTTTAATTATTTATAATACAGAGTAGGGAAAAATGAGAAAACAAAACTTTTTCAAATATGTTGAAAATATTTAGCAGGGCAGAATGTCTTGAGTTGTCTCTCTCTCTCATTTAATGATTACATATAATTAACTATTTCCTGTGAGTCATAATTAAAGTAGCTACTCAACCTTTCTAACAGTCGTACAGCAAAGCAAGTGGACTCAGCATGAACATTATTTAAAATATGAAAATATAAAAATACCTTTCAGTAAAAGACAGTAACCCAAATCATTATATTGTCAGAAAGAAAAAACGAAGTATCATTGAGAAACTAGTCAGACTATAGATTGTTTAAAAATGTGATTGGGCGCCTGAGTGGCTCAGTCGTTAAGCATCTGCCTTCGGCTCAGGTCATGATCCCAGGGTCCTGGGATCGAGCCCCACATCCGGCTCCCTGCTCTGCAGGAAGCCTGCTTCTCCCTCTCCCACTCCCTCTGCTTGTGTTCCCTCTTTCACTGTGTCTCTCTCTGTCAAATAAATAAATAAAATCTTTAAAAAAAAATGTGATCTCATTTTAATTTGTGTGGTAAATCCATAATATGCTACTCTAACAATGAGTGATAGCTATCAGTTCAATTGCGGAGTGGATTAAAATACAACCTGTTTATGAAATCACCATGAAATTGAATTGAAGCACACGCGGAATTCAACAGATTTCTTGGAAACTATTCAGGTACAAATCTGTTCTTTTCTCAGACCTGCTGAAATCTAAGCTGATTAAAACAAAAACAAAAATAAAAACAAGACACAAAGATTTCTAATATTTGCTCTTCCACGTGAAGCAACCCACCTTGGGTATTGTAAGAGTGTTTAGAGAATATCTATAAAAAGCTCTTACCCATTGATAAAAGAACAGTATATTAAGTTTTCTTGCTAATTAGTAGCCTTAAAAATATTACAGAAAGATAAACATTGTCTGAAAAAAAAATGCAGTTTTTCAGTTGCTAAATTTTTATGCTTTGAAGTAGACTCAGTGTATACTTAAAATTATATAATCTTCATCATGATTTACTGGCATCTGCATTCAATTCTTGGCTTAATTTCTTCTTCATTGTTTTACTCATCACAGCTAGTGTCTTCTTGCTTTAAGTTTAATTACTTAAAAGATGTAGCAGGATTAAAAATTGTAAATACTGTACTCAGATTTACAAAGAAAATACTGTATCTCATATTTTAACTAATCTAATCATCCTGAAAAACCCCTCTATTATTTTACTATTGTCATATTCTTTTAATTTATCAATTTATAGTGTTATAAGGTCTTCTAGTTCATGTTTTCTCCTTGGGTGATTTAATGCAATTTAGGTAAATTCTCCCCCTTTACCTGATGCTCTCCAAGATAGTTTCTGATTGTAGGGGTGTAGGAAATAATGAAGGAGAGAGTATGAGAGAAGGAGGCATCAAGACCTCATGGTGATCTCTGTATTCTTGCAGTTTTAAACATTCTGGTCTGTAACCGTTATCAGTTCCTGAAGAATGACTGTTTCCATCTGAAGATACTCACTTACCCACATGTCTGCTTTCTTTAACCAGTCACACAAGAACTTCTGATCTCTTCGTATTCCTCATGTGTAGACCTACCCCTCTGGCAGTGCAATACTCTAGTCCCCATTCCATGTTGGACATGGCATGGTTATGACCAGAGTTTCTTTCTGGGCTATATCAACCGTAACCTATACCAAAGACAACTGATATCAGACCCAATAATATTCTCTAATTCTCACATTTTTACTTTGTTATTTCTGCAATTCTCTTTCCCCTTGACCTTGAATAAGGGCGAGTGCACATGACCACCCAACCTGATCTCCATTTTGTTTCTCCTTTCCATATTGTCTGATGATGAAAGAGAGTAAAATTCCTCCTCTTAGGAGCTGATTAACTTTTCTGTTTATGTTCTTTCTTCAAGAGGGCAAATAAGCTTCACAACATTTGTTTAATACAAGAAAAAATATCTTCTTTATGAAAAGATCTCTGTAATTTCTGTCTCTTCAGACATGGTGCTTGATATGGGTTACAGGGATACTGGCAAGTAGAAATTACCAAAGGCAAATTAATATCATTCAAAAATATTTCTTCCATCAAGAGGGAATTATCAAAATCTTATTCTAATTCCCAAGATATTTAGAATCAGGACCAATTTTCTGTTCACTCTAATTGGATTTTATTCTGCAAGTTTATAATGTTGTATGCCACATCTTACAATAGCGATCCTAATCTTGAATTTTTACAGTCTAGTACTTTTTTTGAACGGTTTTATTTGACAAAATCTACATACAATAAAATGCAGACTTTTAAACTATGCAATTTAGTAAGGTTTGACATATGTATACATACATGAAATGATAACCAAATCAAGAAAGCTTTATCCATAACCCCAAAGGATTCTCTGTGTCCCTTTAGAATTTCTCTCCTGTCCCTCAAGGTGCCCATCCCTCACATCACTCCCTCCCTAGACAACTACTGATTTACTTTCTGGTGTTGTAAATTAATCTACATTTTCTAGAGACTTGTATAAACAGGATTATATACTCTGCAGTCTTTCATGTTTGGCTTCTTTCACTTAGCATACTTTTTCAAGATTCAGTCATGTTTTTGCATGTTATCAATAGTTGATCTCTTTCTCATTAAAGAGTTGTATTCCATTGTATGAATGTACTGTGATTGGTTAACATATTTTCCTGTTGATTGATATTTGGCTACTACAAATAAAGATTCTGTGGTCATCTGTGTTTTTTGTTAAGATATGCTTTCTTTTCCTTTCACCTAGGCGTGGAATGACTGGATTCTATGGTAGATACGTGTTTTACTTTCTAAGAAACTGACAAACCATTCTAAAGCAGCTATGCCATTCTACTTTCCCACCAGCAGTGTATGAGATTTCCATTTGATCTTCATTCCCACCAATACTTGGTATGATCAACCTAATAATTTTAGCTATTCTAATAGACCTGTGATAACATCCTTGTGATTTTTATTTATGTTTCCCTAACAGTTATGAAGATAGCATTGTCATTTGTCAGATATATAATATACAAATATTTCCTCATGTCTGTAGTTTGTCTTTTAATTCTCTTAACAGTAACATTTGAAAAACAGAAGTTTTCCATTTTGATGACATTTAAGTTATCGTGTTTTTATGCATCATGATTTCAGAAATATTTGCCAAACCCAAGATCACAAAGATTTTCTTATATGTTCTCTTCCAGAAATTTTGCAGTTTCACGTTACATTTTTTATATTAGTTAAATTTTGTTAAGTTAGCTAATTAGTTAAATTAGTTAAAATTTGTCTATGGTTCAAGGCATTGAGTACATATCATGTTTTAAACATGGATGTCCTATTTGTTGAAAACATTATAATTTGATAATTACTTGTCCAAATATGGGCAGGTTTACTTCTGTATTCTGTATTCTTTTCTCTTGATATATTATCTGACTTTATACTAATGCTATACTTTTTAATACTCTGCCTAGAATAATCTTATAAGTAAGAATAATCTTACTTATGTGATTGTACCCACAGTTATTAATCTCTGAAATGTTCTCAATATTTTTGGTTCCACATTTGCTATCTTTCCACTTCTCCCACATATGCCAAAATATAATCTCCTCAAGGCAACAAACATTGTTTTTCACAGCTATATGCCCGTTACCTAGAACGTTATATGGTAGGTGCATTATAAAAATTTTTATATGGATGGGTGGATAAATCTGATGGTCATGTCTTCATTTCAAATGACTGAGGATTCTAATTTAGACTGTCCTAATTTTGACAAAATTATGAGTTTTATGCTCTTCTAGTAGATGGTAAAAATATCATGACTTAATATGTTTACTGAAGAAATTATTCATGGTTGAAATGTGATGTTTGATTTATAACACCTCTTATAATAAACAAATGATGCTTAATTTATTTGGAAACTAAAGATAGAATGGTGGGTGAAGTAATATGCAAAAATGACATTTCATACTGACTTATTTGCTATATGAATAAGTATCTGAAAAAGAATCTGAGATTTACAGAAAGGGGGCTAAGTATTTGCTCAAAATATTTAATTAATAATGTTAGCTTACCGTTCAAATAATACTAATATTAAATTTGCATTATGGCTCACAATTTATTGGCTGTTTTCATGTTCATTATTTTATATAATTCTAATTAATATCTATGATTAAATAATCATTCCAAGGTTTAGAATAAGAATAAAGAGGTAGGGACCTTCATGCTCCTCTAGTGTAAAGATCAGGATAAATTAATATTCTGTGGGCCTTCTTACACCTGTCCTACAGCTGTATTAGTCAACAGAGGTCTCTGATAGATTGAGTGTGAATGTTAATATTTAAATTTTTCCCTTAGTAGTATACTCAGAGGGTCTTCTCACTGAGAAATAAATAAATGTAATTTTCTAGACTGTAGGATACTTTGATCTTTGCTAAGTTATGTTATTTCAGGTGAGGGTAGGCAGGAACATCAACAAAATGGTGGAATAGGATATCCCCAGCCCTCATCCCCTGACAGAAACAATAATTTATCACCTGTCCATAGACAGTAATGGTATTGTGGGAGCCTTGGGATCCTAGGTAAGATGTTGCAAAATCCCTGTGGAGCCCAAGACCAAGGAGGGCTGCTTTGAGAAGTGAGGCCCATACACTGGTGGCATGCCCACCAACTGTGGTCCTGGCTACTGACCCAGAAGTAACCTGTTAGGAGACTCAGCTTCAGTTTTCCTTGTCCAAGGTCCTCCCACCAGCCCCATCGGCCCAGGAAAGGTACTCCCATCTGTGCCCCCAGTAACACTCCTGCTCATCATAGACTCAATTGTGGGTCTAGAAGTAGCCCTGTGACCTGCCTCTAGACCCAGTCTACCATGGTTGGAGGTAGTCTTACCTGCTCAGGGACATGATGAGAGCCACAGACCTCCATGGTCCTAGGAATAGGCTCACCAACCATGGACCTGATTGCAGACCTGGAAGTAGTCCCTAATCTGGATCCAGTCCTGATTGAATACTGTCCCAGAGTTAGTCCTGTCCACCCAGGGATCAGCCCAGGGACATGGTGGGAGATCATCCAGGAATCTGGCCAGTGCTGCATGTATTTGTGCCCTGGTACCTGATCTGCTGTCTATAAACCTGATCTGCTGTCTATAAACCTGGCCCCATAACCCAGCTCCAGCCCTTTATGACTACAGTCCCAGAGGCAGTCTTGTATATCCCAGGATCTTTTCAGTAACCAGACAGGAGCCCTCACAGGTACAAGGCAGGAGACTCATACATCCACAACCCTGTTAACAGACCCACTGTCTGTGGACCATCTGCAGACCCAGAAGTGGTACTACGACCCAGTTTCAATGTTGCTCAACTGTGATCCTTGAGGTAGTCCTATTAGAGGAGGACCTGGCAGAAGGTCTCTACCTAAATAGTCTGCAAAGACTTAGAAGAGGTTTCTGCTCCTTCAAATTCACAGTCCCCAACACAAGGCTATATGGATCATGAGGAATCAGGCAAACATGACATCACCAAAGGAAACTAATAAGCCTCCAGTAACTGATCCTAAAGCAATGGAGATCCATAAACTGCTTGATAAAGAAGTCAAAATAATCAATTTAAGTTCAGTGAGTGGCAAGATAATACAGGTAGACATTAAATAAGATCAGGAAAATAATACATGAACAAAATGAAAAATTCAATAAGTAGAAACCATAAGTAGAACCAAACATAATCCTGGAGCTGAAGAATACAAGGACTAAACTGAAAATTCAATAGAGTGCTTTAATATCACTCTTGATTAGTCAGAAGATAGAATCAGCAAACTTGAAAATAGGTCATATGACATTAAAGTGATAGGGCAAAGAGGTCTATGTTGAGACACATGATTAAATTATCAAAAGTCAAAGATGAAGAATTTTAAAGACAGCAAGGGAAAGTTTATTTATCCCATGCAAGGGAGCCCTCATAAGATTATTAGCAAATTTCTCAGTAAAAACTTTGCAAATCAGGAAAAGAGTGTGAAGATAAATTTAAAGTACTAAAAGAAAAAAAAAACTGCTGACCAAGAATTCTTTACCTGGTGAAACTGTCCTTTAGAAATGAAGGAGAGAGAAAGACTTTCCAAGACATACAATAACTGAGGAAGTTCGTTATTACTAGACCTGCTTTATAAGAAGTGCTAAGTGGAGTTCTTCAAGTTGAAATGAAGTTCAACAACAAAACAAAGGTATGTAAAGGATAAATTTCGCTGCTGAAGGTAGATATGAAGACAAACACAGAATATTGTAATAATGTAATTGTGGCACATAAAAGACAAAACCCATAGAATAATTATAACCACAGAAATTTGTTAATAGAAACATAGTATAGAAAGAAGTAGAATCTGACATCAATTGCATAAAGTGTGTATGTGTAGGGAAATAAAGTGTCAATTTCTGTATGCAGTTAAAGTTACCAGCTTTAAAAAGATTTCTATAGGGGTGCCTGGGTGGCTCAGTCGTTAAGCGTCTGCCTTCAGCTCAGGTCATGATCCCAAGGTCCTGGGATTGAGCCCCTCATCGGGCTCCTTGCTCAAAGGGAAGCCTGCTTCTCCCTCTCCCACTCCCCCTGCTTGTGTTCCCTCTCTTGCTGTGTCTCTGTCAAATACATAAATAAAATCTTTAAAAAATAAAAAATAAAAAGATTTCTATAACTATAACATGTTTGATGTAAACCCCCTGTTAACATACACCAAAAAAAAAAAAAAAAAAAAAGTACAACAATAGACACAAAAATGATAAAGAGAAAAGAATCAAAACACACCACTACAAAACACTGTCAAACCACAGAGAAAAACTGCAAGAGAGGACAGAAATAAGAGAACTACAAAACAGACAGAAAACAACCAAATGGCAATGGTAAGTCCTTACCTATCAATAACTACTTTATGTGTAAATGTACTCAACTTTAGAGACAGAGTGGCTGAATGGATATAAAAACAAGACCCAACTAGGGACAGCTGGGTGGCTCAGTTGGTTAAGCATCAGACTTCTGATTTCAGCTCAGGTCATGATCTCGGTTGTGAGACCAAGCCTTGAGTAGGGCTCCAGGCTGGGTGTAGAGCCTACTTAAGATTCTCTTTTCTCCCTCACCCTCTGCTCCCCAACCCCACTCATACTCTCTCTCTCTCTCTCTAAAAAACAAAAGCAAAAACAAGACCTAATTATATGCCATGTACAAGAGATTCACATTAGAATTAAGGATACACATATGCTGAAAAAGGAGTGGAGAAGATATTCTATGCAAGTGGTAACCAAAAGAGAGGTGGCTATACTTCTATCAGACAAAATAGACTTTAAATTAAAAACTGTCACAAGAGACAAAATAATTTTGTAATGATAAAAAGATAAAGGGGAAGATATAACAATTGTAAATAGAGATACACCTAACAGTAGAGCTTCTAAATATATAAAGCAGGCTTTGATAGATCTCAAGGGAGAAATAGATAGCAATATAATTATATAGGACAATTTAATACCCTACTTTCAATAATGGAAGATCATCCAGATAGAAAATTTGTAAGAAAACAGCAGAATTGAACAACACTATGGACCAAATGTACCTAACAGATATACAGATTTTCCACTCAATAGGAGAATGCACATTTATCTCACGTGCACATGGAATATTTTCCAGGATAGATCACATGTTCAGTCACAAAACAATTCTTAACAAATTAACAAGATTGAAATCATTCCAAATGTTTTTTAACCACACTGCAATGAAAGTAGAAATCAATAACAGTAAGAAAACAGTAAAATACACAAATACATGGAAACTAAACAAATTCTTGGACAACCATTGGATTAAATAAAAAATTGAAAAGTAATCTTAAAAATATCTTGAGACAAATGAAAACAAAAACATTCCAAGATTTATGGGATATAGCAAAAGTGGTACTAATATTGATGTTTGTAGCAATAAATGCCTACATTAAATGAGATTATGGGATGCCTGGGTGGCTCAGTCAGTTAAGCAGCTGCCTTCAGCTCAGGTCATTATCCCAAGGTCCTGGGATGGAGTCCCACATCAGGCAACTTGCTCAGTCGGGAGCCTGCTTCTCCCTCTGCCTGCCGCTCCCCCTGCTTGGGCTCTCTCTGACAAATAAATAAATAAAATCTTAAAAAAAGATTGCAAATAAACAACCTAACTTTAAATCTCAAGGAACTAGAAAAAGAATATACTAAGCCTAAAGTTAAGCAGAAGGAAGGAAATAATAAAGGTAAAAGCAGAAATAAATCCAGTAGAGAATAAAAAACAAAAGAAAATTAGCAAAACTAAGAGTTGGTTTTTTAAAACCATAAAAAAGATGGAAATCCTACCATTTGTGACAATATGGATGGAACTTGAAGGCATTATGCTAAGTGAAATAAATCAGCTAAAGAAAGACAAATACTATATGTTCTCACTTGTATGTGGAATCTAAAATAGTTGAGCTCATAGAAGCAAAGATTAGAATGGTGGTTGCCAGGGGCTATGGGTTGGGAGGAAATGGGGAGATGCTGGTAAAAGGGTACAAAGTTTAATTTATGTAAGATGAATAAGTTCTGGAGGAATGTACAACATGGTAACTGTAGTTAATGATATTACATTCTTGAAATTTGCTAGGAGTGAGATCTTAAGTGTTCTCAACATATACACATACAAATGGTAACTATTGAAGTTATGTATATGTTGATTAACTTGATTGTAGTTATCATTTCACCATGTATAAATATAACAAAACATCATATTCTACTCTTTATTTTTTTTTAAGATTTTATTTATTCATTTGAGATAGAGAGAGAGAGCATGAGCAGGGGGAGAGGCAGAGGTGGGGGAAGAAGCAGGCTTCCTGCTGAGCCAGGAGCTTGATGTGGGGCTCGATCCCAGGACCCTGGGATCATGACCTGAGCTGAAGGCAGACGCTTAACCATCTGAGCTACCCAGGCGCCCCCATATTCTACTCTTCAAACATGAACAATTTTTATTTGTTAATTTTATCTCCATAAAGAAAAAAAGTTTGAGCTTTTTTTTTAAAGATTATTTATTTATTTATTTGACAGAGACACAGTGAGAGAGGGAACACAAGCAGGGGGAGTGGGAGAGGGAGAAGCAGGCTTCCTGCCGAGCAGGGAGCCCGATGCGGGACTCGATCCCAGGACCCTGGGATCATGACCTGAGCCGAAGGCAGACACTTAACGACTGAGCCACCCAGGCGCTCCAAGTTTGAGCTTTTAAATGGAACTGATGTCAATCATTTTAATGGTTTTCTGCAGGTGTTTTATAAGACTAGTCTCTTATCCTTGTATTATTTTCAGTGTTGGCTAAATCTTGGATCTCAATTAATAAACACTAATGACAGTTATTGAATGCCAGATATCTTATTCAACTTCCAGGTACTATTGGTGCCATTTAGAGATTAATTAATGGTGACATAGAGAGCATAAGGGAAGTTGCCCAAGGCCACGCAGCTGATAAGAGCAAATTAGTGATTAAACCCAGTCACCCTATGTAAGAGCACATATTTGAAAACACTCGTCTAATGCCTCCCAAGAAAGGTAACTTATCACACTGAGCTATGTAGAGTTCTGTGAATCACCTTGACATACTCTCTGAACAATTTGACCTCTACTGGACCTTTAGTTATTTCCATATTCTGAGAAAGGGTCCAGGCTAATAAATGTGGATTGGACTTTTGAGTCACTTTATATGATGTCAGCCACGCTGAAGCTGGCAGTATCGTGCAAGCTCCAGAACCAAACTACCTGAGTTTGAATCTTAGATTCTATATTTTCCATTTATTTCACCATGGTCAAATTATTTAATATCTCTGTGGCTAGTTTTCTGGAGACAATGAGAGTACCAACCTAAGACCTCATAGAATCATACTAAATAATTTATAAAGTCAGTAGGGTTAAATCTAGTAAGCATTCAATGTATGAGCCTATTTATAGTTTATACTATAGCCTGAAAAAATCATGACATCTTAGTCTCTAAAACAAGTATTATTTGGTCTTTGTGGATTATCTTTAGACACTGGCCCCAGATCTCAGCTTAGAATGTATGTGCTCCTGGGGCACCTGGGTGGCTGTCGGTTAAGCGTGGGACTCTTGATCTTGGCTCAGGTCTTGACCTCAGGATTGTAAGGTTGAGCTCCACATCAGGCTCCATGCTGGGTGTGGAGCCTGCTTAGAATTTCCTCTCTCCCTCTGCTCCTTACCCCTCCCTCTCTTAAAAAAAAAAAAAAAGAATGTATGTGCTCCTGCACCATTTTTTTTTGTATCTATGAGAAGATTCATGCTGATTTTGGAGGTCCTTTCCACTAATAGCTTTGATTCTATAGTTATCCCTTCCCCTCCTCCCACTATGTCTGAGTCTACCCTCTTACTTATATGCTATCAGGCCCTATTTCTTCAGTGCTCTGCACATCAGTGTAACCTTCATCTCATAACACCTTTGCCCCTTCCTGAATTTTTTCCCTCTATATTGCTTATCATTTTCTTATAGAATATGTATGTATTTAATATATTTATACATTAAATATGCATATAATATGTATAGATAACATACTATAATATAATGTATTTAGTATATTTATGTTATTATTTACTTGACTCACTCCACTGGAATATAAGCCATATGAGGTAAAAACAAAATCTAAGGGAGCAAAGAATGAAGAGAAGTTGGCCTGCTTTTAGTAGAATTCCATGTTTTCTGATTATTTCTCTGTGTATGTTTCCCCTGTTCTTGCTTGCAACCATTCCTGAATTGTTTTTATTGTAAGGACCATACTCCTTCAGGGTTTCTACACTCTCTCATGGCAGCAGACCAGAAAATAATGACAACTAATTAATATTGTTAATCTGAGGTTCAATATTTGTGTGTGTGCTCTGTAGCATTCTTAAAATGTGAATCCCCTTTTTGCCCTTTATTACGTGCAGATTTTAAATAATCAGTAGCACAAAATATTACTATAGAGACATTGTCATATATGCTGTGGAATTACGCAGCAGTGGAGAGTAAGTATACAGTTGTCACTGAGCTTAGTCCTGTAATTATATCATACTCAGCAATGACTCTGCCTATACGATGCTTTTCTACTTAAATGGTCTAGGGAACATTAATATTACCATTGCCACATTAGAAATGAAGGGGCCAAGGCTTAGAAAAGATGAATTACATCCAAATAAGTGATAAAAGATAGAAGTTATAAAGTATCTAGATTTTTTTTTTTTTTCCATATGGAAAGCTGTTCACTGAACTTGACTGCATGCTCATAGCATTGTAATGGCTATAGAACACGTATTAGGCTATCTCCCAGAGTTGAAAAAGCTAGCTGTGTCAGTGGAGCATCAAGCATGTTATGGCAAAGAAACCAAACTCAGTAGTATAAAGTAAGTACTAAATTTAATTGTTCTGTCAATTAATGCCATAAGAATTTCAGAAAAATAAAGTACCAATATGAGTTACAGACCAGAAAACATATATAGGGGAAGTACTATGTCAAGGATTTTTGTTTGTTTTATTTTTAAGGATGGAAACCAAAAACTACTCCAAGTATTTAAATAAATAACATTTAACTTAGGGCATTGAACAAAAGAAGATAGAATATGAGAAACCACAGAAGGGACTGTTGGACAACACAGAGATTAGCAACAGCATGGATGGCTAATCACCTCCGAACTGGAATTAATGGAATCAGCAGTGTTCTTGGAGTTCAGGGTCTATGGTTGCTTTGTGGAATTTAGGTCTACTGGGGGAGCCTGGAGAGACAGAAAGAAATGCAGTACGTCTCCCTAAGACAGAAAAAGGGAGAAAATACTTGCCTTCTTACTTCCTTTTGTCCATGCCTCCCACTGGAGGAAGCAATCTGAAGTAATTTGAAATCAGAGCCTGGGAAACAGACTGTAGAAGTCAAGCTCTGATACAGAGTGAAGTAAGCAATGTCCGGGAATTGCTGTGAGGGCAAACAGGTTCTACAAAGTAGTAAATAAGAGTAATGACTTAGTAGTAAATATACTGGAGATCAACATGGGTATCTGAGGCTGAAACTGAGCTTTCATGTTGCATATCATAAATGAGGTCATTGGAATTCATCTCTCAGGCAACATGAAGCAATTGGGGAAGAAAGAAAACAGACGAAGGAAAGAAGGAAAAAGGAGAAGAGGGGAACTGATGGTCATTGGTAGAAGGACCATTAGTAATCTGTTCTTAAATTTTGAGGGCTTCGAACTATGTTGGTGGTGGCGATGAGAATAAAATGGGAGATGTGAAAACCATCTTATGGACATAATCAAAAGTATATAGTTGCTAATTATTCATAGGTAATAAATTACCATATAATTATAAAATTTCAAGCCTGAGAGAAAAATATCTTGCTTCCTTGATAGAAAATACAATTGGGTAGAGTATCTCCTTTGCTTAAATATGTTCAATATATGGCTATCATATAGTAGTAGTTAAGGTCATGGATTCCAGAGATAGAATCTTCTCATGCCACCTATTATGTTTGTGACTTTGGGCAAATTAATTAATCATTCTAAGATACAATTTCTTAATCTGTAAAATGAGAATAGTAGTATTATTTCCTAATGTGATTTTTATGAGAATTGAATGAGTTAATGCTTACAAAGCCTTCCTAACACATAAATGTTGTTAAATTAAGGTGGCGTCTATGTAGAGATATTCTATATAAGCAACTATAGATTGTTCTTTGAAGAAACACTACATTTTGAGATACATGTATGAAAGTCAGAAATAGAGAAATCCATTAGAAAGATTTGATCTTACAGAGGAAGAGTCTGGAGAGAAATACTAACAGTTGTGGCGAGATGATTAAGTGAAAGCTATAAGGAAATAAAGAAAGAGAAGCAAATTGAAAGATGAAAGGAAAAAATTAGGAAAATAAACAACCATAGAAGTCACAAAAGGATAACATTTGAAGAATAATGCAAAAGGTCAAATATTGCAAGAAATGAGAACTGACACAAGGTGATAGCTTTTGTTAAAAGAGTGTTTTTTTTATAGCAATTCAGAGTCCCAGTTCAGTACAGTGGTGAAGAATGAATGAAGATTACCTGAAGAGAAAGAACGTCATTTCTCATAGTGCAAGATAGGATAAGGAGAATGAGTCAGAAATAAACCACCCACTTGAATATGAACTCATCTTAAAGTGATAAGCAAATCACATTAGATAATTCAAACATGCAAATTGAAAATCAAAATGTGACTTGAACAGGTTTTCTACTTCCGCCAGCAGATTTAAGAACTTTCTTATTCTTGGCCCTCTGTCATTTAAGTTATGCAGATAGACATACATGATTTGAAGCTTAGCTGTCATCTAGTCTAATTTAGAAGTTCTCAAATTACCATGCCCACATTTACATATTTGTCGAGAACATAAAATTCAAGCCCTAACCAAGAGACACTACAAAGAGTTTAACAGAATTTTTGGAATAGTACTAATGGTAAGAAATAAAATTAGAGAATTACAGTCCAAGTATTTGAAGTTGGTTTAAAAGTCATCAAATTAAATACTCCAGCTGTAATTTCATTGGTTGTAATTGCACATATTTTTTAAATAAAAGTTTGAAAAGGCTTATAAGTATGACATTAAAAACGATTCTCTCTTTTCTTTAAAGTCCCTTCCTAAAATAAGTAACTTTCAACTTTTTTAGCTGTTTCTTCTAGAATTCATCTCCCTAACCTACAAATATAAAAACTGCTATTTCTTGAATTATATATAATAGATATCATTAAATGTATGTTATTTTAAAGATTGTAGTACTCTTATATCACTTTCCTCCCCCTCTCCATTCTTCATACATAATGATTATACAATTTTTGTTAAGTTCCTTATTCTGCTTATGAAAATATTGTTCTCCTACTGAGACAAGCAATGCACTTCAATAGCATTTCCATTTTGGTACAACTTTCTCTTTTACTGAAATAACTGATTGTATATTTCATTTGCATAACTGTCTTTGAATTTGTACTAAAATCTTTCCAATCCTCTAAAAGCTCTGTAATATACTTATCATAACTTCCCACATATTTAATTCTGTTAAATAATTGAATAGTTCATTTTCCCTATTGGTCATACCCTTCCTGCAGCTGTTCTTTTCCTACAGTGCTATAGATCTAGGGTTTCCTTTTACTGTCATCACAGGACCTCCCCCTCTATGGCCCCATGCCCTCTGCCACATACGCACATTTCTTCTTGTGTTGGTTCTATTGCCTCAAACAACTTTCTTTCTTGTTTTATTCCCTTGTAATATCCTGAGAAAGAACAAATGTCAGGTGAACTTGCTCTGACTGTTCTGAGAATATTTTTTACACCCCAACATTTGATGAATAATTTGTCTGGGTATCCAATTCTAAAGTGAAATTTAGGGGCGCCTGGGTGGCTCAGTTGGTTGGGCGACTGCCTTCAGCTCAGGTCATGATCCTGGAGTCCCGGGATCGAGTCCCACATCAGGCTCCCTGCTCAGCAGGGAGTCTGCTTCTCCCTCTGACCCTCCCCCCTCTTGTGCTCTCTCTCTCTCTCTCAAATAAATAAATAAAATCTTAAAAAAAAAAAGTGAAATTTATTTTGCTTCATGACATTAAGAGATTGTACCATTGAATTCTAGCTTCCAATAGTGATGTTCAGAAATTTGAAATAATTTGTATATTAAATCCTTTTCAACTTGACATGATTTTGGTTTGTTGTTTCTTATAGAGAGTTTCATGTCTTTCCTCCTAATTTTCTGAAATTTTACGCTGATTTGCCCTTATATGGATATATTTCATTAACTGAGCTGAGCAATAGATGTGCCCTTGCCATCTGGAAATGTATGCCACTCAATTATGTTAAGTTTTCTTTTATTATTTTTTTTGACAGTTTCCTTCCTACTCCCTTCTTGGTCCTTCCCAAGCTCCACAAAGAACTTGTTTTAGTTGGATACTGAACTGCCTTGATTGTTCTTCTAATTATCTTATTTTCATCTTTTGTCTTTCTCTTTGTCTTTCTGTTATAACTTTTATGAGATTTCTATAGCTTTAACATCTACGTTTTTATTTCTGTATCTTTATTAACTTTATGTATTGAACTTTTGATATCCAAGATTGCTCGTGTTCTCTGTTATTTCTTCTTTTTAGCATAGATACAATATATTTCCTTAGCTCAGAGGATGAGATTCTGAGTTTCTTTTCTTCTTTTATCTAGGCAGTGTTTTTCAATTATATTGCAAATATGCTGATTTAAAAGTGAAGTGCTGAGTGGAACACTTGTGTGCATTGTGGACTTCCCTGTATCACAGCAGATAGCTAGTGAGCATTTTTTATTTGAGGACTCCACATGTCAGTACATGCTGATAATTCTGCTACTTTGGAGAACGTTTCCCTTATTCCTTGTTAAGGAGATATTAAACTGATTGTCAGAACTTGAGTTGTGATGGAAGGTAAAAAGTGTTGGAAGTTGTGCTATGAGCTTTAAATGAAGCAAGAACAAAATTGGCTGAATTGTGTTACTGAAATAAGAAATGTACCTTGGTGGCTCTCATCCCTGGCCAAGATATCAGACATCTGATTGAGAGTGTTGCTTTTTAACTAATTATGGATCAGAAGCAAGTTTCTGGAAAATATGTACTAGCTTCTCAACACTGTTGTTGTTTTTTAATAACTGAGTTTTCTCTGCCGTTGTTAGTGTGTAAGTCCTGTCTTGGGTTATTCATAGCTACTAATCCCCCAGATTAGTCTGATTCCTCATCTAGACTTTTTGCTCTATTTTGGGTCCCTGTGCCTTCAGTCTCTGGCTCAATATCTTTATAGAACGTTCCTTCCAGTTTCTGTGGGAATGATTTAGTTTGCGGATCGAGTAATCAGGTTTCTTATGCTTTCAGTCAGGTTCTCGTTTTTAGACACTGATCGCTTTAATCTAGCATTCTTTTATACATACCTCTAATTCCTGATTCTCATGGATTTGAAGGGGCAATCAGCTTAGTTTTCCTGGTTTATCTGCTAAGTTAATTTTGATTTCTTTTTTTTTTTTTTTTTTTTAAGGATTTTTTTCTTTTATTTCAGACAGAGAGAAAGAGAGAGAGAGAGAGCGCACAGGGTGGGGGAGGAGGAGAAACAGGCTCCCAGCTGAGCAGGGAGCCCGATGCGGGGCTTGATCCCAGGACCCTGGGACCATGACCTGAGCTGAAGGCTGATGCTTAACCAACTGAGCCGCCCAGGTGCCCCCAATTTTGATTTCTTATACTACTTCCAGTTACATTTAACATAGCACAGGATTGCAAGGGTCATCTAATTTTGTTAAAAGTGGTTTGTGGGGTTTTTTTTGGATATGTGTGGGGAGTGGTGATTTCTGGAGGGAAAATGTCTCTGTCTCAAATCTAAAAGACTCAAAGGTTTATTTTGATTTTATACTAGACTTGAGCTAATCACAGAAGTAGATTTTCCCTAGGGAAAATGCTCAAACAAAACAAACAAAGCAATTTTTCTTTCAACCAAGCATTTGTTTCAAACCCAAAGGCCACATTTTCCATGGGAAGCTGTGTGTGTGTGTGTGTGTGTGTGTGTGTGTGTGTGTGTGTGTGTGTGTTTGGGTAGGGGTGTTTGTGTTGGGCATTTGTGTTTTCCCCACACCCAAACATTAGTATATGGGAAGTATCGGAAGTATGGGAAAACAGAAGATTAGAAACATGAGAATGTTTAAGCATGTCAGTAAAAAGAGAGGGAGATAATGGTCATGCTTTCTTCCATGTAGCAAAATGCCTTGACCCATTTTAACAGCTTCATGCATGTTATAAAAGGAAACAAAGGGAAAAAATTATTCCATTGACATTACCTTTTTAAGCTAATGATTCTTGCCTACTATATCCATGTGGCTCAGTCAGTGACTGGAGATCCAACAATATTCTTGACTATATGTCTCAATTCAGTAGCAGGAAGCAGTAAGATTGGAAAGAGCTTTCTTTCCCTCATTCTTCTCAAGACAGCCATGGACTTAAAGTTGCACCAAAATATGCTTTCCTAGCAATCTTATTCATGCGTTTGATCTCTGACCTTTGCACTCTTCAACCTAAATTTAAACTCTCTTCTGTAATAAAACAGAAATATTACCAAGTTTCTACTCCAGATATAATGCACCATGTGTTAGGTTTTCTTATGCTGAGACAATTGTTCATCCCTTTATTTACTTGATCACTTATATTGGATTTGCTCAAAATTCTTGATGCCTTTGAAAATTCTGAAATCTAGGGTTACATGTTGGCTTTCATGTATCAAATATAGTCTACGTGGAGCCTTTTGTAGTTGGCAATGGGAAAGAAAGAACTAAAAGAAGATCTGTAACTAACCTTCTGCACGAAATGAGTATGTAACCAAGAAGTTTCAGGGCATCTGGGTGGCTCAGTCAGTTAAGTGTCTGTCATCGGCTCAGGTTATGATCTCATGGTCCTGGGGTCAGAGCTCCACGTCAGGCTCTCTGCTCAGTGGGGAGTCTGCTTCTCCCTCTCATTCTCCCTTTGTGCTTCCCCCCCTGCAAATAAATAAATAAAATCTTTTAGAAAATTAACTAAGAAGTTTCAAACCTAAACAATTCCTTAGAACTGTGTGGCTCCACATCCAGGGTTAGCACAGTTCTCATACTCAAAAACTAAAATGCATCCTAATATGGATTAAAGAATTTGTGGTGATCAGCATCTGATGGTTCAGGCCATTCAGTTGTTAAAGCTTGGGTTTTTTGTTTTTGTTTTTGTTTTTTGCTTGTATATATAGGTAATCATTAGTATCATCTAATAGTGCTGAATAAGATTCATGATTTATATGAGGCTAGGCTGCTTTTCCAATTTACATCTTTGTTGTATCACAGCATTAAAAAAATTCCATTTGAGCTTTATTGACCATCAAAGGCACTATTGATTTATTTTAAGCCTATAGCCATCCAAAATCCCTATGAAGTTATCTTTCTTTCATTTTGTGGTTATATCTTAGTAATTCTATAGTTTATGTTTTATTATGTGTAGAGGGGATTAGGGAGGATGGGATCCAAGTGTGATAGTTACATTTTCTAGTTTGACATTTTTATCGTATTAGATTTGATTATTGCTTAGCTAGTAATAGATTTAATCATTATTTCATACAACTCATCAGATTGGTACTTTTAAGGGTTGAAAAGGAGACATGAGAAATAAAAGTTACCATGGGACCTCTTCTTGGCTCCTTTCTATTTGTTCATCAGTGATCTCTGAATGTGATTTTTGTAAGTGTTATAATTAATCTTTTTTTAACTTTATTATCGCACAGTATCTACTGTAACACATTGCTTAGAAAACATTAATTTTTTGTCAAATAAACATTATAGATATTCAAGATACAAGATTATCTTCCTAAAGAGACCTTTGTTGAACACAAGATAGGTCAGATCAGTGGTATTTCCCTGATATGTTCCAATAAGCCTTCAAAATATGTTTGTTTCAAGAATTTGCTTTTAGCAGTCTCTTTCTAGTTCCTAATAGCCATTTCTTCCTGTTTCAATTACTTACAAATCATGGATATTTTCCCCGAATTATCTATCACGATAAAGATATTTAGATATTTTAATCTGTGAATTATATTTTCCTCAAAGAATACATAATCTATTTGATTAAGAACAGACAGTACAGAGGGGCATTGTATTTTTCTAATAACTATTTTTCTATATGTAATAATATCTTTATATTTAATAGTATATTTTTATATATATCTAATAATAGGAATACTGATGCTGTCAGTAGTTGTGCTTCTGTTATCTTGCCAACTACAGAAAATCATGACCCATAGCCATTCTTTAATATGTATTTCAAAGTAGATTTTATAAATTTTCTATTAAATTTCTATAATTTGAATATTATCTGTTTTAAATTTTGTCCAGCCTGCTTACTTTTTCATCAATTCTCCAATTTCTTTTACATTTTCAGAGTTCATTGCCTAGAATATTACTGAAACATTTACTTTCAGCTTGTACTCAGATTATTTTACTTTTTGCTTTATGAATATATCAATTGATTTCTGTGTTATGTCTTAAAATGTATGACTTTAACTGATTCACAAGTGCTAGGACTCCCCTCAGGAACATGACATATTTGTAAACATGTGTATAAATATAGAATATTCAAAACTAAACACATGTTAAAAATAGAATTTAGTCTCCAAAGAGCTCAAGGCATATGATAAAAATCCTTAATTGAGGTACATTGTGTTTAGTATTTATCCCCCTGGGTATTATATAATGTAGAGGTGATTATTGAACCGTTATTAAACAATAAATTTAGACCAGAACGTTAGTGTTCTACTGCACATCCTTAACTTTAATTTTATTCATCCAAGATTATTTGAAGTGACTTCCAATAGACAAAGGAAGTCTAAATTTGGAAGGAAATTCATTTGCTGATATGGATTGTATGCAAGGAATTTCGAAGGTGTTATAACCAATGTCTACACAGGTAAACTAAGCTGACTCTCAGAAATGAAAACTATATTTAAATTAAAAAAAATTAAAACCCTTATTGGTAGTGTTTCCATGGTTTTCCACACCTCATCATGACTGAATAAAACTATGTTTTAACAACTGCCTTACAAAATTTCTAAATATTTAATAATCCACTTTCAGTAACCATAGTCAACACACCACTAACTCAAAGTTGAGCAGGGAATTTTAAGGTAAGCTTCGATGGTGTTGTTTTTTTAATGGTTGAATTTTTTATTCTAGAAATTTATAAAGACCTATACATTTGTCTCTAATTTGCATTATTGTGATTTTGGAGAGGGTGAGCAGAGGAGGTGATTATTATTTTTCATTACATAAAATAGTTTTTTACTTTCTTAAATACTTCAAACTTTGGAAAAAATAGCCAACACTTTCAAGGATTTAAAAAAATCTGTTTTTACTAAATTGCATGAATGTCCAATTACAGTTAACATTCAGCCACTTCGTAATGCTTAATAATAAATAATTTTGCCTCAAGTGTATTTTTATCAGAATTGTTTCTCATTCTTAGATTTATAAAAAGGCATCTGAGCAACTAAAAATAAATATAATAAATTTATATACATCAAAATATAAATTTAATAAAATAACTAAATGATAAATGTAAAGTAATAAATAATATGTATACCAATACTTACATCATTTAAATGTATAAACAGTTAAGCTCTAAATATAAATATAACAAATATCTAATTATGTATGAGATATTTATCTGTCATAAATAATTGTTTTGCCTTTTTACAGTTTTATGTAAGTTATGCTATACTACACTTACCATTCTGTTATTTCCTTTTTAACATTCAATATTTGTTTTTTGCAAGGATTCATTCAAATGGCTACATATAATTTTAGTTTACTCACTATGTGTGTTTGTGTATGTGTGTAAACCATAATTTTGATTTATACATTCTTTGTTTATGAATATGTAGCCGTGTGGTTGTTTTCAATATTTTGCTCTCACAAGCAAGTCCCAACAACTACTTATGTACCTGGACAGTCTTTTTTTTCAATAAATGATATTGAATCAGTGGAATAATTAGGATTTAGGGTTTGTGCATATTTTGCTTTCTTGTGTTTTTTCAAATTTTCCTCCAAATGGCATGCATCAATTTATACTCCATTACTGATGTACAAGAATGTCCTTTGTTCCACATCCTTGTTAATGTTTAGAATTGTCAGACTTAAATTTTGTTAATCTCATGGATGTAAAATGGATCCTTACTGTTTATTTTACTATTTTACTCCAATTCTCAAAATTCACATTTTGTAATAACCGTTATTGCCTTTAACAATTATTTTCCATTTCCTTCCTTCCAGGCACGTGGTAAGTCTGCATTTCCTGGCTTATTTGTGGTTACCAGGTTCCTTGTACTGGCAAATAAATGTTTATAGCAGAAATGAATTTGTGTCAGTTCTGGTCTAGATCACTTTCTTGCCAATGGAAGACTCTCCATTTCTAGCTACAGCCAACAGAATGTTCGGTATGGTGACTGCTCCATCAGTTTAGGGCTCTGTGTGACTATGATAAACAAACCCCTATTGCAAAAATATAATTGAAAAATAAACATTTGTTGTTTTAAGTCATTTAGATTTTGCATTTGTTACCATAAGAAAATGACTTTCTTTCTTTATCTTTGAGAATTCAAGGATATTAATCAAAATGTCCTACACGATATAGTTTACCAAAATCTTTGACATTTATTATCTTAATGTCCCCTAATAATAACTCAGTAAAGCCGATATTATTCTCATTTTACATGTATGAACATTGAGACGTAATAACATTGTCTCAGAGTAACAGTGCATTTTGCAACTAGGTAGAAAACAAATCTTTTGGGGGTGCCTGGGTGACTCAGTCGTTAAGCGTCTGCCTTTGGCTCAGGTCATGGGATCGAGCCCCACATCGGGCTCCCTGCTCAGCGGGAAGCCTGCTTCTCCCTCTCCCACACCCCCACTTGTGTTCCTTCTCTTGCTATCTCTCTCTCTGTCAAATCAATAAAATCTTTTAAAAAAAAGAAAAGAAAAAGAAAACAAATCTTTTGCATCCAAGTCCTATTCTCTTTTTATAAAAGCATGATGCTTTTCTCTCCCTAATTGCTACTCAGTTATGCTAATGCCAAAATGCCTTTTTCTTTTAAAATTTTACATAAAATAACTTAAGATGTCCTTTAATTATGAGTATTGCTTTAATATCTGTAGTATAGGTGTATTTCTTTAGAAATGTTTAGAAAAAGAACTTCATTCTACCTTACAATATTGTTAAACTTAAGACTATCTAAAATACTAGTAACAGGAAAAGTACAAACTTCTGTTCAGGACTACGGTATCGATGAGGGTTTGCCAGTGTACTCAGTTACAGTATCTCCCCGAGTATGTCAATCAACTTGACAAATTCAAGCGCTGATTTCCTGTTATGGGCGATGATACAAAACTCAGAAAGCAGCTGCTAAATTCTTCTCTCAGGTTGTGCCTGCAGCATCAAGTGATAAAAATAATTATAAACTAAGTAAACTTGATGTGCTGCTCAACTCATTGAGAGGATAAATATAGCGGCGCACAATGTCATTTTCACAGTTATATTTCACACTATAGCCACATATTGAGGAAAGAAAACCACACAGCTTTTAGCTACAGAGCAGCCTCTAAGGGATCATGGTTTTGTTAATATTTTTCAGGATGTGTAATATCTGAAAGACTTAGTAATTAAGGCTAAAAATTAGTTTGTAACATCTGTGAGAGCATGAAAATAGAACAGAAATTGTCACTTTCTTGATATTGGGTCTTATAATTCTGTTTAGTGAGAAAATTATTTTGTACCAACCAGTATTTATTCGTCTTCCATCCATGCACAGCTCATTTAAAATGGAAAATATATAAGGCTCACTTCTTTTTTCTCTCTTCTTTCCATGAATTAAGGGTTAAGTTTTCTATCACTGTCAAATTTCAACCACTGGAACTATTGTGATAGGATTTCATTTCCTAAGTTAACTCATGATTTATTTCCATCCTTGTGAACCAAGAGTGTTATGTTCTATCCTTTTGAGTCTGGAAAACTAGATTAATCCCTTCCTTCTTTTCATAAGGAAAAGGAAATTTATTACATTTGATAAAAAATAAATTATATTATTTTAGCAACAACTACAATTCATTGTGAACACTTTACCTTGTTCCTTGTATTTATTTACATTTTTAAATTAATATTTTATTTTTAAGAGTAGTTTAAGGTTCATAGCAAAATTGAGGACAAAGTACAGAGATATTCAATATACTTCCTACAGCTATAATAACCCTACCAAACTGATACACTTGTAACAATTGATGAACCTTCACTAACATGTCATTATCATTCAAAGTCCCTGGGTTCACTCTTGGTGTTGCACATTCTATGGGTTTGGACAAACATATAGCAACATGTATCAATCAGTATAGCATCATACAGAGAAGTTTCACTGCCCTAAACATCTGTACCTCACCTATTCATTCCTCCTCCCTAAACTCTTGGCAATACTGACCTTTTTACTGTCCTCATAGTTTTGTCTTTTCCAGAATGTCATACAGTTGGAATCCTAAGTGTGTAGCATTTTCATATTGCCTTCTTTCACTTAGTAATATACATTTAAGTTTCTTTCATGTCTTTTTATGGCTTAATACCTCATTTCTTTTTAGTGCTGAATAATATTTCATTGCCTGGATCTACCACAGTTTATTTATCGATTCACCTACTGAAGGACATCTTGGGTGCTTCCAAGTCATGGCAGTTATGAATAAAGCTGCTGTAAACATCCATGTGCTAGTTTTTGTGTGAAGATAAATTTCCAACCTCTTTGGGGAAATACTGAGGAGCACAACTGGTGTGTAGTGGTATCTCCTTGTTTTAACTTGAATTGCCCTGATGATATATGATGTGGAGCATCTTTTTGCATGCTTGTCATCCATGTATCTTCTTTGGCAAGGTATCTAATAAGGTCTTTGGCCTATTTTTTACTTGGGTTGTTTGTTTTCTTATTGTTGAGTTTTAATAGTTCTTTGTATATTTTTGGTAAACAGTTCTTTATCAGATGGGTCTTTTGAAAATATTTTCTCAGTCTGTGACTTGTCTTCTCATTCTCTTGACATTGTCTTTCACAGAGCAGAAGTTTTTCATTTTAATGAAGTTCAGTTTATCACTTGTTTCTTTTATGGATTGTGCCTTTGGTGCTGTATCTAAAAAGTCATCAACATATCCAAGGTTTTATAAGTTTTCTCCTGTATTATCTTCTAGGACTTCTGCAGTTTTGTGCTTTACATTTAGGTCTATGATCCATTTTGAGTTAATTTTTGTGAAGGCTGTCTCTCATTTTTTTTTTTTTTCACCTGCTACATTCTTTTAGATTATTCTTTTTTGAAGCTAGTGAGATAGCTCACAATAAAAATACTCAGTCATAACCTGTGGCAGTCCTCAAGCTTAGCACATACCAAACTATCAATTCCATAGAATACCCCTGTACCTTTCCCAAATATACAATTTATTTTGCTCAAAATCACTTACCCCCACTGTCTTCCATTGCTACTATGGAAATCTTATTCAAACTTATAGCTTCGATTAAATGCCACATTTTCTATGAAGTGTTTCCTAATTCCCCACACAACAGATTAAATCCCTTCTTTGTACTCCAGGGAATGACAGGATATATAAACAACACTTGAAGCCAGCCATACCTCTGTTTAACTCATGCTGCTGTTTTTGATATTTTGGTTGAAATTTTGTTCCCTCTTTCTGTTTTTCCTGTCTTTAATGTCTTGTTCATTCTATTTATGAATGGCAAATAACATAGAGTCTTCATAACTAGTGTTCAAATCAGCAGTATATTTCCAATACAGCTTCACAACTTTAATAATAAAGATACATTAAAATATAATAATAAGTATGTTAATAAAACAAGTATTTTCAGAGTACTTAGAGGAATCATTATTTCTTTTGTGTCTTTCCAGTATGACTACTCTTTCACTTCCCAAACCTCATACTTCCACATCTAGGCATTAGATTTCTTTCTATTTAATGTAAGTATTGGTAAACTGATATGAGTTTTTATTAATACTTGTTTTATGTATATGATATTTAAAATATTTGTGCTTTTAAAATAATTTGAAATTTAAACTGTTTCTTACAATTTTAAGTTATTTGTTAATTACATATATAGTTAATTAATATATATAAAATTGAAAAATACATATACATTTGAATATTCAAAAATGGACAAGATTTTAACATTGTATTCTGTTCCATATGGAAATTGAACTAACTTATTATGGCATATTGTGTACAGAGTAAGAGAATTCTAAAGATAGCCCTTTGAGAACATTAGTTCAATTGTTTACTTTACAAGAAGCCAAGTTAAAATTTAAAGAGGGGGTGCTGGGTGGCTCAGTTGTTTAAGTGTCTGACTTCAGCTCAGGCCATGATCTCAGGGTCCTGGGATTGGCCCCGTATCAGGCTCCTCGCTCAGCAGGGAGTCTGCTTGTCCCTCTCTCACTTGTGCTATCTTTTGCTCTCTCTCTCAAATAAATAAATAAAATATTAAAAAAGAATTCAAAGAGGCTAAGTGGCTTGTCAAAATCATACATATGTTTAGTGTTCCAATCTATTACAATTGCCTACTTATAGTATTTCCCATTGAAATTCTACAAATGAGATAAAAGATAAAAAATTATCAAATATGCTAATATAACTAAATTTGTAATTGAAAACATAATTAAACTATTTATGAAAGTAAGTATAGGTCTATTTGGCTAGCATTTAAATTAGTAATTATAACAATTAATTATTGCAGGCTAAAATTATTAAGGCTAAAATAATCAAATCCAAATCTAAATATTTTCTTCATAAAATATAAATTAACAATATTGATTTCTGTAGGCTGTAGTTAAACACTTCATTTTGACTATACAATGCCTTACATGAAACATTATCTTGCAAATTTTAGTTTATGTGTGTGTGTTTATAAATATATAATTTTCTCAGTGTAAAAAAAGTTAAAAGCTTTTTCAAGGAGTATTGACTTAGAAAGTAAGTGTAAAGTCACTTTGACACACTAACATCCGTAGAAAGATCTGATTTTTTTTTTTAATTTTTTTTTTTTTTAAAGATTTTATTTATTTATTTGACAGACAGAGAGAGCGAGAGCAGGAACACAAGCAGGGGGAGTGGGAGAGGGAGAAGCAGGCTTCCTGCCGAGAAGGGAGCCCGATGTGGGACTCGATCCCAGGACCCTGGGATCGAAAGATCTGATTTTTAAAATACTTCAATTAAAGATTGATATCTATTTTATTAAATGTAATGTTAATTCAAATGTCTGAAAACGTGACTAATCTTTTGCAGTCATATGATATATAGCTCACATCAGTATAAATGTCTGTTTTAGACAGAAGCATTCATTTGTAAAATAATTTGTGATTATCTTCTACAGGGCAGTATGGCAGGAATTAATCTAGATGCTAAGGAAGCATTGCTAAATAAAATGCACTATTAATTCCAGTTTTCAAGGAGCTGGTACTCTTATGGGAAAAGTTTCCTTCACAGCAATCTTGATGTGGTTTTCTTATCACTGAAATCAGAATCTTTTGTTTTTCTTCAAGTAAGACAGCAGAAGAGATGGTTTACTCTACATAGTACATTTATTCACAGCTGAGAACAGAATAGGCCAGAATGTCAAAGGTCTAGGATGAAGGACCAAAAGGGACTGTTTTGATATGAGCAAAATGGGTCTCTCAAAGGTGGTCACTGTAAACAGATGATGATGGATGTTCTAGATCCACTGAGACAAGCTCTAGACAGTAAGCATGCAGTCCAGCAATTTGTACCAGCCTCTAACTTTCCTTATTTCTGCTCCTGTGGCTTCCATGGATTTACAAGCTAGTAGTTTACTTGGACCGCTGCCTCATCTTTTTTGTTTCATCCTGTGCATTTGCTTCTTTCTCCACTTGGCATCATGGTGCAGAGGTTTCTGAGAAGACAATGCTGAAGCCGAGAGCCAGAATGTGACTTTATTTTGAAACGGGGGCTTTGCAGACAGTCAAGTTGAGGTTTTTATGGTGGGCCGTGATCCAATATACCTGACATCTTTATAAAAAGGCAAAATTTGGACACAGACACGAAGAAGGAAGTTGATGTGAAGAGACATAGAAAATGCCATGTGAAGATAGAAGGTTGGGGTGATGCACCTCAAACCAAGAAACATCCAAGATGGACAGCAGACCACCAGAAGGTAGGAAAAGGCAACGAAAGGTCCCCACAGTTTTCAGAGGGAGCATGGCCCTGCCAACACCTTGATTTTAGAGATGTAGGTTCCAGAACCACAGGGCAATGAATTTCTATTTTTTAAGCCACTCAATTTGTGGTACTCTGTTGTGGCAGCGCTAGCATACTAATACACTCAACGTCTGCATTCAGATCTAATAGGAAAACGAAGCTACAGAATCACTTGCTGTGCATTTGTATAAATCCTGTGATAGATATTGAATTATTTATTATTTATTAATTGATTACAGTGGTTAATTCTACCTGAAGATAGGGATGACCAACATTTAGCTTGTACTTACCAATCAGGAACTATTCTAAAAATTTGTAATAAAAATTTGATACAAATGCATTAAATCTTCATCACCACCATGTGATCTAGGCCATATTATTATGCTTAGTTTACAAATGAGAGAACTGATGCACAAAGAATTTGAATAAGTTGCTTTAAGTAACAGAATTTGGACATGTGAGGTCTAGGATTTAACTCCTGGCTCCTCAGATCAGATTTCTGTGGCTCTCTAGTTAAAGGTGAAGATACTTCACCAAAATCTCCCAAGGAAGGATAGTGTTGACCAGACTGGAGTAGAAGAAGGAGCAAGACCATTAGAAGATGCACCATTGGCAGATAGAGAGAAATAAGTAAAACCATAACACTAATATGGAAACACAAACTTGAAAAATCAGTTATGTGTTCACGTAAAGTCCTGTATATCTAAGTGAAGTTTTGCAATTCAATCACATTTTAAAAATGGACATTATTTGTATTTTAGAGAAATTAGAAGGATATCAGTCTTTTGGTGGATGAATCTTCAGCAGAACTCCCAATAAGAGCAAAAGATGGATAAAATGGATATTTTACATGGGTAAAAAAATCTAAAATAGATGATAAAATGCTATTACATGCAAGGTATTTTAAATAAAAATATCTTGAAATATTGCATGCAAGTCAATATTTTTCTAATTTAAATCATGTTATGCTTTGCAAAGACTTTTCTCCACCTAAAAAGTAAATAAATCCAAACTGTTTGTTTTTCTAGTTATATTTGCTGGCTTATTTTTAGAGCGAGGTTCTTTTTTTATATAGCCATTGAATTATAAATATTTCATTAAAGATGCTAAAGACATGAAATTTAATTTGATGCAAATACATCTAGGATACTATGAGTTGAGATGTAAATAAAAAGTTAATGTGGAAAATTCTTGAGAATAAGAAATATGTTTAAAAACAAATCAGATTTTAATGGAATTCTTGCTCCAACTTTGAATTGAATTGAATGACCAAAGAATGTCTTTTTAAAAATTTTCTTGCATCATTACAATTGGAACATTATCAAGAGATCTTAATTCTATAAGTTGCAATGCTTTTACTATTCTACTAAAATATTATTAGCTCTCTAATAATTTCTGCCCAAGGAAAAACTGACATTGCTGACTTAAACAGTTCCTTTTTACTCAACAATTTGTCAATCAATTCCATTCTAATGAATTTATTCTGGATACATGGGCTACAGATTACATTCTTTAATGTGAACAAAGTAAATAGTTCATCACTACATCGGGCAATGTATAAATGGTCGCTATTCTTTGTAGTTAACATAGACAAAGTGGCAAATAAGATTTAATTTATTAACACAGTTCTTAATTATCATTACTTATCTTTCAATCTAACTCTCTCCCTAATTTTGAGACTAATTAGCCTTTTTAATCCAGCCTTCTTTGATTTTTCCACCTTTTAACTTCATTGTTCCATTTTTACTGCTTTGTTTTTATATATAGAATCAGATTGTCTCTTAAAATATCTTGAATGGAACTGGGGTTCTTTTTCACTAATGAAGTAATACAAGGCATTTCTGCATCACCGATCTTGAAAGCATCTCCAGTATTTAATTATTTTTAACATAAATGAGCTTCCTCTTATATTAGACTAATTTTCTATATTTATTCTATAGAATTAATTAAGGAATTAATCCATTTCAATATTGCCACCTTGAGGAATAGTTACATGAACCATGCTAAATGAACTGGCATCTCCATGCAGTTGAAATCATGCATTCAGTTTCATGAGTGGAGAAAAAGAATAGAAATAAAAGTGATATTTTCCTTGGAGTTTAACATACATATACTGTCAGATGGACAAAAGAGATAAATTACCATCATGCAAAATGAGAACAAGAGCAGTATATTTGAGATCCACGTATCTGTGAAAATCTCATTTATCTGAGACAAATGATCTATATTTTTGAATTTATATTAAAGAAAACTTACTCTTGAGAAAGTAAAGAAAACTGCGTCTATAGAACAACTAATGTCTCTGATTAAGAGCTATCCTATATATATGGCATGGCCACAGCTAATGGGAACAGTGACTGAGGCCACTTACCCATAATAGGTCAACAACCCCTGATAGAAATCTTACCCCAAAATGAACGAAGAAAAATATATTTCTCCAAAAAAAAAAGCATTTACAGTTATAGTGAGGTATAATTAATGTACAATGAACTGAACATATTTAAAGCATATACTTTGATTGATATTGACTTGCATATACCTGTGAAATAATCTCTACAATCAAGATATTGAGCATTTCCATTCAAAGGAAAACTTTCTTCATGGCATTTTTCATCTTTTCTGCTCTATTACTTTGTCATCTCAAGGCAACTATCGGTATGCTTTCTGTCATGATAGATCAGTTTACTTTTTTAGAATTTTCTAGAATTTTATATAGTGAACCATAGAGTGTAGGCTCTTTTAGTCTGGTTTCTTTTACTCAAAATAATTATTTTGAGTTTCATCCATGTTGTTGCATATATCAATAGTTTATTTTTTCCCAGTTTTTCTGAGTAATATTACATTGTGTGGATATACCATAATTTTCCCATTTGCATAATTTTGACATTTATAAAGTTACCTGTTTACAAGTTTTCCCTATATTACAAACAAAGTTGCTAATAGTATTTTGTAAATGTCTTTTTTGTGGACATACAATTCCATTTCTCTTGAAATCTAGGAGTGAAACGTTTGGATTATAAACCCCCTATACATATAATATTTTGAAAATTTATCAAACTATGTTCCAAAGTGTTTGTATAGGCTTTATATTCCCCCAGCAGTGTTTAATCTACAGTTTTACCAACATGGCATGGTCAGACTTTATAATTTCACCCAGTGTAGTGGGTGTGTACTGGTATCTAATTGTGGTTTTAGTTTGCATTTTCTTAATGACCAATTACTTTAATGATCTTTTCATGAATTGATTTTCTATAAAAATATCTTTTTCAGTAAAATGTTTTTTGAATATTTGCCCATTTTTATTATTTTCAAAATATTTGTATTTTTTATATAGCTTAGACATAGGTTCTTTGTCAGATATATGTTTTGCAAATACTATCTTCTAGTTTCTGGCTCAAGTTTTCATTTTTTAATTAATTAATTTATTTTTTATTTTTTAAAAGATTTTATTTATTTGACAGAGAGAGACAGCGAGAGAGGGAACACAAGCAGGGGGAGTGGGGGAGGGAGAAGCAGGCTTCCCACATAGCAGGGAGCCCAATGCTGGGCTCTATCCCAGGACCCTGGGATCATGACCTGAGCCGAAGGCAGATGCTTAACGACTAAGCCACTCAGGTGCCCCAAATTTTCATTTTTTTAAACAATATATTTTAAAGAACAAAAGATTTTAATTTTATTAATCCAAATTGTTGGTTTTTTTCATTCATACTTTGTGCTTATTGTGTTGTATATAAGTTTTTATTTGTTTGTTTTGCCAAACCTAAGATCACAAAGCTTTTTGGGCACCTGGGTGGCTCAGTTGTTAAGTATCTGCCTTTGGCTCAGGTCATGATCCCAGGGTCCTGGGATTGAGCCCCGCGTTGGGCTCCCTGCACGTCAGGGAGTCTGCTTCTCCCTCTGCCTATTTGTGCTCTCTCTCTCTCTGTCAAATAAATAAATAAAATCTTAAAAGAAAACAACAACAACAAAGCTTTTCTCTGTTCTTTTAGAAGTTTGTACCTTTACTTCTTATATTCAAATCTGTGAACAATTTCAAGTTACTTTTTTTTTCTTTTTATTAACATATAATGTATTATTTGTTTCAGGGGTACAGGTCTGTGATTCATCAGTCTTACACAATTCACAGCACTTACCATAGCACATACCCTCCCCAGTGTCCATCACCCAGTCACCCCATCCCTCCCACCCCGCTCCACTCCAGCAATCCTAAATTTGTTTCCTGAGATTAAGAGTCTCTTATGATTTGTCTCCCTCTCTGGTATCATCTTATTTCATTTTTCCCTCCGTTCCCCTATGATCCTCTGTCTTGTTTTTCAAATTCCACATATCAGTGAGATCATATGATACTTGTCTTTCTCTGACTGACTTATTTTGCTTAGCATAATACCCTCTAGTTGCATCCACGTCTTAGTATTGTTAATTTGTGCCTTCTCTTTTTTATATCTTGATCAATCCAACTGGAAGTTTATTAAGTTTATTGATTTTCCTCAAGTGAAGGGGTCTTTCATTGATTTTGTTGTTTTTCTGTTTCCAGAAACCAATTGTATTGGTTTCTGAAATTATCTTTTTTTTTTTTAAAGATTTTATTTATTTATTTGAGACAGAGAGAATGAGAGAGAGAGAGAGAGAGAGCACATGAGAGGGGGGAGGGTCAGAGGGAGAAGCAGGCTCCCTGCTGAGCAGGGAGCCCGATGCGGGACTCGATCCAGGGACTCCAGGATCATGACCTGAGCCGAAGGCAGTCGCTTAACCAACTGAGCCACCCAGGCGCCCAGGTTTCTGAAATTATCTTTATCATTCTTTTATTTTCTGCTGATTTTGAATTTCATTTGTTCTTTTCCTAGCTTCTTAAGTTGGAAGCTGAATTCATAGATTTAAGACATTTCTTCCTTTCTAATACAGAAATTTAATGTTTTTGTTATATCCTACATGTTTGTGACACTGTATTTTTGTTTTGATTAAGTTCAAAATACTATCTTATATTCTAGTCCATTTATTTCCTTTCAGCCATGGTTCATTAGGAGTTTTTTATTTAATTCAAATATTTAGGGATTTTTATAATTATCTTTCTGGTTGCTTTCAAATTAATTCCATTGTAGTACATTATGACCCTATAATATGTTGGTAATATTTTTAAATTATCTTTAGTTATTTTTTAAAAGATTTAAAATAAAAACAATCTTTCATATTTACCCACCTATTTACTATTTTTGAATTTTTTTCCCTTGCTGTAGATCCAGATTTCTATTTGTTATCATTTCCCTTCTTCCTGGGGAACCTCATTTAACATTCTTTAGTGTGGGTTTCCTGATGATGAATCCTTTCAGTTTTTGTTGTGCGAATATTCCTTTTTTCCCTTTCATTTTCTGCAAAATGTTGGCTGAATGTAAAATTTTAGGCTCACATGTTTTTGTTGTTGTTGTTGTTATTGTTTCAGTACTTTAAAGACATTGCTCCACCGTCTTGTCACTTGCATTTTTTAGACAGAAGTTGGCTATCATCCTGATCTTTTTTTCTGTGTATGTAACATGGCTTTTTCTTTTCTTTTTTTTTTTTAAAGATTTTATTTATTTGTCAGAGAGAGAGAGAGCGAGTACAGGCAGGGGGAGAGGAAGAGGGAGAAGCAGGCTCCCTACTGAGCAGAGAGCCCGACGCGGGACTCGATCCCAGGATTCCGGGATCATGACCTGAGCCGAAGGCAGCCGTTTAACCGACTGAGCCACCCAGGCGTCCCCATGGCTTTTTCTTTTTAAGTTCACTAACATTTTATTCTATAGTGACCAATCTACTGTTAATCTCTCATTTTTTTAAATCTCTAGAAATTTGGTTTCAGTTTTTTTTTTATATCTTTCTACGTCTCTTTTTAACATATTTAGTCTTTCTTTTGCCTTCTTTAATAAAGTAGAGTCTTGTTCATTAATTCTATCATTGTGTCATTTCTGCATTCATTTCAATCTGCTGTGATTTTCTTTCCCTCTAATTATGGGTTGTATTTTCCCTTTTCTTTGCATGCCTGCCAAATTTTGATTGCATAAGAGACATTGTGATTTTATGTCATGTGTTAATGTTTATTTTTATTTCTATACATGTTCTTGACTTTTCTGGGGATGTATTTAAGTTATTTGAAAAAAATTTGAACTTTTGAATCTTTCTGTTAAGCTTTGTAATGTGGGACCAGAGCAGATATTCTGGGATAATATTTTACCTTTACTGAAACAGTGTCCTTTTGAGTTCTCTACCTAATGCAATGTGATTTAAAAAAAAAAAAAAAAGTCTGGGTACTGAGAATATAAACAATGCTTGTATGAAATTGGGATTTTGTTCCCTATTTTGCTTTTGGGAAGTGAGGCTCTTTGGAAAGTTTCTTTATTAACACATTCTGATTCAAACTAAACTAAGATTTCAAAAGGTGCCTCTGCAGATTTCTGAATCTATCTTTGTAGCTCTTTCTTCTTCTTCATCTTGTTGTAAACATGGGTGCCTTGGTGCTTCTTGACTTCCATTTATGTTCCCTCAACTCAGGAGGATAATTGGACTCTGTTTGGGTTCCTCCACTTGCTCTACCTATTGGAAGCTCTCTACAGGCAATAATCTGAGAGCAAACATAGGCCTAAAAGTATTTCCTTTCTCTCAAGGATCAGTCTTTCATATTGCCTGACGAATGAAAAGTTTATTTTCGTATCTTCTGGCTAGGAGATCAGTGGTGAGGTCAGTTTTGAGTTTGATGAGAAATTTCCATTCTGAAAGACTGATTTTGACAATAAGTTTTTGTTTGACAGTAATACATATTTTTCTAGGTTTTTCACGTTTTCCATTTTGATTCGAAATCACAAAACTATAACCCTTAACTTAAGTGTTCTTGACATTCCCCTTCCCAAATAGCAGAGTTATAAAACAAAAATAGTTTTAAGTCAGTTTAAATATTAATATGTAGTTGAAAGAAAGACTTTCAACTAAGAATACTTATTGTATTTACTGCATAATTCCTATGTACTGTATAGGGGAATGAAGGTAGAAAAACATAGTATACAATCCTTTGACCTTAAGAAACTCATGTCTTAGTCTATGTAAATATTATAAGCAAAAATATTACCATATGGTATGGTAGTTGTTATAATTGAATGTGTGAGTAAAGTGCTTCTTGGATACAGATATCCTAAAAATTGGTAGTACTTAAATTATTTTATTTACACTTTCATGTTGTTGTTTTTTTCAAACTCAGCTAAAACATTTAGGCATATTTTTGGCCATTGTTACTTTGAAAGGAAGTAAAAGAGGAATTTTAAGTTTCTGTTGCTTTGTCAAAGAAGTTACTTCATGAAAGATTTATAGGAAATGATGTCAAAAAGGACTCCTTACTACAGCGCCTTGCTTTCTGGGAGGACTATAGAAAGCATTCTGCTTCCAAAGTGATTACTCAGCCACGCAGATAGTGCTATGGCTCCTGGCCTGGTTTTACACAGTGGTGTCAACTCCAAGGCATTTCTTCCATTCCTCAGCAAAATTCTTATGCCTCCTTGTCTGCATGCTTAATTCTAAGATTCTAGTTTAAAATACCAGACATAAATATAGTGGATGAAAGTAGAAAAGGAAAAGGAAAAAATGCGTTTTAATATGTCTCTTAAATGATAAATCATCAGTTTTTCACCTCTTAAGACAATACATAGGGCGAGTTATAGGAAAGCAGTGCTTACATGTTATGGGAGACTTACCTATGAAGGCTGGAAAATATATGGGATAGTTTTTTATGGTAAAACTCTGTAGAGAGTAACAAAACTTAAAATTTGAAATTTTCCTCCAATAAAAATTGGTTCTCCAAATGAAAAAAATAAATGCGTTACTTGGGATGAGTTATTTGTGAATGGGGTTGCATTGACTAACACAGGAATAAAATTAATAGGAATGTACGCATAGCAAATATTAACCTTTATACAAGGAAAATATAATCTAATTTTTAAGTTTGTAATAATAATAACAAAAATAATAATTTAAAATTTATAACATTGGGCAATTAAAAGAATATATTATGTATTTGGAAGGCAGCTATGCTCACCACTATACCACCAGTGCAAAATTATATTATATATTTGGCTTATGTTAAAAGTGCTTTTTATTCTCTTTAATCAAAAGAAAACTAGATAACATTTTATTTATTAAAATATCAGTTTATTTTAGCTATAAGTTTGCTAGTTAAGTTCACATAAACATAAATTATATTAAAGGCATATGCTATTGAAATATACTCATAATGCTTCAGTGATGTCCTGTTTTTAAAAGTAAAGTGAATTATGAACATCACACACTACTATTTCTCTTTTATAAATTAATGACATGATAACCATATAATAGTAAAAATCTATTGTAATGGTAAATCAGGATCTATTGTCTATACACAAGAAAGAAGAAATAATGTCAGGCTTACATCAATGGCTCAGAAAGGACCGAGTTGATATATTATTTTTGAGGTTGATCCATTCAACAATATCTAGTATGTAGTATATGCATAGAATATAATGCTCAGTATGGACACAAATATTTCCTTTTCCATGGGTTTACAGTCTTCTATAAAAAATAGACATTAATTTAATTATCATATGAAATTGTGACTATGAAAAAGTATTTTGAAGGAGAGGCTCACAGTAATACCAGGCCTATAACAGGGAGAATAAAATCTGAATCTCAGAGAAGTGTTTATAGAGAAGTGCGTTTGAGCCAGGTTGAACGACTGAGAGTCTATTAAAAGAGGAGGAAAAATTGTTCAAAGCAGAAGAAACAGCATGTAGAAAGGGCTTATCGTAAGAAATGGCATGAAGTGTATACAGCACTGAAAGAAGAGAGAATGGGAGTAGAATGGCTTGACGTGAAGCTGGATAGTAGCTTAGATTGTCATACAAGATAAACTTTGAAGAACCTTGGGTGTTAAGAATTTGCCTTTATTTTTTGACCAATGAGAAAATATTTGGTTTTTTTTTTCATGATGAATAAAATAATCAGTTTTACGGTTTGACATGACAACCTCGTATTACGTGTACAAAACTTCAAGGAGAGGTTATTAAAGGAATAAATAATTCAGGCAGTGCTTCAGTAATCCAGCTGAGTGATGCTGACAGCTCACATTACGTGGTAGCTGTCAGCATTTGAAAAATAATTAGGAAGAAAATGTATACAATATGGATATATCTATGATAAAAATGAGAGAATACAGACTAGTATAAAGCAACAACAGGCACTGAATTATACACTCAAGTATGTGAACTTGACCAATTCCACAACAGAAAACCACTCAACGTTCAAAACTGGAATGAACTCTAGGGAGAAAATTGAGGTAATATCCAGGTTTCTTTTCCTTTGATGATAATGTTGCATTTTTAAATTGTGAGCCGGTTTGTTGAAGTTTGAAATCATTGGTTTATTTTAGCAGAAATGAGTATGTGTGGTATTAGGAGACTACCGTAGAAATATATAAGGCCAACTTTTGAGTAACAACTCAGAGGTCATGATTAGAGCCATAACTCACAGTATAGAATGAATGGGTAAACAAGTGAATGAATGTGTGAGAGGAGATAAAAGAACAATAATCAGTATCATTATAGGTAGACAAGTGGTTTAGGATGAAAAAACATTATTCTGAGAAAACATTGATATAACTATAAGAAAGTTACTGATTGTCTCTGAAGGAGTAATTTTAGGGAAATTATACTGTCAGAATAAGAAATAACATAGTAATAAAATAGAATGTATCATGACTATTACCACATATAATAAAGTAAAACAGAAAGCAAAAATAGCTATTGTCTGGTAAAATTCATTAAATTTAGTAAAAATCACTCTCCTCTACTGAGAGTCAGTAGTCTAAATGCTCACATTAATAGAGATGCTTGTATATTATGATTCTTGAATATTGTTTCATCGAATAGTTTCATTGTTCCTCTAGCTTTTTTATTTTATATTGTCAAATAATTTTATATTATAATTGAGTTTATGACAATTTTTTATTACTTTATTGAGAACAATGTTATTTCAGGAGAATATGAGTAACTTTTCTAAAGCTACACAGTATTATCTGTGGGGAACTGTGGTGGAATCTGAGTTTTTTCCTTCATCCGATCTCTATACATTTTCATTTTTCAAAGATATCTATGTTATTTTGTTTATACCCGACCCTTTCTTAGGTTAGGCTAAAACACTAGCTATTAGGATGTATGGTGATTAACATAATAATAAAAAATAAAAAATAAATAAATAAAACACTAGCTATTAGGAAAGAAAGAAATACTGCCTGTATTATATGCCCCAATTATCCTACCTGATACTATGCTATTGTGGCATAATTGGAGAATTTATTTTTTCAAGTAAAGGACATGTACAATCAATCTTATCCACTTTCTGTTAAGTTTATGTATTCACGTGTGTGTGTGTGTGTGTGTGTGTGTGTGTGAAACAATAGCCTTGAGAATTGTCCATGATCTACATGTGTCTTTGTAAGAGGGTGGATCAAAAAACAAAATAGAGTGCATTAGCTATTAAGGAGATCATTTCACTTCAATATGTTGTCTTATTTGTCGATTCTCTTTATACCACTAAGACATATCACTTTGTATGCGTTATTTGTCTGGTAAGTGTACTTTAAAGAGATCCCAGCATAGCTTTGATGTAACTGATATAAACATTGGCTTTGATGGGGAAACACTTTGTTCCTATTAAATTTAAAAAGCACATATCTGAAGGTTGAAGAGTTAGAAGAACACGGAAGATGCCTTGTGTTTTCTTAGCTTCCACCTGTCATGCTTGCTGCTTTGAAATATTTATGTCCCTCATTGTTCTGTCAAGTATAAGACATCCTTGTTAACATTTAGACATAATTTAGGACACATTTCATAAGCAAACTGTTAAATATTTATGCCTATTGCCTATTCCTTACAAAGCACTTTATGTATGCATCCATGTTTCAATTATTAATGAAGAGTTTGGACAGACCTTGTTTTTACTGCTCTGTTCTTCTGAAGATTAACTTTTTCATATTTTTCCATACTAATTTCCTGAGTTGTTTATTGTTTGGTTTAAAGAGATCGTCTCTTCTTTTGATACTGAATTTGTTTTATGTTTAAGTTTCTAGAAGAGTAAATTTAAGAAGTATGGGAAGATGATAACATAAAATTAAGTACTTTACATAAATATATACAAACCCATGTGGACATTTCTGGACTGTCTAAGTTTAGCAAAAATATTAGTTTATTTTTGAAGGGGAAATGTAATTCAGGATTAAACATGGACATTCATGAGATTGTTCTGCCTTTTCAACCACGTGTAGCGAACAGCAATGTCGTCTATAAATATAATGGGAAGCAATATTCTTTGTCTGCTTAATACAGTATAGAAAGCTCTTACTGTTACATAAGTGGAACCATCTGAGCTGTTTTTATTACTAAACTTAGAATCATTTAGTTTTTAAGTTTCTCACAACTGCAGAA
This sequence comes from Phoca vitulina, assembly GCF_004348235.1. Lineage (NCBI taxonomy): Eukaryota > Metazoa > Chordata > Mammalia > Carnivora > Phocidae > Phoca > Phoca vitulina. Next base: position 41,207,854 of record NW_022589708.1, read on the forward strand.
ATTACTGCACAGTTTTTTCAATTTAACGTCATTTAATGTTGTTGATTTGTAAAACACATGAAGACCACAGAATTAATCCGCCATTTACAGCCTCTAATTTAATTGAGGGAACTTGGCATTACAGTTAATTCTATTTCTGGTACATCTATGAATTTATATAATCTCCTATCTCTGATTGCTTAGATAAATATAGCCCAAATGGAAGAAAGATTAAGAGGATTTGGCTAGGTTTTTCTCCTAACATATTTTCCAGTTCTTAATTTTGGAATATCTCCTTTACAAACAAAGGGAACTTTTCTTAAACAGACATATCAATGAAGCATATTTATTTTGGATTAATTTTTTAATATAATTCAACTCTTTTCTAATTAATAACTTTAGAAGAAACCATAGCACTGTGTCAAAAAGAACAAATTGTGGTCTGATAATACTAAAAAGAGTAACAAAATCCAAATTATATAGACAGTAAGAAGCCCAAATGAGTAACAGTAGTAGGAGTCATTGCCCTTACAGACATTAAGTAGGGAAAAAAAGAGAGAGAAAGGCAGGCCAAGAAACAGACTCTTAAGTATAGAGAACAAACTGAAGTTTACCAGAAGGGAGGGGGCCGGGGGAATAGGTTACGGAGAGCACTTGTGATGAGCACTAGGTATTTTATGTTAAGTGTTGAATCACTAAATTGTACACATGAAACTATTATTACATTAATGTTAACTAACTGGAATGTAAATAAAATATTTTAAAAATTTTTTTAAAGAGTCTATGTAGGATCATTTTTATTGTACCACAAACCTAAGAGCCTTGAGAAGACCTCCAGTTAGCTTTTTAAGTCTACCTCATGTAAAACTCAATGTGGGGGCACCTGGGTGGCTCAGTCACTTAAGCAGCTGACTCTTGATAAAGGCTCAGGTCATGATCTCTGGGTCCTGGGATCGAGCCCCATGTAGGACTCTGCGTTCAGTGGGGAGTCTGCTTCATGATTCTCTCTCTCCCTCTGCTCCTCTCCCTGCTTTCTCTCTCTCTCAAATAAATAAATAAATCTTGAAAAAAACACTCAATATATTTACTCTTTTTACTGACTATAAAATTATAGTCAAGATAATTAGAATTTTCTCATGTTAAAATTATCCTTTTCTTTTAAAAACTTACATTACACCAAATCTATGGAGAACATAGATATTAACATTATAGAATAATAGAGAAGAAAATAGCAATAGAGATATTTTGAATACTTGAGAAATGAAAAGATATTTTGGTTCCTTCTGTCTTTCAACACAGTTTTTGGAGTTTCAATTAGTAGAAGAAAATGGACAAATAAATTTGGAACCAGAAAAGAATGAGGGTTAGAATACTGTGTTACAATGGATGCTTAAAAACAGTTTCTGTATAAGGGAAATTGAGTATCAACATGAAAAGAATGAGGGATCAGGCAGTGCAAATATTTCAGGGCAGGGTATCCAGGTCAGAGACAGCAACACTTGCAAAGGTCCTGACACACAATTTGATTACTTTCTAGGGACACCAGTGAGGTTGTTGTGACTTTAGATGGATGAGCAGGGGAATATTGTTAGAATATGATATTGAGGGGCTCCTGGGTGGCTCAGTCATTAAGCGTCTGCCTTCAGCTCTGGTCATGATCCCGGGGTCCTGGGATCGAGCCCCGCGTTGGGCACCCTGCTCAGCGGGAAGCCTGCTTCTCCCTCTCCCACTTCCCCTGCTTGTGTTCCCTCTCTCGCTGTCTGTCAAATAAACACATAAATAAATCTTTAAAAAAAAAAGAATATGGGCGCCTGGGTGGCTCAGTTGGTTAAGCAACTGCCTTTGGCTCAGGTCATGATCCTGGAGTCCCTGGATCGAGTCCCACATCGGGCTCCCTGCTCGGCAGGGAGTCTGCTTCTCCCTCTGACCCTCCCCCCTCTCATGTGCTCTCTCTCTCATTCTCTCTCTCTCAAATAAATAAATAAAATCTTTAAAAAAAAAAAAAAAAGAATATGATATTGAGGAAGGAATAAGAATGGGTGGAGTTAGGCATGCTGGAGACTTCTGCAAAAAGCCAGCAAAAGAAGATGAGAGGAATCAGAATGGTTGTTAGGAGACATCTGGTAACTGGATTGTCTGCAAAAATATGGGCTTGGATAAGATCACCTGGATTTAATATAAATATAGAAATGAAAATAAAGCAATGGAACAATCCTTGACACATTTCCTTGAAAATTCAGTCCTTGAGGACAGGAGAGTAAAGGGAAGTGACTAGTAAGAAAGGAGGAAAGGTAAGAGAAAAATTATATGTGGGGATCGGGGAGTATTTAAATAAAGAGGGCATGGGTTTTCGAAAAGTGAAGTTTTTGTGACCCTGAAAAAGTAAAATTTGAATTTTAATGAACTGGAAAGATATATGGAAAAATAAATCAGGAACAGAGAGAATACATATTTTTTTTCAGCCTTTTTCCCCCTTATAAACTTAAGCAAAAAATTGGGACAGTATTAGGAGTGGGGTATTGGGTGGCAAGAGAAGTTTGTTTTGATAGTAGGGAAATTGATACACATTTTTGTATATTGAAAGGACCATTTTGTGGAGGGGTGGAAAAAAATAAATCCAACAACTAATGATGAAGGATAGAAAGGGAGGAATTGCTGGAGAAAATTCCTGAATTATAAAGAAAGGTATTTTTTTGGAGTGAAGAGCACATGTAGTTTCTCTTTTGATTGCTTTTATTTTCTCATGGAAAAACAAAGTAATGCATTAGCTGATGTGGTTAATAATCTCTGAGAGGGCTAAAGCAAAAAAGTGGAGACATGTAGTAGGATTACTGGGCAGAACTAAAGACACCCCTGGGTCTAGTGATTATGAATATAAATTAGAACCAGATGTGCGCAGTGAGAGATTTTAATGGTAGCTTAAGAATATAGCCATTAAAAAGAGGGAAGTGGGGCTATATAGAGAAATGACTGAAAATTATAAAAGAAAAATCAATGGATTGGAGTTCTTAGTGAGGTAAAATAGTGGGTCCTAGCTGGTGCTCAGAGAGTGTGCTATTTGATACTTGGATTATAAAGTAGGTACAGTTATTGGTAATGACAACTTCTAGGGTAAGACCATTAAAGACTGTGACTCAGATGTGACTCAAAACCCTTCATGTGAGTCACAGTGTGATAAAATTAATTAACTGAATACTGAAATCACCAACAATTTGGTCAGAAGGAATGAGGAAGACACAGAGACTGAGCCATTTGCTAATGTTTCAAGGCGTGAGAAGGAATGCCTGGAGGCACCAAGAATTTTTACAGATGTGTAAACTAATGTCATGATCCTCAATGGAGTTGCAGAGATTTTTTTTCCTCTAGCTTATTTTAAGATTTTTCTTTGTCTTTGATTCTGTAGGTTGATTATGATATGCATAGGTGTATATTTTATGGTATTTCCTGCTTTGTGTTTTCTAAGTTTCATGGATCTGTGGTTGGGTGTCCATCACCAATTTTGGGAAATTCTTAGTCACTGTTGCTTCAAATATTTCTTTTATTCTGGTATGTCCCATTACATGTATTTAAAAACTTTTGTAATTACCCCACAGTTCTTGGATATTCTTTTCTGATGTTGTCATTCTTTTTTTCTCTTTGCATTTGGAAGTTATGTAAGTTTCTATTGACATTTCTTCAAATTCACTGATTGATGAGCCCATCAAAGACAGTCTTTCTTTTCTGTTGTGGTGTCTGATTTCCTTCTGATTCTTTTTTTTTAAGAGTTTCCATCTCTCTGTGTAAATTACTCACTTGTTTTTGTATATTATTTTCTTTGTCCATTAGAGTCCTTAGCATTTTAATCAATGCTATTTTAAATTCCCAGTCTGATAATTCCAACATGTCTGCCATATCTGAGTTTAGTTCTGATGTTGGAGCTCTCTCTTCAGACTGTGTTTTTAGCCTTTTAGTATGTCTTGTAATTTTTTGTTGAAAGCTGGACATGATGCACTGAGTAAAAGGAACCTAGGTAAATAAGCCTTTAGTGTGAAGTTTTATATTTATCTGGCTAGGGATTAGGTTGCATTTACTATTTGCTGTATCTGTAGATTTTAAAGGCTAGAATTTCCTCTGGTGTACTTGTTTCCATCTCCCCTGTTGTCTTTGGGTTTTTTTTAGAGATTTCTTTTTAACATGTGAGATGATAGTTTATTTCCTTGTATTCCCCCATTATTACACAGGTTTAATGTGGAGTGGTAGGTAAGGTGTGGGTGGAGGGGAAGCATTCTATAGTCCTATGATTAGATTTCAGTCTTTTAGTGAGCTTATGCCCTGTGCTGTGGCCTGTGAATGTGCTGCTCAATTTTGTTTTCTTTGTTCCCACTTCGGTGAGATGAGATGGCAAGTTTGGGCTGGAACTTGATATTTACTTTCATCTAGGTCAGTTAGGCTCTGGTAATATCCTAATTGGTTAGGCCCATTAAAATAGTTACTCTTGGGGTGCGTGGGTGGCTCAGTCGGCTGGGCATCTGACCCTTGATTTCAGCTCAGGTCATGATCTCATGGTTGTAAGATTGGGCCCCATGTTGGGCTCCATGCTCAGCACAGAGTCTGCTTGAGATTCTCTCTCTCCCCCTTCCTCTGCCCCTCCCCCTGCTCACACACACACTCTCTCTCTAAAATAAGTAAATAAAATCTTAAAAAAAAGTTACTCTTGAGGTCAGACCATGCTAAGAAAAATGGAATGATCTGGGTAAATTTCAAAATGTTTACTTTCTTCTCCCCCTGCTGGAAGCAAGGACTTTTTTTCTGATCGTCATCATAGAGAATCTGGAAGGGCTCCTGGAGATAAAATTCATAGAAGTGTGTGGGCCTCTCTATAACTGGCCCCTCCTGGAGATTTTATCTCTCAAATGTGTCCACACTGAGCCTTCAGCAATTTAACAGTTGCAGTTTAGATTTTTCTACCCTGATACTGCTGCCAATGGAGTTTTCTGCTCCTGTACTTCTACTCCAAGCAACTGTGATTCTTTGTATTCACCTGTCTCTTCAATTTTGGGGCAGTGGTTTGCACTGTGACCTCAGTTCTCTGATAGATCAAAAAGAGTTATTGATTTTCAGTTTATTCAGTCTTTTTTCTTCTCTTGTGTGTGGACAGAAGTGACAACTTCCAAGTTCCTTACATTGCAGACTAGATATTGGAAGTTCTATGCAGGTTTTTAGGAAGGATCAAAGCATAGGGTGTGGAACCTGCAATTAAATTAAGGATTACTCCAACCTAATATTATATGAAGTGTGAGTGAAAACTCTCTCAGGTCAACCAGTATGTTGCCTCTTTTTGATGCAGTATATAATAATGGAAAAACTTTTAAAAAGAAGTAAATACTATAGAATACATGATGATTGATTTACTTACAGGAGTGTTGATTAGAATATATGTATATTACAAATAACTAATTTAAACTATGTATTTCTAACTTGGATATGTAATTTGCTGTTAACAATATAATTGAATTTTAAAACAGTGTCTCAGCAAGCCTAGCAGTTTTCCTTCACAGATCAGTAATCCTATCCAATGGTTCCAACAGCTGACTATAAATATCGGAGGAGGTCACCATCCATCATGGGTGCATTTATATCAAGAGGGCTCCTGGGTCATGATATGGAATCCACGTCAACATCCGTGGGGAATGCCAAGCACATATTTTTGGAATATCATGAGCAACATTGGAAAAAATATAGGTAGGCTGTAAAGGTGATAGAATCTTGAAAAGTACTGTAATAGGAAAAAACTGCAAACCTGGCAAAAACACATTACGTTTTAGCAAAGCACAAATATACTGTTTAGCTCAGCTGGAATCTTTAGCTACTGCCTTAGGCAGCTACCTTACTAAAATGAACAAATATTTTTGTGGGGCCTGTTGAGATGTAGGAATGGACTGAGTGAGAAGAGGACAGAAATTAAGGAATGAAGGTGCTGAGAGAGGGGATCATAAAAGATAACCAAAACAATGCTATAGCTTTATCAGAGAAGACAACATGGAGGGCTTGCAGGTAGTGTATACACCATCTAGGGTTTTATATATGCCAAGCTCAGGTTTTTAGGTTAGACAAATGATCATTATGATATAATCAAGAGAGTTCTCATTCTGCACACTGTGACCATAATTTGTACTGCATGCCTTTGGAAATTACATCATTTGTAAACATGCTTCTGAGGGCTACTGGTCAATAAGTAGAGTTTCTTTGATCTGCCTTTTTAATCTGTTGGTTATATACCATACCTTGCATTTTTCCTATAACTGTGTGAGCATGTTTAATTTACAAGTAGATATATAAGATGCCACAACACTGTACTTTCTGGTCATTTTTCGTTTTGCTGCCCTCATTACCCATAAGTATATTATATTAGTAAGAAATAGCCAGCAATTTGCTTTAAAAACTAAGTCATTGTTCAGTTATAGAGCTAAGATAAGCCACCTGTTCAACGTGAAAACACAAGGCTGCAAATCAGAGATGAAATACTTCCTCATTAGTTCCTAAATTCCAAATCTTGGCCAGAGCCTTTGGAAGCAATGAAGGAAAAAGTTGTGGTGGTTGTAAAATAGTGTCTTTTGGGGGCAGGAAGATTATACAAATGGAAGGAAATAATGTCAAAGAAATGATGGCATTTTGCAAGCAACAACTTTGTTTCAGTATATAGAACATTTAACTGAGATTTTAGTTCATAAAAATGAATGCAGAGCATTTGTACACAGAGTTCGTAGCTATGATTAAAAGGAACATTCAGTCTGCTTTCACTGGAAATTGAGATATATTAGTAGTTAAAACTTTTCACAGATTTAAGCAGACTTAGGGCAAACAAATTAGAGGGTAAGGTTGAAGAAATGTGGACTTCAAAAGAGGAAAGGAATATGTTATTTTTATGGAATATGGCCTCAAGATTCAAAGCTGGGTAAATATTATAAGCAAAAGGAAATTAGATGTTTTAAATCTTTTTAGTATTTTGCTGAGCAGAAAATAAAAAAGTTTTAGTTTGGATAATATGGATCCAGTCTATTCAAGTTAAGGGATGATAGAATTTTCTTTTTAAAACTAAACAAAATTTAACTAAAAGTCCAGTAGTCTCTTGCTCAGGCAATATTATAAATCCATTCTGAATAAGACTCAAGAGTAAGAGGAAATCTCCTTAAACTAGGATAACTTCATCACAATGGTATGTTTATCAATTCTGAAATCAAATTCCAGAGTAAATCCATTGATGGGATCATTGCTGTAATTTTTACATTATAACTCAGATGTAGACATAAATTTTTTGTTATTTAGTGTAGAAATAAAGCATGCCATCTACTTATTCGTTCATTCATTGACCCATTCTATGATTTGTACATCTGTGATTATTTTCAAGCTAAACCATTTAAGGAATATAGAGTTATTTTTCTATCAAATAAAAAATAGCATTAATTTTATTTTGGCTGTTCTGCATACTTCAATAGATGGTAAAGACAATAAAACAGCTAAGAGACTCCTAGAGGAGAGGTGGCTTAAGAAATGTTAATAAATAGAATAAAAGTAAAATCTGTGCTCATGGTCCCCAATTCCCAGCAATTATTTCACAAGTTTCTCTAGTTAATTCATATTTATATAATACTAAAAAGAGGAGTGCACCCATTAGGTGAGAGCTTCTTTTTCAAAATTACGTGAGGGCAGCTTTTTCTTTTCTTTTCTTTTTTTAAGATTTATTTATTTTAGAGAGAGAAGAGTAAGCATGCGCAAGTCAGTCAAAGGGTAGGGGGAGCGACTTCAAGCAGACTCCCTGCTGAGCACAGAGCCTAAGGGGGGCTTGATCTCAAGACCCACGAGATCATGACCTGAGCCAAAACCAAGAGTAGGATGCTTAACCAACTGAGCCACCCAGGTGCCCCAAGGCAGCTTTTTCTAAATTATTTTTTTGGGAGTAAGGAATTTAAATCTAAACCTTGAAGAAAAGACTTAGCCATTTTGTAGAATCTCACAACAAACTTGCAAAGAAGATAATGCACCATTACGGTGTTAAGAAAAATATGCTCAAAATCATTAAATTATTTGTCATGTTCATGTTGAACTTGAATCCATGTTTACCAGATGTCAAAATATATGTTCTTTTCATTAAGCTCCCTACAAGCATACTAACACACCTGAGCAATTATGTATCTCTTTGCCTCTGTCTCTCTCAACAGATACTGATAGATCTGCTGCTATAGTTTATATAGAAGTTCTTTATAACACTGAAGTGTTTAAAAACAGTAATAATTATCATGCTTTTTATACTTATTTTTGCAATTATAGTGCAAGTCCCTGTGACAAAGTAGTCACTTGTTTTCTCGTTCCTATCCTACTTCACTGCTCCTATTATTTTAGTGGTTCCTTTCCCACTGCTGATACAATGTGGCAATTGTCCAGTATGGATTGTAGCCCAGCTCCCAGATTTCAGGCCCTATCATTTGCTGTTTCTCCATGTCTGCCTTTCCTGGGCACCAGAGCTCAGCACATGCCCTAGTCAAATCCTTTCACTCCCCACATGCCTTCAAAATGCAATTTCCCCTTTCTTTCATTTCTTGGATTACAGCTAAAACAGAATTCAAGTTCATGATTACGTATTAAGCATGTTTAGTTAAGAGCAAACAAAAAAACCCCTCAATCATCCCCTAAGTGGAGTAGAATAGATCCACATTCCCCAAACTAAAACTTTTATTCTCTTACCACTGGTCCTCATTAATGACATGTGTTATTAGGCTCAAGCTCTAGAGGATTCTGGAGTCTTATCAGTGATTTCCTGGGTGTGGCTACTGTGGGGACCCAAATGCCTGGTATATGATAAAATATGATATATTTTAGATATAAGACTCTTTTTCATGACATCACCACCTTTCCTTTGTTCTCCCTGCATCCCCCAGCCTCAAAATATTTTAAGCAGTTGAGTATCTTTTACTTATAACGGTTTGTTTAGTGCTGACCTTTATAACTATTGCTGATTGTTTTCACTGCATTTCTTGTTACTACTCAAGGTAACTCTTTTTTTTTTTTTTGAATTCAGTTCAACATAAAATAAGTACAAAAAGTTTTATGTAGCAATTTAAAATTAATATCCATTTTATTAACTAGTATAAACATCCATTGATTTGTTTTTGTTTTAAATCATGATTTTAGACAAAATATTGCATTTAAACTAATTTTATCTTTCTCTTTTTTCATTATAAAACATTAACAGGATAATGTAAGTAGTATTGTGCCTATAGTATATGTGCTGCCGAAGCGAGCACAGTATTGTGCCTATAGGAGACATAAATCTATAACTACATTAATAACCACTGCCCTGTCAGGTGATAGGAATCAGTAGTTCAAGGAACTCATTTAAATAATATTATAAATATCCTGCAAAATATATTTGAATTCATGCCCAGGGCCAAAGGATTTTACTAGGGTAGATTAAAATAGCATTATTTCAAAATAAGGAAGTGATCATTTTGAATGAGGAAAACCTGTTTGTGTGATTTTCTATATGAACTCAAGCTAAAACTTGAGTTTTATCTTTTTTTCTGTTTTCTTTTTCCTTATCTGAATACAAAGGGTAAATATTAAGATCATCATACTACTGTGCCTCTAGGTGAATGAAGGAAACATTATCTTAAAGATAAGCAGCCTCTTTAGTAAAGCAAAGCTTTTTACTGTTCAACTTTATACACCTCCAATCATGTGAAAAACCAAGATAAAACACACCTAGACACAGAAGAAAAATTTAAAACAAAATATAGTGTATTAATTTGAAACACACACACACACACTCACAATTCCATTGATTCTTTTTTGTGTGTGAAAAGTTCTAGAAGCAGAGTTTGATTAATTATGATTATCTGTAACTTCATTGTATAAAATCTTTTGAAAACTTAATGGTAATATCTACTAAGTTTTCTGCAACTTATTTTTATGACTCTTTGTTTTCGGTGGTTGTTATTGAATTGAATGCGATTTAGCTGAAAACGGGCTAAACCTGATTTCACAAAATCTGTATATTATTCCCAGCCTGCCATACCAAAATAGCCTAGCTCTAGATCTAATTTAGGAAGCATAAAATTGACTTCTGAAAGGATAGTTAATGATCTTGTGCCTCTGTGAATGTCCAATTTATAGACTGTTCACTGGGTAAATGAGATATATATTTTTTCTCAAGTATTTGCAATCTGGAAGCTGGACAAATTCTCTGTTTGGAACATTTCATATAAGTTAGTTTTGAATACTAGTAAAACAGGGAATCTAGAAATGATGAGATTGATTCTCATTCATATTCATAGTTTTTATTTTTTTGAGAAAATTTATATTTATTTCACTTAACTGTAATAGCTCAGATGCTATATTTGAAATAAAGGGTGGTAAAATTTGCTTTCCCCAAATACGAGAAAATGGGTCATTATGTCCTATGACAGCAATGATATTGATGTTTATAGACTGACTTTTTTATAATATTAACCAAAGTTACTGTATATTTGTTTTGAGATATGGGGAAATTAAATTTTTCCTTGCTTATTGAAGAAATGATCAATAAATTCAATCAATTTAAATATTTTGTATAGAATGGTTAATATTGAACTTTGTAGCAAAAGGAACTATTGTGACTAAAATATTACATGCATTTTTCATAATTTTTAACCAAGTGACTAAGAAGTTAAATTAAGATATAAGAATTAAAAATAATTGTAAACACTGTTTCATTAGATGAACAGCTAAATATGAATCCTGTTAAGATCAATGCATATTAATTGGCCATCTTGTCTTGATGTCATAAGCCTTTATTTCCTTTCTACTTATTGCTAAGAGTATCCCTTGGTCACTGCTCCCAATTTGACTTTCTTATTCTCTCATTGTTCCTCTTCTTAATTATGTAATTGAAGGCTTAATGTGTTACTGTATTTTTTACTCTTTTTCTCTTTTGTCTCCTGTTTCTCTGCTTTTTAGAATTCATTATTCTCCTCTGCACGCTCTTCCTTCTCCTCCTTCATTTTCCTCTTTTTCTCTTTCTGCTTCTATCTCTGGCTCCTGTTTTGTTTTCCATCCTCCCCTTTCAGTGTATCCCCGAAGTGCTGTGCTCAGCCTCTTGTTTTTCTCTCTTGAGAAGCAGTATGCTTTGTTAAGTAGTTGAGAATGTGTCTTATAATCAGACCACCTCTATTGGAATTCTAGTGCTACCACTTACAGGTTTTATGGCCTGGGCATTTCCCACAACCTTTATGTGCCTCAGTCTTTTATCTGAAAAATGACACAAATAGGCAGAAGTTATGCATTATTATACATAAAGCACTTAGAAGAATGCCTGGCACATAGTAAGTGCTACCTAGTTTGATTTTGTTTCAGTTTTTATTGATATATAATTAAGAGGTGATATCCTGTTAGTTTCAGGTGTCCATCATAGTGATTTGATATTTGTGTATATTTCAAAATGATCCCCACAATAAGTCTAGTTACCATCTGTCACCATGCAAAGTCATTACAATATTATTGACTATATTCCCTATGTTGTGCATTGCATCTGCATGACTTATTCATTTTATAACTGGCAGTTTGTATCTCTTAATCCCCTTCCCTTATTTTGCCCATCCCCCAACCCCTCCCCACTCTGGTAACCACAAGGTTGTTTCCTGTATTTATGAGTCTGTTTCTGTTTTGTTTTATTTGTTGGTTTCTTTTGTTTTAGATCTCACATGTAAGTGAAATCATGTGTTATTTTCTTTCTCTGTCTGATTTATTTCATTCAGCATAATACCCTCTAAGAGTCCATCTGTGCTGTCCCAAATGGCAAGATTCCAATCTTTTTTATGGCTAAGTAATATTCCATAGTAAATTATCTCATCTTCTTTATCCATTCATCTATCCATGGACACTTAGGTTATTTCCATATTTTGGTTATTATAAATAATGCTGCATTAAATGTGGGGGTGTATATAGCTCTTGAAATTGGTGTTTTGTTTTTGTTTTTTCTATTCTATTATTATTATATTGTACATATGATTATATTACTGTTAGCTCTATTTTTCATTTTTAGGTTATTTTAATCTTCTCTTTTTACTCAAATCACAGGGGACTATTTGTTGTTATCTCTTAGAGCATGTTACTCTTTTGATTTGAAAAAGACAGGATTGCTAGTGTCTCCATTCATAAGGAGAGGAAATCCTGCCCATTTTAGAATGACTGGCTTGGGATATAAATAGTTTCCTTGAATTTAAGCATTTAAATTCATACCTACCAAAGTTATGGTAAACTAATTATTACCAGCTAAAATATAGCATGTAGTCAAAATATTGTCAATTTCAAACAACTCAGTACTATAAGGTGATTAAGATAAGTACCAAAAGTAAGTACTGTCAGATGATAAAACAAGTTCCTCTACTTGCATAGCTATAGTACTATGATCCCTTATGTTCAAAGTATTTCTGGTTTTTCATTGTCATCAGTATGTCCTATATGTGCTCACAAGCATTCCACTGGTGACGGTCTATGTCAGGAATTCTCAATGGGGGATGATTTTGTCCCTCCAGGGAAATGTGGCAATGTTTGGAGATATTTTGGTTGTCACAAATGTGATGTGGGAGGGGTGCTACTACAATCTAGTAGATATAAGCCAGGGCTGCTCAGCATCCTACAATACACAAGACAGTAAACCACAACAAATTTTCCCTTCCAAAATGGCAATCGTGGTAAGAGTGAGAAACCCCAACATACATCATTCTTCATGCTCATGTCTGCTGCCTCAACATCCACTCCTGCAGAGACCTTCTGTGAGAATGATTTCCTGCCTATGCTGCTCTCCTCCACTGATTTCTAGCTTGCATAAACTTCAAGGTAAACCACATGGCATTAGAATATCTGCCAGTCTCTTCTTCATCAGAGACCTACTGCATTTAATTTGGAAATGGGTGATTGATTGCCTCTCTATCTAAAGAGCTTTTGGTGTAGTCCTTAAGAGCAGACAACATGATCACTTTTTCATCTTCCTGGAAACTTCTGACTTTTACAGCCCTGGAAACTGTAATCAAAATGTCCTGTTTTGGATACATAAAAATCAGCACATATTGGTCACATACAAATCAACTCAGGTATGAAGATGCAAGCGGGCTGCCGAATCATTATTACTTCAGACTTAGCAAAATTTTGAATCTTAGTTGAGACACAGTCATGGCCAGGCAACAGTTAAAGTCTTATTAAATTTTCAGCAATTCACTTGACTTGAGTTTGAGGTAAATTATGTTGTAGATGTCAAGTAGATTTTAATTTAATAATATCAAGGAAAAATTTTTTGACATAACTAATCTTCATTCAGTGTCTTCATTCATAAGGGTATGGATAATTAATTAACTTATACTGTTTTGAAGATTAAATAGCACACTAAAGCAGTGAGCTCTGAATTTACATATAGAAAATACTGAATGGTACTTACTTTTAATATTAAAATTACTTCTATTATTCTAATTAAGACCAGAGAGTCTACTGGTATTTTCTTTGTTCCTCATAGTTGGTTACAGATTATTAGTATGCATATTGATCGGTCTTGTAACATCTTTAGTCCTTAAAAATAACTCCACTGACCTCTCATTTTCTTCCAACTATTAACTAATTCATCAGCTAACACTCATAGTCAAAGTTCTTGAAGAGTTGTTTATAAATATATCTAGTTTCTCATTTCTCTTCTTTTTTTCATGTCATGAGAATTTGCTTTCTATTCCACATTGATGCAATAATCTTATTTATATAGACACCAATCATTTCCATGTTGTCAGGCCCAATGGAACCTTAATGCACTTACCTTATTTAAACTCTGATGTAACTGCTATAGAGGGGCCATCTGATTTTCTGAAGATATGCTCTTCTCTGGACTTCAGTTATACCACATGCTGTGGGGTTTTTTGTTTGTTTTTGTTTTGGCTCTCCTCAGAGTCCTACAGTCATCCCTCCTCCTCTCTCACAGCTTATCCTTGTTACATATCTTCCCTCTCTATTCAGTTACCTTATCCCCATGTCATTCCAATGTCTTTAAATTACATGCAGTATGCTGCCAACCCCCAAGCCTCTCTTGGTCGTCAGGTACCTAATGACTTAATGACCTCTTTATCAGAGACAATGTGAACCTAATAAATTCCTAATAGAATGCTCTTTCTAAATATTCTTCAAGTATTATTGAATGGAATCTCCATGATGCCTCTTGTTCAGGGAGTAACCCTTATGATTATTTGTGATCTCTCCCTCATCTTTCATTTCTGAGTCCACTATCATATAAAAGGGTAAAATATTTCTTCATTTTCTTTCTCCTTTGTCTTTACATGAATCCTTTTATTATCATTTGTCTACTAGACCATTGCTTTACCTTGTGCCTTCAGCTTACAAAGTTAGCTTTGTCTGGTCAGTTTTCACTAAGTAAAAGGAATAATTTTTTAAGAATAAAATAAGCTGTATTATTCCTGAGTATATGACTCTTCAAAAATTCCCATTTATAACAAATAAAATGCAAACTATTTTACTGTATACAAAAAATTCTACATGGGTAAGCCTGCCTCTTTCATTTGCCTCATTTCCTTCTCTTCTCCTACTTACTAAGATTTGGTCTACTAAATTCCACTCAGTTTTCCTATGTGGCATGCTGTTTCCTCCTTCCACTCTTATGTACATACTGTTCCATCTACTTGAAATACCTTTTCCTTCATACATCACATCATTGATGTATTTTGTCTTCTTAGGGGGCACCTGGTTGGCTCAGTTGGAGGGATATGTGACTCTTGATCTTGTGGGTTCAAGCCCCACGTTGGGAGTAGAGATTACTTAACTAAATAAAAATTTAAAAAAATATTTTGTTTTCTTAGTTTCAATTTCTTATCTACAGAAAGCCTTCTCCAACCACCATATCTAAATAATCCTCCACCCAGCTACATTTTCAAATCTCTGCACTGTTTTCTTCTCAGCATTAGAGTGAAGCATCATGTGTTGTATTTACATGTATATTTCTGTACTTATTTACTTCTGTGTATATTTCTTACTTTAGGCTACAAGTTCCATGAATCATGAATTAAGTCTATTTTGTTTACCTCTGTATATCCAACCCCTAGTAATGTGCCTGATATGCTACATACATTTAGATAAATATGTATTTTAATAAAAATTAGCAATCTTACAAGTGCTTCAGAGAGAAAATCATCTACTATTCTTAAAAATCTTTTTGTGAAATATTAGATAATCTAGTAAGAGCTCATGAAAAAACACCAAAACAGTAATAACAAGATTAAGGGGTCACCGCACTTGCAAACTCATTCTTATTACCTGATACCCTTGAAGATAACACTGAAAATATGTTACACTGTCACTCTTTGTCTTAGTCTCTTAGGTCAGACAAATAGAATGGGATATTTTCCCATCACTATTTTGCTTTTATTCTTCATTACCTGATGTGTTTCATGTCCTTCTGGAGATTTCTGCACATTAATAACACACTCTTCTTCAGAAATACGGAGAAATCTAATTAGTTCTCATATGATAAGTTTTGACATTGTCAGCACATAACAATGTCACAACTAGGAATATTACATTTTTATAGATTGGAAAACTATGGCAAGAGATGAGTTATTTAATCTGGATAGTCAGACTGTTAATTGTTAAAGTAGTGCAAGTGATTCTAGATGGTTTTAGCTATTTTTTAAAAAAGTATTTGATAGTTTGGTTTTAGGATTTAGAATTGGTAATTTTCTTCAGATCATTAAATCCATAAATCTGAACATGTATGCAATCAGAATATAAACAAGTCAGAGATTGTCATTGAAAAGCTGCAGTACCATGTGAAAGAATTCATAATAGTCCTGCTCAGTTTTATACCTGGTGCAAACCCTCTGGTTATGGTATAGTACAGAGAATCCTTGGCGTACTGGGAAATATTTTTACTGGTTTTCAGATTTTGTTGAGTTTATCAGGAAGGTATTGGTGAATGGAAAATTCACATTTCAAGGAACAACTCCCATAGATTAACAGCCAGTTATTTCAAGAGCCATTAATTAGATCAAATCTCTCTCTTCAGTTAAAATCTATACATGCTGTAAGAGGAATAAAAATAAAGACACAGTCAATCATCAAGACCTGTTATTTTATTTTCTTGTATCATTTGCCTCTCTACACTTCTCTCCTTCCCTTGAGCCACTAGCACAGCAAGGCACAGCATCCTCTCAGAATGCTCAATAATAGTAGGCAGAAATGAGTTGGGGCCCTGCCTGCCAGATTTCAGGGCATCTTCGTTCCCCATACGTAGGTGTGACTTTCAGTGTCATGGTTTGATCATCTATAAAGTAAGAATAATACTGGCAACTAAATATTTGGGATGTTTTCAGAATTAAAAACTACATAGAAGAAAACTTGGATCAAAGTAGACACTCTATTTTTACTATTATTAGTAACTTTAACTGGTCTTCCAGCTTCCAGTCTTGTTCCTTCTCAATGCAGACTTCTCATTTTATGCTCTTTTGAAGTCCAATCAAGGTGCTTCCAGATAGATAGATAGATAGATAGATAGACTGATCTATATGTATCTTGTTTTCAAGGTGCATTTTTTTTTCCCTCTGAGAATGTGGTATGCATAATTTTGATGAGACCAATTAAGAAGCTAGAGATGCAGAAGTATCTTTTACTTTCTGATCAAAGGCTAGCATGGCCTGGTAAAATGAGTATTGAGGGGCACCTGGGTGGTTCAGTCAGTTAAGCACCTGCCTTCGGCTCAGGTCATGATCCCAGGGGCCTGGAATCCAGCCCCACATCTGGCCCCCTGCTCAGCGGGAAGCCTACTTCTCCCTCTGCCCCTTCCCTGGCTCTTGCCCCTTCCCTGGCTCTTGCTCTTGCCCCCTCTTCCCCCCCTCAAATAAATAAATAAAAATCTAAAAAAAAAATGAGTATTGAGACTATGTAAGCATGGCAGCTCTGATGCTGGCACCATGTTCTTTACTTCTGAGACCTCCTCGAGATGACAGTTAGTCAGAGGTGCCTAAGCCTGCAGGATCCTTGCTGCATTTCCAGACTCCCGCAGGCTTCCTTTCCTCAGCCTGTAGTATGGAAAGACAATGAAATAATAGGGGGAAAATGGGAGAAGTATGAATTCTAAGGTTTTTGAAAATTCCTTTTCCTGGAGTAAAGATGGTCCTCCAATCTGATGAAAACATTAGAGACTCAGCTTTTACTGATTTTCTCATGACTCAGGTAGCCACTGAAATCCACTGAAAATATATTTTGTAATTGTGCTACTGTCATGTTGATTTTTTTTTTTTTTAAGATTTTATTTATTTATTTGACAGAGAGAGACACAGCGAGAGCAGGAACACAAGCAGGGGGAGTGGGAGAGGGAGAAGCAGGCTTCCTGCTGAGCGGGGAACCCGATGCGGGACTCGATCCCAGGACCCTGAGATCATGACCTGAGCCGAAGGCAGACGCTTAACGACTGAGCCACCTAGGCGCCCCGTGTTGATGTTTTTAAATTGAGAATTAGAACTCAGAATCAGAACACATAGTAACTATCACTCTCTGGGTTGTAGTTAGCCTCATATAAAAAGGACTACAACTGAATTTTATTTTTTATTTTATTTTTTTATTTTTAAAGATTTTATTTATTTATTTGTCAGAGAGAGAGAGAGAGAGCACAAGCAGGGGGAGCGTCAGGCAGAGGGAGAAGCAGGCTCCTCGCTGAGCAAGGAGCCCGATGCGGGACTCGATCCCAAGACCCCGGGATCATGACCTGAGCCGAAGGCAGTGGCTTCACCAACTGAGTCACCCGGGTGCCCCTACAACTGAATTTTAAAGCAAGTATAACTTACATGGAAATCCATGCTCCTTAATTTTTTTTCATTGAAAACCTCTTTTCCTGTATATAACTAGTACATTACACTGATTTATTATCCATGTCTTTATTAAAAATTGTGTATATAATATTATATTATTTTTACTGTGTTTATTTTTATTATTACCTCCTGACTTTTTATGTTAGTATCTATATACAATTAGGAATTATGATATAATGTCTTATTTTAAGATAAACATTTAAGTAAAGTGAATCAAAATTAAGAAAAAACGTTTTGAAAATGATAGTATATGTACATTTAGATGTAGCAATATTCATGAAATGGTGTTGGCATGACTTGTGCTTGGGAAAATCTACCAATGTATCAGACACTGTGCTTGATTGACTGTAATAAAGGAGGTAATTATACCAATAGCATGCTGAAAGGTAGCAAGGAGGTATAATGTTAGATGAGAACATAACCGGTAGGTAGATCTGGCCTTGGGTAATATAAAGGGGCAACTAAGGTAAGTAGTCGTGAACCATTACAGGAAAATCAGCATAAAAGGTGCCCCAATAATTATTAATAGGTGATACTTAAATGAAAGGAGGAAGAGAGGAAGATGTAGAGAGAATGTTGATCGTTCACTTTCACTTCGTAGAATTCATTGAACATCCATTCAACTCGGTTCTTTGTACAAGTTGTTCCCCAAGCTTAGGATATATTTTCTTTATAATTCTTTCCCTTTCCTTTATTTAACTTCCCTTAAAGCTTATAATTTCAGCTCAGGTGTCACTTCATCAGAGAAAACTTATCTGACTCACCAGAATAGATGAAGCTTTCCTATAATATTTTTCCCTTGCTCCCTATATTTTTCCTTGAGAGCATTTATTATATCAGAATTTGTAATTATAGGTCTCTCTGATTGTTTAATGTGTATCATTGGCTATAGATGGTAAACTGCATGACATCAGGAACATCATTTTCCTTTTTTTTTTTTTGGCTAGCAATTTATCCCCAAAGTCTTACAGATTTATACAGAATGCTGAATAAATATCAGTTGAATGAATGAATGAAAGAAACAGTGAAATATTCTAGGCAGAGAAAACAGTGTAACAATGAGAGAAATGCATGTGTTTCACGATGGTTTTATACTATCTTTGGGGCTTTGCAAAAATAACTGCTGCATAATACACTGTATTGTAATTCCCTATTTACTTGTCCTCTCCCTTCATTATTGTGAACCTGTGGATAGGAACTTTGCCTCATTCATTATACCTTCAATACTTATGATAATGTCTATATCAGTTAGAGTCAGGCAATAAGCAGAAATCATACCAATTATTTTAACAGGGAGATTGGATATAAAAACCATTAACCAGACATTAGAGAATTGAAAAGACTTCTAGGATGAAAGTGAGGTTTCAAGTTAATAATTGCAGAAAGCAGTTATAACCCCTGTGCCTGAGGAAACAAAGGGAAGGCTGTGGTATTCTTAAAACTGAGAAGAGGCCCCATGGATCTGGGACTCAGATCTCAGAGGATGGGGAGCCAGCCAGCTATCCTGAGGAGATGCACCGAGGCTGGTTCTGATAGTGTGTGAAACCTGAAAGCTGAAATCAACTGCTCTTTCTTGAATCAGTTATCATTGCCAAGATGAGAACCATTGCAGGGGTGATTTATAGGTATAGGAAACAAAAAGGATGAAGCAAGCTCCTTCTTCCCTGCCATCCTTTCCTTCTCACTATAAAATCCCATATTGGCAGAGTCTAACAGAGATCCAGCTGATAAAATACAAATGTGGTTTGCAGAGTCCCATCACCAGCATTGCTGGAATATAAAAAGGTGGATTGAAGGTGAGAGCTAATAGGTAATTATCTAGCATAGCATCCACAAATATTTTAACAACAAAAACAACCTCTGATTTCTCTTAACAAGAGGCAGTTTTGATTTTGTACAAACAAAATTACTTTTCCACTCCTCTCAAAATTATATAAGTCCTCACAATCAGTCAGTAGATCCATACCTGGGAGACAGTCACAGTATCTGTCTGTAGGTTGCGTCAGTTGCTTCTCACATCCATTCACTGTCCCCTCTGAATATTTTGTATCTACAGAAAAAAACTGTAAAATAACCACTAACAAAGATCTTTATATAAAATAATAAGGAAAAGACAGAAGGCAAAAACAAAAATATACATAAAAGCATACATGTAGAGAAAGACACAGATACAACAACCAAAGGAAAATATGCATAACTGGAACAGCTGTAACTGGCCATGCATCCAGAGTTGGTCTGCCACTATCCTTTCCTTTTTTCCATTTTTCTTAGATAAAAGCTTGGAAGGTCTAGTTCTTTACCTGCTAGAATGGCAAGCATCTTCCTTCCTGAAGAGACTGATTCCTTAATGGTTCTTCCTTTGTTTATTTGCTGTAATTTTGTATTAACTTTTACTATTGGACATTAAACTCCTAAGAGGCACCCTGTAGAGGTTCCAGACATAATCTTCCCAGACCCCTATTGAGGAACAGCAATACTATTTCCCCTTGAAATCTTAACCACCCAGCCAATAGAATAAACCTCTTCTTTGTCTGCTGGTTCAAGATCATGAAACAACAATGACAACAAACAAAAACAAAAAAGCTAATAGCTGAGTGGCAGTTTCACCATCCAATTTAGTAGAACAGTATTGCATCTTCTCTAAAAATATCCCTCTTAGGAACCGAAATCTCCACACCAGCAGAGCTCAAACCTGTGGGAATTAAATGGTGGGAAAAATAGGGTGAGATATCATGTGCAATCATGAGAGAAACCATTCTTATTTTTACTACTTCATTCCCAGACCAAAATCCTCTGCACTGTATCTTGGTTGCTATTTCATAGGCTATACTACATTTTATAGGATAGGACCCCATCCTTCTGGATGTTATCTCCCACCTGGCATACATTGGTTGAGTCTTTAAAAAGCATGTACTTATTCCACCAGGCCAGTTACTGGTAGCCAATGGGTCATGTGCTAAGACCTATGAATTCTATAGGCACGACCCCATTGCTATACTACTTATGCTGTGAAATCTTTTCCTTTATCAAAAGCAATTGTGTAGAGATCTCTATGTGGTAAATGAGGTAGTTGATAGTTCATGGATGGTAGTCATAAAAGTGGTATGGGAAGAAATGCAATTCTATATCCACAGTATGTTTCTGATCCTTTGAGAAAAAAAAAAAAAAAAAAAAAAAAAGCTATCTTCCTGATGGTATAACTTGTCCAATGCAATCAGTCTACCAGGAAATGGTTCCACATAGAAAAACAAGGTTTTTCAGGGCACCTGGGTGGCTCAGTCAGTTAGGCATCTGACTCTTGGTTTCAGTTCAGGTCATGATCTCAGTGTCCTGGGATCAAGCCCCGCATCAGAGTCCATGGTCAACGGGGACTATGCTTGAGGATTCACTCTCTCTCTCTCCCTCTGCGACCTCTCCCCCCACTCACTTTCTCCCTCTTCTCTCTCTCAAATGAATAAATCTTAAAAAATGAGAAAACAATGTTTTTCTCAACTGTTAATAGGTTAGATACTTGATATAGCCTGGTGAAGGGAATTTCTATACTTACATCACTAACATTATGATATTTTTTAATTGGGTTCATTGTGTAAGCACAGGATGGCTGATGGCTGAATAAAGAAACTGTGTGCGCAGTTTATGTCATCTTGTCCACCTTGAAAGCCTGCTCTGCAGAGGAAGACCTTTGGGAAGTATATACATGGAACACAAATATCTTCACAATCTCTGGTAATTCTGGGAGTTCCATCCCAATATTTCTTCCTCAGACTTCCTTGCTACCAGTCTTCCAATCCTATTCAATTCCTGATCATCCGTCCACACTGTAAACCATTCATGAATCTCTGTCAGTCTTTACTTATGGCAATTTTTCAGTCCAGATTAAGTAGAAAACCAGATATATTGCTTGCATTTCTACCCACTGGAAAGATTTATTTCCCCCATAGTCCTTCAGGACCACTTCTGGATTGGGATGTGTCTCTGCATCTATTCAGTTATACTTAGAACCAGTATAGCATGTAGACTATCTACAAATCAGGAACATGTCTTCTCCTCCTCAGTCAATTGACCATAAGATATTTTCTTTGAAACTGTAAGTCTGGATTAGAGAAGATGGACAATGTCACAGGCGTTAATATTGATGTAATATTGATGTAATATGTAATATCTTTCAGATTTTCTTGAGCTTAATTTCTTATCTACTATTTTTCAGTTGATAATAGATTGCTTTTTTATAACACAAGATTATAATTTGGTGGAAAATATAATGGCCAATTAATGAGCATTTCAATTCACATGATTATTGATTTCTTATTATTAACCTTATAGTGACTACCAGTGTTGAGTAGAAGCCCAAGGCTATTTCTCAAAAGGACAGCAGTTATCAGCAGAAAACATGAATTTGGTCTCAGAGTCTAGAAGTCTGTGCTGGTCTTTTCTTTTCTTTTCTTTTTTTTTTTTTAAGATTTAATTTATTTATTTGAGATACAGAGCGAGAGAGAAAGCACAAGTAGGGGGGGCTGGGAGGGGGAGAGGGAGAAGCAGGCTCCCAACTGAGCAGGAAGCCCATTCGGGGCTTGATCCCAGAACCCTGAGATCATGACCTGAGCCAAAGGCAGACGCCCAACTGACTGAACACCCAGCTGCCCCTGTGCTGTTATTTTCTAATTAGCGAATTCCAGAGGCTTCATACAATATTTATGTTTTTCACAGAAACTGTATCATTGGGTGTACTCTCAGTCTCTACCAGTGGTGAATAAAATCTAGAGGTATTTCTTAAAAGGAGAATAGTTACCTTCCAAAGATAACGTAGAGTTACTCCCAAATTCTCGAGGCCTATGCTATCATTCTCACACTGACTTCCAGAGATTCAATACATTATCTATATTTGCCACAGTAACTTTGAGTATTATTGGATATGCTAGGTCTTAAGTCCCTGGTGGAAGAATAGCTTCCCCTGACATCTGAACTTGCTGCCAAGACTTTTTTTCTCCTCATCCCTATCCAAGACTGATAGTTTTATGAGACACTTTGTAAGTGGGTTTGAAGAGCACACTCAAATATCTCTTGGCGGAGAGTAGAGGGGTTTGTGTAACCCAAAACAATACCGTGAAGTTGTACTTTTAGCTCTGCAGGGTAAAACTCAAGCTATTTTTAGCAATCTTTATGATTGGTGTAGAGAGGTAATAGAAACAAATTGCAGGTGAGCAGGTTCATACCAGATACTGGGGCTGAAGCAATATTTTTCCACAAATATATAATATTTAGAACAGCAACCAGAATCATCTTCTGATTTAGATGATGGTAAGGCATTTCTTCTCCAAAACCCATATACTTCCTACAGAAGTAAAAAGTCTTTCCATGTTTATTTATGTAGCAGCCCAATGTTGCAACTTGTAGAAACCAATTCCATTTTTTGCCCCTCCATCCAGAAACCAACCAATATCTATTTTCCACAACTCCATTCTTCCTTTCTGGAAATTGAGAAGAGAATTATAGCTACACTTTGATTAACCCATACAGAATTAGCTCAGGATAATTTTAAGAGATGGCATCAGTCAGCTTTTCTGAAACAGAAACCTCTTTCATATTTTCCAGAATGGAACTTAATAGAGAAAATTCTGTTTACAAAACAGTTAAAAATCATGGGAAGTGAAAGTCAGAGAGAACTACTCATGGCTTTGCAGGCATTGCAGAAAGCCACCAATGGTTTTCTTAGTTTCTAGCAACATTGAAGGAGTGGTTTGCAACCTTGTCCAGAGCTTTCTGCAAACCTTATATTTGCCCCCTGCCAGAATGTGCTGCCCCTGCATGAAGAGTATCATGGGTTTTCTTTCTGTGATGACTTCCTGATCTTGAGGAAGAACTTCTCCTTGGAGGAATTAGAACCAGAATCCTGTTATCATGCTAGTATGCAAATAATAGTTTTTAGGGTCCATTTCTTGTGCATCAAGGAAGGGTTTAGAAAGGTTGGGATAGAACTGAATATAAATAGATTACATCTGACACAGAAATCTTTGGTTTTTAGAATATGTAAGTCTGACTGAAACATAAATTATTAGAATTTCTGAGTAAGTAAAAATTTGTATTTTACCTTGGCATCACATCATCAGTCATTGAAGTTATATTGTAATTGCAATCCAGGAAGTACTCACCACACTACTCAGTGGCTATAAAGCAAATGACAAACAAACAAAATAGTAGGAAAATATCAATGGTCTGGAACCAGGAGAAATAAGAGACTATCTTGTTGAACCTTTAAGATCCTTTGGTTGGGGCACCTGGGTGCTTCAGTCAGTTAAGCTTCCAAGTCTTGGTTTCAGCTCAGGTCATGATCTAATGGGTCGTGAGATCAAGCCCCATCACACCCCCAACTTTGGGTTCCACCCTCAATGGAGAGTTTGCTTTGAAGATTCTCTCCCTCTGCCCCTCCCCCAACATACATCAATGCGCACTCTCTCTCAAATGAACAAATATATCTTAAAAAAAAAAGAAGAAGAATCCTTTGGTTAAGGGTAATAAAACTTTCCCTCCAGTTTCTTTAAAGTCATATGTGATTGTAAAGCTTTTCTCTTTGCAAACCTTAGCAATTTCTAAGAAAAAAAGCAAAATTAATGATCCAGAGGAGAAGTATTTGGAGAAATATTTTTAACAAAATATTCTACAAAGAAAAATGGAAAAGAAATTCACCATCAGTAGACTAAAAATTGTAGAATCCTTAGAAAATGGAAAGTTAATTGGATATGATTAAAGACAGTTGGAATAAAAAAACAGGTCAGGAAACATGCAGAACAGAAAACAGCAAAGATGTCCTGGTCCTTCAAATCTTTGCACCCCAAAATGCAGCTTATTCAAAAATACCATTTCCCTTAGAGCAAAATAGATGAAAATTAGGACTAACTTGGGGGAGAGGCTTACTAGTAGACTAGAACACACAATATTTAAAACTCATGTAGATTTCTATAAAGAAGAGACCACTTAATTATGTATGTGACCAGATAATCAATTCTTGTCAGACTTTAAGAATTAAAAAGAAGAACCAAAGTAAAACTAATGATTACATAAAAACAATGTGATTCAGATAACAAAAAGAACTTTAAAATAATTCTAAGTTATGCTTCACATAAATTTGAAAGGATATTGGATCTACAAATTAAAAACTTTCTGACTATGGAAAATATTTCTTAAACATGTATAATTTTTAGAAGTGATTAGGAATTTAATAAAATATCAAATTATAATCTGGAATATATGTTATAGAAGGGAGAGCAAAGAATGAAATTTAAAATATAGAACATTAGAGAAAAAGTAAATATTCTTTTGCCACATAGTTCCTCTAGTAATGTGATTAGGACGGAAATAACGTGGGTGGAATAGAATAAAGGTGCATATGGTGAGGGTAGGTGAATGCAAAGAGGAAACATCTGGGGAAGCTAGAGACAGTTGCGATGTATGCAATGTTTGAGAAATGTATGTTAAAAACTGAGCATGGGAATTGTAAAAAATATTTCCAAATTATTGTTCATGGGGTCTAAGACAAGCAAGATGTTGAATTTTTAAAAATTTATTTAAGCTCCGCAGACTGCTCTTTGACTTCAATCATATAGCAGGACTGACTCATGCAATTTGATTTGTAAGAGTTATATCTATCACTGTGAAACTTAGAATCAAAATAAGTGTTTTGGAAATGACTAAATTTATTCACTTATTACATAAATGCTTATTGGATGTATACTGTATCCTAAGTACTGTTTTAGGTGAAGAGACACAGAATTTACCTTGGAAAGTGAATATTTTAAACATATGATGAATTGGATGTGGGGAAAGTAAGGAAAAGTCTAGCAAGAGACACATCATTAAGAGATCCTCAAAAGAAAAAGTGAGGAGTTTTGAGGAGTCTTTGTGTAAGGGTTATAAGAGAATTACAGCACAGATTCCAGCAATGATTTAGAATATATTGAAATGTTTTTAATCCTTCTTTTAAGCAAAGGCATTCTGCTATATTGTATAATTCTTCAGCAACGATGCTCAGATGCATCAATATGAATGTATATGAACAGGATACTCCAAAATTAGTGTTTTCTCAGCTAAATGCAAAGATAATATCTTTAATAATGATTGCAAGGGACTAATTATAATGCTGAGCCATAATATCCAAGCTGAATAAGTAGGAAAGAAGAGAAATGAAATGAGGGGTAAATTGAAATTGGAGAAAGAAAAGTTCTGATAGTCTTGGTGAAGATGAAGAACTACATTGGTAGATGGAAGGATAAGGAGGTTTTTTGCTATTAACAATGGAATATCTGAATGTATGACTTTAGAAAATTTCCAATTTTTTTCCAGTTTATTTTTGCAAAGACAAGAGCTAGGAAGTAGCCATGGGATTCTAGAGAGGAGTTCAAGAAGAGATAAGGTGCTGAAGCCACTGTGTGGAAGTACCCTCCATGTGAACCATAAAATCATTTGAAAGTGGTCAGCAGAATTGAGGTGGAGAGAAAAAAATTGAGGTCAGGGATTAAACATTTTTGTCTAAGTAAATATGACAAGAAGTTTTGTAGAGTACAGTAAGGATAGAGAAAAGGTGGTACAATAAAGTTATGTGAGCTCCAACGAAGCATGGATTTTCAAAGGATTAAAGTCAAGGAAAGATCTAAAAATGGTATTGAGGATCAAGAAAGACAGGAAGCTAATTTTTTGACCCTGATGTGTGAGGATTATGAGCTTTCTAGAACTAAGGTATTATCAAGGTGCAGCAAAAGTTTAATTAAGAGAGGCAGGTAGAAGAAACTTGTCATAAGATTGTGAGTACCACAAGGGAATTTCCAGATTGTGGACTAAGGACAACGAAGCTCAGTGGAAAAAATGGGAGTAAGGAGAAAGATGAAGGAATAGGTTACAGTAGGTCAGAAACCAAGAGACATCAAAGTAGGTCCAGGGGCGCCTGGGTGGCTCAGTTGGTTAGGCGACTGCCTTCGGCTCAGGTCATGATCCTGGAGTCCCGGAATCGAGTCCCACATCGGGCTCCCTGCTCGGCAGGGAGTCTGCTTCTCCCTCTGACCCTCCTCCCTCTCATGCTCTCTGTCTCTCATTCTCTCTCTCTCAAATAAATAAATAAAATCTTTAAAAAAAAAAAAAAACAAAGTAGGTCCATAAGTAATAACGGATGGAACTGGGAACTGGGGTGAAGTGGGTTTGAACTTCTAGAGATGACTAATAGACACAGAGAGAAGATATTTAAGGGGTTCTTAGTAGAAGAGAAATACGAAAATAACACTGGGGCTCTGAAAGATCTGCCCAGCGCTTGATAAGAAATCAGATGACTCAGTAGGCAAGTATTCATTGAAGGAAGACAAGAAATCAGATGGCTAGGCGGGAAGACCCTAGGTAGAGGCATGCCACCTGAAAGCTCTAAAAACTATTGGAATCAAAGAATGGAGTCTTACTGAATGATAAGGGGTCCAGGTGGCTCCTGGGAAGGGCTTTCTATCACCTGGTTGGGGAGGTATTACCTGCATCTAAGTGGAGCTAGACTCCCTGGGGAGTCGCCCAAATGGCAGAGAAGTGTGTCAGTAGCCTTTTAAAGATTAAAAAAAGAAAATGTGGGGCACCTAGGTGGCTCAGTCGTTAACCATCTGCCTTCGGCTCAGGCCATGATCCCAGGGTCCTGGATTGAGTCCCACCTCGGGCTCCCTGCTCTGCAGGAAGCCTGCTTCTCCCTCTCCCACTCCCCCTGCTTGTGTTCCCTCTCTCGCTGTCTCTCTCTCTGTCAAAAAATAAATAAAATCTTAAAAAAAAAAGAAAGAAAGAAAGAAAGAAAGAAAATGTGCCAATTGCCTATTGGCAGAAAGGCTCTTGTTTCTCTTGGCTGGTTTACAGCCTAGTGAATCAGAAGCCTACTTCTGGCCGGAGTAATTAAACATACAAGCTAGCAGAAAGAAAACTTTCTTATGAAGGCATTATTCATTAATTATCTATGGAGTAGAGTAATATTTATTATAAATTGTAATTGTTAATAGAGTAATAATAAATGACATCAAACTAAAATCAATGAACATTCCATATGGTAATTTGTGGTTAGGGCATAACTTTGTTGATGTAAAGATTGTTCTTAAGTTAGAATATTGGTATTCTTAATAAATACATAAATAAAAGAAACAAAACTGATAAGATAATAAGTCATATTTTCCTACTTTGAATTCAGTTCCAATTCTTCAACTCTGGGTATTTTTCTACTCAGAAAAATGTCTGCATTTAAAGCTGACATTGCATAATTATGAGGGAAGATACAGACTTACAATACCTCCCATTTTATGGACTTGGAGTACTTATGGAACAATTGGTATATTAAATTAGCTGGGAAATAAAGAAAAGCCTTTATAGTTATCTCAAAGAGTCGTAACTGGACTATACAGTTTGCTACTCTATTTGCTTATCTGAGATCATTTAAAGTTAGGTGATGGACAAAAGGAAGATTGTCGCAAAAGTTTATTCTGACAAATAGATAAAGGTTTGAGAGATTTCAGTCAGTATGCGTGGTAAATTAGATTCCTTAGAGGTATAATCTCTATGACAACTGTCTATAATGCTGTTTGCAGATTGATCTCATGAACTCAGTAGTGTCTCGGGCATATAATTTACCCAGATCATGACCATAATAAGCGTTTTTAACTGAATGGCACATGCTAATACAAACATAGACATTGAGAGTTGACAGTTCTCAATTATTCATTTTGTATTGGTGGAAGATGATAGGAAAGAGGATGCCAAAGTTGTGGGAATTAAAAAGTACTGAATAAATCAGAAAAGAGGTATGCTTGCCGTCATAGGAACATAGCATTATGTATATTTTTTATTTTTTATTTTTTTTAAGATTTTATTTATTTATTTGACAGAGAGAGACACAGCGAGAGCAGGAACACAAGCAGGGGGAGTGGGAGAGGGAGAAGCAGGCTTCCTGCCGAGCAGGGAGCCTGATGAGGGGCTCGATCCCAGGACCCTGGGATCATGACCTGAGCCGAAGGCAGACGCTTAACGAATGACTGAGCCACTCAAGCGCCCCTATGTATATTTTTTTAAATCAGAAAGTCTGGATGGCCAACTAGTGTTTCCTTTGAGAACTCTTCTTGTTATCATAAATCTCCGTTTAATTAGTGTCTTGCTATTTAGACAGAGGATTTCCTACAAGAGCTAGTTCTCTGTAATGCAATAATAATCAGCATCACGATAATAGGTTGTCTTGAGAATAATACAAGGAGGTTACGAAGGACATGAGCTTTGGAATCATACGCATCTGGGTTTAATTCTTGAGTTTGCCACTTACTAGCTATGAAGCTTGGGATTGAGCACTGAAGCTTGACAGCTGCTTACTTATGTTTAAAAAGGGAATATAATATATATAATAACACAGGCAGATTTAAAGAGATTTAAAAGATAATACATGTGAAATGTTTAACATATTGCCTAGCCCATAAAAAAGGGATTCAAAAAGAGGCAATTATTATATCATTAGCATTAATAAAATTTTGACCAAATTTATCATAAAAAATCAGTTAAAGTTATTTTCACTGGTCATCATGTTAGGTCTATGTATATAAGGGTAATGTTTTCCCTGTTTTTCTATATTAGTGACTAGATTCTTCCTACTGTAAAAGGTGTCTTTTACAATAGGAAATAATGATCAAAATTATGAATATTATGAAATATTATGAAAATATTAATTTATACATTTTAGAGATTAATTGTAGAAAAATATCAAAAAGAAGAGGAGACGAAATACTACAGAATGTTTACATTCCCCAACTTTATCACGTACTGTATTGGTAAATGGTTTGCAGGCACACTGATTTTCATATCAAGTAAAACTTGTGTGTATCATGCAGAAGAAAAGTAGGAAAACAAGAAATACAAATAAAAGCTTATATTACTTTAATTTATTCATCTGCCTGATTTCCTTAGCATATCCAATGCCTGTTTTTATGTCAGTTAAATAACATAACTGGGTTTAAAGAGCTGATGCAGGGCGCCTGGGTGGCTCAGATGGTTAAGCGTCTGCCTTCGGCTCAGGTCACGATCCCAGGGTCCTGGGATCGAGTCCCGCATCGGGCTCCCTGCTGGGAGGGGAGCCTGCTTCTCCCTCTGCCGCTGCCTCTCTCTATCTCTCTCTCTCTGACTCTCATGAATAAATAAATAAAACAAACAAAAAAAAATTAAAAAAAAAAGAGCTGATGCTTTTAAATGGCTCTGTTATGAAAATATGTGCATAAAATCTTCCTATGCAATATTTCATATCTCATTTCTACATTTTGTTCTTTGTTCACTTTTGATTTTTTTAATTAGAAAAATAAGATTAATGTAAAAAGTTTCTTGTAAATATGCACTATTAAACAAATATACCATGGGAGAGCTAAACTTTGACATGGTCATCATGGTATATGAGAAGGCTCTTCCGTGCAGAACTAGCATTCCAACCCGTGTGGGTGTCATATCCAACCTTATGCTTATTGACCCTAAGTATTGACTTAATACTTACTAACTCCAACAACTGATCTTCAATGCAACTAAAATGCTACTATGGTTTTTCAAACCACATTATTTAATGATTTGTGGAGATGATGATATATAATATGACTTAACATGGAGATGATGATATATAATAATGACTTAAAGCTTCTACCTACTCCCCTCATTGGATTTAGTTATCAAAATTTCTCTAAAAGGAAGTAAAAGGAAGAGTGTAATAGCTTTTGCAGTAATGTGAGATATTGAAAGGGCATCAGGACATGAGGGAGCTGCATGAAAGGAATCCAGGAATCCTGTTTATTCACTGCCAAAAAACTAAGATCATGACTCATAATATCCGCATTTGGCAAGATCTTCATAGTTGCATAACTATAAGACAAACTTTATTTGCCTTAAGATTAAAGGAAAATAATTGAAAAGAAGCAAATTGTGGCATATAATACTGAGAATATCTTAGGGAATGGTATTTGACAGCAGTCTTATTTGAATTTCTGTAATTTATTTATTTGAAATTGCAATGAAAGTTGCCTAGGATAGATCACAAATTACATCCAAGTCACTGGTGAAATGACAAGCTCTTGTAATCTTCAGTTATAATTATTTTTAATTCTACAGGATTACAGATTTTCTTTTCTCTGTATTTCTAGGTTACTAATCTAAATAATATTGCTGAGAGTATAGCCATAACTAATAAACATATGCCACTTGTAAGACCAGCACGCAGTCATCTCAGACATTAAAAAAGACACTATATTTTCATTGAAGAGTGTACATTTATGGGACACCTGGGTGGCTCAGTCATTGGGTGTCTGCCTTTGGTTCAGGTCATGATCCCAGAGTCCTGGGATCAAGCCCCTCATCGGGCTCCCTGATCCGCGGGAGGCCTGCTTCTCCCTCTCCCACTCCAGCTGCTTGTGTTCCTTCTCTCTCTGTGTCTCTCTCTGTCAAATAAATAAAATAAAATCTTTAAAAAAAAAGAGTGTACATTTATAATAGAATTAAAAATATAGAGCTAGATTTCAGAGAAAGTCAAAAAAACTTTTACAAGAAATCAGCAAAGCTTACTAGTGAGATATTTTGAATGTCATCATAAGTAGTAGGAAATCAATAAGAAATAGTGCCCTCACTTGATCTTTCAGTTTCATAGTATTAATTTTTCAAAAACTCTGCTTATTTTATTATTTTTATTTTACTTCCAAATCAATATGTTTACATTGATTGTATCTTTGCTTTACAAAAATCTCTTTAATTTCATCTCTTCAGTGAGTATCAAGTATAAATTATTTTTCATATGTTCAGTAAGATTGTTCCTTGAATAAGAGAATAAAGACAAAAACACTGACTGTAACACTTAAAATACAGGGCAAATAAAGATGGGCTGAATTAAATAGAAAAAAAAAATCATTTTTTCCTTTATTGGTTAAACAGCATTAAAAAGCCATAACCCATTTTCTGCTCTTTGCAATGTGACTGCTTCGAGTGACAGAAATCCAACTTGAACTAACCAAAGCAAGAAGAGAACATGTGTTTGTGTGGCTAAGCTCTGAGAATGACTTGAGGTTGGCCTCAGAACTAGAGCTAGAGGCAAAAGTGACTCCAGTTTTCTATTTTCTGCTTTTCTCTGTGCATGTAGACTTCTTGCTGTCCTGTTAGAGATAGACTCTTACCTCCTCCTTGCAGAAGATATGGCTGCTGACACGTTGACTCAGCTTTAGCACCCTGCAGAAAACAGCCTCTTCTGTCTTCTGATCTAAGAATTCCAGGAATGATTCTGCTTGTCCTAGACAATTGGCCAAAATTACACTGGCCAGAAGAAGTAGGTGTTATGACTCTGTCTTTAGAGCAATCACTTTGCCCAAGGTATAAAGTCATATAGAAGGCATTAATTTATATTTGGGCCACATTTCAGAGGAGGCAGTGGGAAGAAGATGGGGAGATACATAATACCCAAAGGAATAAGAAGAGTGGAATCACCCAGATCTGGGCTCTGGTGAAATAAGTCCTGTAAAATGGAATGGATACCAAGTTATATGCTTCATCTATCTGCTAAGATCAGTTTATTGCCAGTGGTAGCTTAGAAGATGTGGAAGCTTTTATCTTATGAGTGTCCCTAGGGAGTAATTATTTATGGTATTATAGGCTTATGGCTTTTAACATTGCATTTTCAGGGACCTTTACATATGTGGTATGTTCCTATATCCTATCTGTTCTCTTTTTCTCACTTATATAAATGCTTCATTCTTAGTCCCTTTAGAACGGAGGAGGGTGATGAGAATGAACGACTTTTGCAAGTTCACCTGACTAACAAGGCAGAGATTATTAAAATGTGGGCATCGATGCTACCCTGTTCTCAGTGTATCCTTTACTTTTAAGCTTCCACAGGTAAGTTAAAGAATGACAAATCCCTCTAAAGTTTGAATAAAATTAGGTTTCATGACATAAAGATTGCAAAATAAGAGAAAATATATAGCTGCATCTAGTTTTTTCTTTTATACTTTTCATTCCTTTTTTTTTTAACTGATATACACATCGATTTCATAACAGTAACAATAGTACCTAAAGAATGGAACTCTGATGTCTGCTCTTTGAATGTCTTCTACCTTTATAATAATGGGACTACAGATTGCCTTCAAATTCTCAATTATTTTGTTGTTCCAAAGTAGTGGTTTACATGTGTTCTAGAATGACTTCTTGTGTTGCATTAAACAGGGCAATTACTCTTTCCTCATTCTTAATCTGTTCACAACGGAATGATTTGGAAACTTTCTGTTCTCATCTCATCTTTCATGATAATGCTGATGTGCAAGTAAATTGTGCTTGCCAGACATTACAAAGGTGCAAAATCACCACATACCTGAGCAGTACTTGGGTTTGCTTGAGATTCGGGAGAGGGCTGTTCCCTTCTAGACTTGTGCCCAGAGTAAACCATGTATCTTTTGAATAGTTTCATCAACACTTTGTACTCATCTGCATAACCATAGGGATTCAAAACCATTACCAAAGCTGGGGTGGGGAGGTAAGCCATATCATTGTCTGAACTTTGTCTTTTCCTCACAACTACTCATGTTGAAAAGACTCCCTTCTCAAACAGTCACAAAATAAAGCTTCTACGCTAATATTTCTTGTACTTGAGGCGGTAGAGATAGTTAGGAGATGCTGCCTATATAAGCAAAATCTGGGCCTTAGCTCACCAGCCAAAAACACCTCCTAACAAGAAAGTAATTCTCATTTAACCGCACCCCAGGATGCCCAAATATAATTTCTCAACCATCTACATTTGTATCCAATTGATTATTCTTACATTCACCATAAAATTTGTTTGAAATGCCTGTGATACTTCCATTTCTAAAAATATTCATTTATTCATTTATGATTATGCACAATTCACAACTTCAGAAAAAATTAGCATAGGGAAGGTTTTACAATATTGGACAACAAAAAAAACTAGAATAATCACATAGCAATCAACCGAAAACCAGTAATATTATAAGACTGCTCTATTCCTACGTAAATGCAATATAAATCAGAACTGTACAGTTTTGGTGTGCTATGACTAGAATATGATTCGTTGTGGTAGTATTCAGAAAGGGGTCCCATTCACATGATCTCTCGACTTCAGGAACCAAAAATTTTATGGCAGTTTTCTGTTGAGGTCATTTCAAACCAGATGTTGTTAATGTTGACCTTAAAAAATGAAATAGCCAGTTATTTTACTAGCAAAATGAATTTATTTGGGAATAGCAGAGGAATTGTAAATCAGTACACGCAAACTATGGTGAACCAAAGGCAAGTGCAAAGAGACAAAGAGAAGGGACAAATTTTACTAGGCTTTAGGAAGATATTGAGATGGGTTGTAGTAAACAAACATTTGGAGAAGAACAAGAGTTCCAGCTTGTGGCTAATACTCATTGGTGGTTAGTGCCCTGTTGCTGGGTCAGGGAGAGATCCTCCTTTTCCTAAAAGCAGATGAAATTCCTCTGTGAAAAATGTTATCCCTTGTCAAGATAATTCTTACCTTCCTTCCTTCTGCTGGTTATGCAGGCTCAAGCAGAGCTACCTGCGTGAGAGCACTACCTTCGGAGCTTCCCAACTCCACTTAAAATGACGTTTCCCTTATTTATTTTCACATTAACCACACTTCTTGTTCACTGTTCAGTAAAATAGTGAATGTTGAGGATGTAATGAAGGAAAGCAATGAAATTAGAGCCAACTTGACAAAATTTTGCCAAACTGAGGCCTCAGTCGACCCTGCTTACATTATAGGGTTAATTTCAATGAATTTTAAATGTGACTAAATACTATTTTATAACTGCTCTACTGTAGAAATTAATAAAGTGCCCAATCAAACCTAATGTATAAAGTATGCCATGTCTTTCTCATACATATACTATAGTTACTTTTATTTTTTTTCTTCAAACCTGCTTTTATGCCACATATTTTTTCACTGGACTCGTCAATATTTTACTAACTATAAATAAATTTTAATTTCAGTGTAAAAATACTCAAGAGAGGAACATTTGTAATAACAATGACAAAACTATCAATAAAAATAACATTTGTCATCAATTTACTCACTTTCTATATTTATAGGGAGGCTTACTTTCTTCATATGTTCTATAAATTCTGATGCCCATGTACTTTATGTTAATTCTGTTTTCTGTTTCCCTAGTTGTTACTGTGTTTCTCTTCTATGGCTAGGTGTATATTTATGGCTGGGAGAGGGATTCATCTTCAGATCACTCCAGCTAGAGGCAGAGAAAAACATTTCAAATATGTGTAACTCCACACCTTCTCTTTGATTTTCTCAGAGATTTCTGCTTATACAAGATATTCAATTGGTGATACAACTTTACTGAAGACTTAAAAAGTAACAGATATTTTGATATACAGGAACAAAATTTCCTGAATGTAGAATATTTGACATCCATGTTCCTAAGATTTTAAGACCCTTGCCTCTTAGACCTTATCACATAGGGGCTATATGCTTGGATCTCTGGTAATTATTATCTGCTCCTCCATTTTCCAAGCCCACCCTTTCAGATTGTTTCTGGGAAACACAGTACTATTCTATTATTGAAGGCAATTTCATTCTTTATTCTGTACTAGGCTTAGGGCCCACTTTTGCAAACCAAAATACTCATTAATGTGTTAAGCTAAACAAAGCTTTCTATTTTGATTCATTTCCAGTGCAAAACTTTAATAACCTTTGGTGATTCAGTAGTTTGTTGTATCTCTAGCAATATGTAAATGCAATTGAGCATTATAGAAATTTAGTTCCTACTGATAATAATTATACCATTGCACCCCTTGTCCTAAAAGTTTGAGTCATGTAAACTCATTTTTAAAAACTTAATAGGGTGGGGGCACCTGGGTGGCTCAGTTGGTTAAGCGACTGCCTTCAGCTCAGGTCATGATCCCAGGGTCCTGGGATCGAGCCCCGCATCGGGCTCCCTGCTCGGTGGAGAGCCTGCTTCTCCCTCTCCCACTCCCCCTGCTGTGTTCCCTCTCTAGCTGTCCCTCTCTCTCTCTCTCTCTGTCAATTAAATAAATAAATAAAATCTTTAAAAAATAAATAAATAAATAAATAAATAAATAAATAAAAAATAAAAACTTAATAGGGTGGGGCACCTGGGTGGCTCAGTCGTTAAGCGTCTGCCTTCAGCTCGGGTCATGATCCCAGAGTCCTGGGATCGAGCCCCACATCGGGCTTCCTGCTCAGCGGGAAGCCTGCTTCTCCCTCTCCCACTCTCCTTGCTTGTGTTCCCTCTCTCGCTGTCTCTCTCTCTGTCAAATAAATAAAATCTTTAAAAATAAATAAATAAATAAATAAATAAATAAATAAAAATAAAAACTTAATAGGGTTTGCTCCCTGCATTAATCATGAAAAAATTGTTTCCAAAATTGTATAATGTGTAGTTATTACAAAAATGATCTTTTTCTCTAAGAGAAATATATATCTTAAAGGCAAAATCTTCATTTCTCCAAAATATTATTTTTAAATTTAAAATATTTGATTTTAACATAGAGTACAATTGAAAATGAGTGTGCTATAACAAAAAGAAGCAGATCAAGAGTAGAGTGGATCAGAACATGTTGGTAGTTTTCAAGTGAGAGTGATCTGTGTTTGATGCACTCTAAAGAAGTTAATTTTATTATAAGTCTATGAATTACTTTTTCATGAAATTAGAAAAGCTTTGTTGTACAGTGAGCATACCCCAAAATGCATTTGTTTTATAAATGAGAGATATATTCCAGGTATATTTCTAAAAGTGGGAACATTTTTTTTAGTTAAATGAAAGTGTCACTGAGGTCTTATAAGTAAGAAAAGAATAATCTGGACTATGTCACTGCATAATGTGTGAAAAGTATTAATGAGGTATGTTCTCCCTATGATTGTCTGTTACACAATGAATGAGGCAGTTAGGGGTATAGCAGCAATAGAACAATGCAGTAGATGGTTCCCTGGTTTCCCTGGTGTCCTGCGCTTATGAGCTTCACTGATCAGGCAAAAGTGACTTGGTTTGCAGAAGAATAAGACTCAAGAAGTTAAATATTATTTCAATTTATGAGAAATCTCTTGTTTGGGAATTTGAGGTTTTATTTTCCTGTGTGACAGGATAATAAAATAAAATGGGTTATGAAAACAAATGAAATAGTAAAGATTATAATGTATCTTCTAACATTTGCAATCCCTTTCAAATGAAAAAGGAGATAAGAGATTTACTATTTTCTAGAACTCAATTCAATGTAAGAAATATACTTTCCCCTATTTTGTTTTTTGAAATAGCTCTTATGTTCTCTTCTTGCTTCAAACCCTTTCTTCTTGATTCATGGTAATAAATTTATATTAAAATTGAGCTGGTGACATGCATTCCAATGTCTTTGATTTAACCATTTTGTAATACTATTACAAATAATATCAATGATACTAATAATAATGGCTAATACTAATGTAGTATTTGCCATATTCCAAGCAGTATTCCAGGAATGTTATATGTACTAATTTATGTAATCCTAAGAGCAATTTAAGAGATAGAGTCATTTAACCCCATTTAACTGAAGACAAGCTGAGATGCCACGAATTAAATAATTTGCACAAGTTCACATGGTTGGTCGATGATAGAATCGGGCTTGAACCCAGGTGGCCCTACTGTTGAAAGTCTGAGTAATTAATTATTCTACATATTCCCTCCTATTTAATTATGCTTTGATGCACAATTTTGGACTTACTGCTATGTACATTTGTTTAGTAGCTATTAAAGAACCTGTGAAATATTTTATTGGTTATAAAATATGCGATATATATTTATAGTTTGAGTTATTTCAAAGTAAAAATAAGTATCATGTGCAAACTGTCCAGAAAATATTTATGATATTTTTGTTTCATTCAATAAGGAACTAAAAAACAATTTTTAAAATAGCAACTTTGCATTTTAAAAATAAAATAAACAAAACAAAAAATCTACCCACTCTTTTTTTTTTTTTAAGATTTTATTTATTTATTTGACAGAGAGAGACACAGCGAGAGAGGGAACACAACCAGGGGGAGTGGGAGAGGGAGAG
This sequence comes from Phoca vitulina, assembly GCF_004348235.1. Taxonomy (NCBI): domain Eukaryota; kingdom Metazoa; phylum Chordata; class Mammalia; order Carnivora; family Phocidae; genus Phoca; species Phoca vitulina. The sequence goes on from NW_022589708.1 coordinate 41,245,776, forward strand.
GCAGGCTTCCCGCTGAGCAGGGAGCCTGATGCGGGGCTCGATCCCAAGACCCTGGGATCATGACCTGAGCCGAAGGCAGACACTTAACGACTGAGACACCCAGGTGCCCCAAAATCTACTCACTCTTCTGCAAAATTACTGCTTTTAATTTAATCTTTCTTTCATATTAAAATAATAAAAAAATGTTAATGCTGAAAAAACTATAGTTTTAAAGGGGTATTCCCATTGCCAAAGTGGAAATCAGATATGTAGATAACACTATCTATGAGACATCATCATATAAACACTAAATCTATCACACTGAAAAATAGAAATAATATATCATAAATAAATAATAAAATAAACATTTTTAAATTCATGAAACTGATTTTACCCCACAAAGTAAAAAATATCTGCAGCAATGTGCACATTTATGCTATAAATTTCTCAGTCCAAAATGCCTTGCTATCAGAGTAGCACAAATAACAGGAAAAGCATAGTTCAAACGGCACTACTAGCTGAAGCAAGAATGTCAGTGTCTTCTCCACCTGATCTTGTAAAAGAGTGCAAATTAGTGGCTTAATTGATTATGTGAATTTCATTTCCTGTCTCTTACAATCCCATTCCTTGGTAGAAACACTAATGAAAAATGAAATGACTAGAGGGCAAAAAATAAGGAAGAGAAAAACGTATGGTCCATGATTAATCACAAATTAAATTGTGCTTCTTCCTGCTGCCTTCCACTAACTTTGTCAAGTGAAAGTGGTCTTAAGCTTAATCACTGTCTTCTAACTAAAAATATCCTAAACATTTTCTTTAACGGAGATTTCTGCAGAACTATTTATTGGATTTAGTTAATGTGGAAAACTTATAAATGGAATTTCTTTCAAATTAAAAGTCAATACTTCCATATTGTGCCCCGAATCTTGCAGTATTCCAAATTCTACTGTGTTTGACAGTTTTTACATAAAATCAAGTGCTGTTTTGTAAGTCAGTTATCAATGTAAGAATATTAGCATACTAACCAAAAAATTAAAACTTCTTAGACTTCACAGGGAAAAAAAGACTACAATAAAAATATCCTTACAAAATAAAGAATTACATTTTTCCCCAAAATGAAAAAAGAAATGAAGCAAAGTAATTTTAAAATAATTGTATGCAGGTTATTTGTAGTTTCGAATTAGAGCTGTAATTGCACAGTACATTTTACACAGTGGACTTTGTTCAAAAATGGTCAAATTTCTTGGATATGTGTAAGCAAGCTCAGCGTATACAATCTATAAATTCTGAATCTTCTAATTTTAAAAGTGTAAGAATTTTGTCATCCCCTTAATAGGTGCAAATAGTTGTATGGGTTATGCGTGTGTGTGGATGTCCACACACACACTCAATTTATAGTGCCTTGGCACTGTTTTTGCCTTTTGACTCTTTCTCCAGGGCCGAATATGTTACTATTTTCCTAGGAACTCTCAAGGGTCACAACTTTAAAGCATCATTGTTACTCTGCATTTTGTATATTCAAATTTTTTTTCCTCTGAGAAATATTAAGGGATTACATGATAATTTGATGTGTAAATTACTTCTCCCATTAGATTTCAAAGTGAATTTTCCAAAATTCAAGCTAATTTCAAAAAAGATTTAATTTAATATGTTTTAATCATTGTGTTGATGAAAGGAATATGCTCTCCAAGCTTCTGAGCCTATTCTGTCGTTTTTCAGTTGTCAAAATTTATTAAAGTGAAACCAATTTATTGTTGTTTATTTCAATAAATCTTAAGAGAATTTATTTGAGTCTGGGGCAATCATATATTTAAGAATTTGCACGTGAACATAATAGAAAAGTTTATCTTTAAAAAGCCATCACCATATTAAGCAAACTGTATATTAATATGATTGCTTTGATGAACAGAAAGGGAGGGCTGATCTTCCTATTAAAGCAAAGCATTTAAACTGTAAAACAACTAACAACAAAAGTCATACGTCAATATCTGCTTTTCCTTTAGTATGAATTTCATTCCATTAGAATCAAAACATAAATGTAATTTCCAAACTATCTACTATAATAGAACAATTTTGGAATGCTTCAGAGAAGGGGGATGTATCTATTTGTGTAATAGTAGAAAACTTTTCATTTCTAGGCACTTTATATTTCAAATATGATATTCCTTTGGAGTCATAATAGTTGATCCCCATTTAATGACGCAAAGCAACAATCTGAGCTTTAAAATTTTATTTTAGAAAAATCCATTTTAATAAATGTTACTTATTAAAAACATTGCAAATACACTTAAGAAAATGCATTCTTTTGTGTTCATTGCTATTTGCTATAATGAATTATATGGGCAGAAGCACTTAAGCCATAATGACCAATATTTTTAGGATAGGCTTAAAACAGAATTTCAAGGCCAATCACCTTACATTACAGGAGATTTTGCAACAGTATTACTTTCTTCAAATTCTAAGTGAATATCTACCAGAAGCATTCAGTTTCACATATGTGAACATAAACCTATAAAGAAGAAAAGTTGCCTATAAAATCAATGTTTCCTGCTTCAAAGTGTTCCTTCCAATCTCTTTTCCATCAAGCATTACTGAATGCAGAGGGGTTTTTGTATCCAGTCCTGTGTCCCTCTCCTGCTCAGGAATCCTAGGGTAGCCCTGGTGCCTATTGACTACAGCCAGAACTATTTGGCCTCACCCAAGGCTCTTCATATACTAGTCCCAGTTTATATGTTAAAATGTCTTTAAATAATTCAGTACTTACTGTATGCCAGGATTTTCAATATGTATTTCACATATTTAATTACGTCCATGCATCAAACCAAGCTGGGTTGTTGCATAATGGACCAAACAGTAGAAAGTTACATTCAATTTCCTCAAATAATATATGCTTTTATTTGAAAATTCTATGATGGAACATTCTTTTCCTTTCTCAGTTTTCCTATAAAGTGATACTGGAAATAACTAAATTATTGGTGTGCATCCTCACAACAAATTTGTATCTGTTTAGTTACTAGAAATAATACATAACACAAACATTAGTGGAGTGTATTACACTTGAAATATGGGGACAACTATAGTTTACACAACTCATTCACTTGATCTTCAGCAGTACATTTTAGGAGTAGCTTTGCTCTGGTTCTCATTTTTCCACTTTGAAAATCACCACATGATGAATTGAATTCTATTTCCAGACTGACTCGACACAGGGTCTCTGAGTTATCATCAATTAAGATTCATAAGACTAATTTTAAAATGTACTTCATAATATTCTTTCATTTAATGTTTAACAACAAAGAATGAGCTCAGAGATTTGCTCCCATGGTCTTATTTAATCTTCAAAGCAACCATGAGTTGACCATTATTTTTATCCTCTTTTTATAAAAGAGGAAAGTGAAGTATAGTGACTTACACAGTATTATAACCCCAATAATGGCTGAGTGGGAACTTGAAGTCACTTTATTGTTAATGCCAATGCCTACCCACTACCTAATAATCTCTCTCTAATACTCAGAGCCAGTTCTAGAAGCATAATCTGTGATCAAAACATGATTCCTGTGCATTCACAGTTGACTTCAGGAACTTTCAGATTGGTCCTTGAGATTCTCATTGTATTATTTTTATTTATATTTACCCACTTATATTGAGTGATGCTCTGCCATATTGCTTTCTCTCTTTGGGCAAAAACTTGTGGACTTGGCACATCTGTGCTTTGCATTATTCTCCATTCTGTATCTCACTTGTTTCCTTTCAGGACTATAGGTATATACTATAGTTTGGCCATTGCAATCCAAAAATAGGACTTAGACATTTTTCTACAGGGTACACTACCCTTGATTTTATGAAAGTCAAGTAAATGTGGCCATTGGTGGCACCTTCGTGGGTTGTAATAAGATTTTCCATACCACTTAAGTAGCAAGATTTTCATGTTATGAATCAGACTGACTTCAAAATTGCCATTACATCTTTAACTATGGGTGGTCTCTCTTTTTTTAAGATTTTATTTATTTATTTATTTATTTATTTATTTTTAAATTTTATTTTATTATGTTAGTCACCATACATTACATCATTAGTTTTTTAATTTTTTTTTTCCTTTTTCTATTATATTAATCACCATACATTACATCCTTAGTTTTTGATATAGTGTTCCATGATTCATTGCGTATAACACCCAGTGCTCCGTTCAATATGTGCCCTCCTTAATACCCATCACCGGGCTAACCCATCCCCCCACCCTCTCCCGTCTAAAACCTTCAGTTTGTTTCTCAGAGTCCATAGTCTCCCATGGTTCGTCTCCCCCTCCGATTCCCCCCCTTCATTTTTACCTTCCTACTATCTTTTTTTTTTTTTTTTTTAAACACATAATGTATTATGTGTTTCAGAGGTACAGGTCTGTGATACATCAGTCTTACACAATTCACAGCGCTCACCATAGCACATACCCTTCCCAATGTCCATCACCCAGCCACCCCATCCCTCCCACCCCCCACCACTCCAGCAACCCTCAGTTTGTTTCCTGAGATTAAGAATTCCTCATATCAGTGAGATCATATGATACTTGTCTTTCTCTGATTGACTTATTTCGCTTAGCATAATAACCTCTAGTTCCATCCACATCGTTGTAAATGGCAAGATTTCGTGTTTTTTGATGGTTGCATTTATTTTTGAGAGAGAGAGAGAACGAGCACAAGCACAAGTACAAACAGGGGGAGGGATAGAGGGAGAAGCAGACTCTCAGCTGAGCAGGGAGCCTGACGAACTTGATCCCAGGACCCCAGGATCATGACCTGAGCCAAAGGCAGGCGCTTAACTGACTGAGCCACCCAGGCGTCCCATGGGTAGTTTCCTATAAACCTTCTGAATGCATTTCAATCTCAGTTTCTAGCTGGCAGTTCTGTCATAGTGCTCTCTTCGGTCTCAATTTATTAACACCTAGAAGCATAGTTTATCATTGCTTCATGGTTTAGCGGCTAACATGAGGTGGATGTGGAGAAATTTTGCCAGAGAAACACTATTAGGATGACTATATTTCTAATGAAGGAAAAAGAATAATTCTTTTTTCTGGTCCTCTATTTTCCATGTGACAGCTTTCCTCTTTGCTATTTCTATCTTGAATGGATCAAAGAAATGAATATGTTTTCCACCTCTAGAGTAGAACACCAAGATACTTTGAAATTGGTTTAAATCCACTTAAATATCCTATCCCATGACTGATTTGTGTGTGTGTCAGTTTTTGTCTATTTAAACATCATCTCTTTAAATTTCAAGTTATCTGTTGTTTTCAAAACTATTTCAGACATTGCACTTGGCTCTATATCATTTTGGTCTTCCCTAATCTTAGAACACTCCATCTAGCTCTGTTTGTTGTTTACAGTAATGGATACACTGAAGATTTCTGGCTCACTGTCTTAGAGTATGCCCTACTTTCTGCTTATTTTCTGACTGTTCCCTCATGATTAGATTGATGTCAAGCTATTCTGGCCAACAAAACAGGAGGTATAGTGGATCACATCCTGAAACACATATTGTCATGCCACAGGACTTGGTAGTACCCTATTTGGACATTTACATAAGTCGGTGACTTTTAGATTTCTCCTTAGTAAATCAAATATTTCCCTTTGTTAACAAATAAGCAAGCTGCGAGATTATAAATTTGTGATTATCTGACTCACTTGGTCACAAAATTTTCAACTCATAGTTTTAACTTCAGTTTAAGATCCTCACCTGAGTTGGGGTGCTTGGGTGGCTAAGTCGTTAGGTGTCTGCCTTCGGCTCAGGTCATGGTCCCAGGGTCCTGGGATGGAGCCTGCATCAGGCTCCCTGCTCCGCGGGAAGCCTGCTTCTCCTTCTCCCACTCCCCCTGCTTGTGTTCCCTCTCTCGCTGTGTGTCTCTCTGTCAAAAAAAAAAAAAAAAAAAAAAAAAAAATTCCTCACCTGAGTCAGTAATTATATGGGGGTTACAAGATGGCAGTTTTCTAGTTCTATGATTTCTTCTACATATATAAGCTGCCATAGCTGGCATTCTTCTAAAAGATCTTTTCATTCTTAGATTCTCTATTTCTCATTTCTTAAAACTATCACTAAGGACTTAATGGACTTTTATTTATTTGTTTTTTAAAATTCATTAACCTCATCATCTCATTATGCTTTGTGGTGCTCAAATTTTCCCGGATTTGGCCTACAGGAGCCCCTTTATTCCAGTTTCTATATATATATATATATAAAATATAGAAATATATATAGATATATTTGACAATGCTCTATTCCCCTTTGAGAAATTCTTTAATATGAACAGTCATGAGAAAAGCAAGGGAGGATATCCTAGCAAAAGGTAAAAGAAATCAATGTTTCTAAATTTCTATTCTGTCTAAGCTTCCAAAATGTCTTTGTGGCCTTGACTGGAGAGTAGCACATGATAAGTCTGTCAACTTTGAGTGGTGACATAGTGGAAATCCTTATGAATCAACACAAAGCAGTTGAATGTTATTCCTTATGCATGGGGAGGATTTTACATGAACAAGGTCACAATAGCATTTGCATTTTTGAATGTCACTATTATTATTCTTTCCAGGTGGGGGTAGACCTGATTTAGAAGTGTTGGCTCCAGTGAAGGTAGAGAGCACTAGATTCATTATATGCTTTGTAGTGGAGCTGAAAGTACTAGCTGATGGATTGAAAGTGGGGAAAGAAGGAATCAGGAATGATGTCTAGGGTTTTTTCATGAGCAATGAAATTTGCTGAGATTGAAGAGGCTAAAAGAGGAAAAGATTATAGGGCAATGGGAGGGAGGAAATCAAGATGCTAATGTATGCATTTTAAATTACCATATGCCTACAAAATATCTGATGTAGAGCTGTAAGTTTCTGAAGATTTCTGCTGTAGAGATGTAAATTTGAGATTTATCAGAAAAAGTATAATATTTAAAGCCATGTGATTAAATGAGATGACTGTGAAAGGCACACATTGGGATAAATGCCCTGGAATATTCTATCACTTAGAAATATAGTAGAAAAGGAGAAGCCAGGAAAGAAGTTAAAGAAGGAGCACTCAGGAAAATGAGAGATGAACCTACAACCTGAAGTTTGTTAATTTGCTAGATACATTTTTTTAAAACTTAAAAATTTTATATTCATTTGAAACATCCAAATATGGTATATTAAGGTTAAAATTAAGTCTCCCACTGAAAATATTTCATCTTTAGAGTTGAAGTGTCATCTAAAACTTGGCTTCTCAAGAGGTATTTGTTATATATTAAAATGCAAGCAATTCTTATTTGTCCACATTTTTGTTTTTTAAAAATTATATGTAATTTTTATAAGCAAAACTTTATTACATCCATCATTACACTGTTAAAAACTTCCCACTCTTTTTAGCTATTATGAGCTAATTGATTTTATGGAGAGAAGAAACCTGCAAAGAGCAATTTTGGAGGGGATTGGAATCATCTGAGAACACTAAGCTTTTGTTTTAAGTTTTAACCACACAATTACAAAGACCTTAAGAGATAGTTTTAAAGCTTAAAATGAAAATTGCTCTTGGGCTGAATGCTTATATGCCAAGTGAAATTTCACTAAAGTAGGAGTTTATAAGTGCTGACAAGTCCTTAACTATAGTGATGCTAAAAACATTACTATTATAAGAACACTACAGAAGCTATTAGAGCTCTCAAATTCCCCCTTCAGTGTTCACTTACTATAGGAAAGCACAAATATGCAACAAAAGAATGGAAGAGGTATTATTTTTCAGAGGGAAGGACTGTTGAAATTTTTAAAGTCACTTTGGGATATTACAGGAATTCATCATAGGATGGAAGACTTTCTTCTGTGCCCATGGAGGGCAGGGGCAAAGCAGAAAAACTACAGTGACACAGAGCTTTCTAAGACTCTGTTGGACTTCATAAACATCGTATTGTTTTATTAAAAGTGAACAGGTGGCAACTTAATGACCCTCCATACTGGGATATAGTACAAACTTAAGGGCTCTTCTGGTTTCCTATTATGAGGCTAATTTAGTAATTGCAAACACAAGCATATACAGGAAATGCTAAGAAAAGTAGATCATTGATTGGCACATTACTTTCTATGATCCAGTAATCATATTTTCATCTTATCTACATTCATTTCAAAAGAGCAGTCTTAGTTCTTTTATTAGGAAGGCAAGCCTGATAACAAGGGTGCCATCCTCAAGTTCTGAAAGATTTCCCCCTTTTGCCATTATTCAGGAATTCGAGGTTATAAATGGCATTTTCTTCTTTCTTTATGAGCTGAGTTGAACGGACTATTTCTCTGAAATCAGCACACACCTATCCCAACACATCTCAGTTTTGTAGTTCAGGAAAAGATTTATTTGGGGCTTACTATGGGCCTTTGGTTCATTGTGCCTTTATTCTCACCAGTAACCTCATGCACCTTTTGATTATAGTCCAATAGATCCACCCTGTTTCCTCTTCAATATACCAAACAACAAACAGAAATCTGGAACAAACTAACAAAACTGTTCTTTACCTCTCTATGCTTATGGTCTTATTTCCTTTGAATTATAATTAGATAGTATTCTAAATTCTTGAATGCTTTGCATAAATCTACAGGCTCCCCCAGGTAACCCAAGAAACACGGGTTTATTTTAGCAAAACTGTGATGGAAACAGTTTCTTGGCATAAAATCCCCAATCTTGGTGAGAATTTCAGACAAAATAATAGGCCAAAAGGGGATAGATTTTTGAGGTAGGAAGAGATTTTTGCTGCTTTTCAAATTACCATAGAGGAAACCCTATATATTTCAGCATCTCCCTTTCCATCAGCCCTTTCATTTCAGAATATAAACATATCCATTCCCTCCAGGCCATCCCATGTTAACAAATAAACAAACAAAAAAATATTTCCCACATATTCCCCTTTAAATCCCTTACTTTGGACTTCTCTTTTAGTCAAGATTCCAAGTTACTGGTAATTCTTATTATTTTTATTCCTGAGGTAACTCCAAGTTCAACAAGTCAATAGTGACTGTGAATTCTACCTATTTATTACTTCCTTTATTTTTTAATACCTTTTTATTTTATTTTTTTATACTTTATTTATTCTTGTGTCTTCCTTGGTTTTGAAGTTTTATCTTCCTCTCTAGACTGTAAATGAATCTGTGGGCTCATCATCCCCAGTATTCTTTCATTGGTAGTCTCCAGCACCTAAAACAGTGCCAGGGTTATAGATGACACTCAATAAATATGAGTTACATTAATGAAGTTATATATCTAAGTCTACATTTTATAGTTATGTAAGTTTGATAAGTGATATTGTAGAAAAGTTCATACATCCAGTCTCTATAACTGCTCTTCAAAGTAGGTGTTGTGTTATCTATTTTTAGAAAGGAAATGATAGCCATATTGTAGCATTACTTATAATAGCCAAGATAGGGAAGCAACAGACGTCCATTGATAGACAAATAGATAAAGAAGATATACATATATATATATATTGATAAAGAAGATATCTACATACACACAATGGAATATTACTCAGCCATAAAAAACAAGATTTTGCCATTTGTGAAAACATGGATGGACCTAAAAGGTAGAATGCTAAGTGAAATAAGTTAGAGAAAGACAAATATCATAGGATTTCACTTATATTTGGAATCTAAAAACAAAACAAAAACAGACTCTTAAGTACAAAGAACAAACTGGTGGTTGCCAGGGTGGGGGGATGGGTGAAATGGATAAAGGGGATTAAAAGGTACAAACTTCCAGTTAAAAAATAAATAAGTCACTAATGTATGGTGATTAACATAACATAATAAGAAAAATAAGTCACAGAAATGAAAAGTACAGCGTAGGGAATAGAGTCAATAAATTATAATAATGTATGGTGACAGATGGGGCCTACACTTATTGTGGTGAGCATTGAGTAATGTATAGAATTGTCAAATCAATATGTTGTACACCTGAAGCTAATATTGCATGTTAACTACACTTCAGTGAAAAAAAGTAAAGAAAAGAAAACTAATCTTAGAAAACTAAGATCTAAGTAGTTTCGCCAAGGACATATATAAATAATTAGGATTTAGTTTCAAATTCAGTTTAGTCTGACTCTAATTCCTATGCTTTCTTTTAAATGCCATGCTGATAAAAAAAAGAATAATATAGCAAAGAAAAAATCAATACTCTTGTCCTCAGTTATCTCAGTTGTTTCCTGTACTTCTCCCCCACCTATTTGATGTTGATGGGTCTTTGGATTTCAATGGTTTCCCCGACTCCCTGGTCCCAAAATAAATTAGCCATTCCCAGAGTTGTTGTTTAAGCCTTGAAGGCTTATGGTTTTTGGAGTTGAATTTTCCATTAACTAAATGGACCCTGGGCCACAGTCACTTTGATTCCCCACCACATTCTGAGGAATGAATTTTCTTCATACAAGGATATAATTTGTAAACAGGTTTTATTTTAGTTAATATGACACTATTACCCTTTATATTGTTGGATGGATATTTCAGTATTGCTGAATGGCATAATATTCTATTTAAAAGATGTCAACATATAGATGCCTATCTGTATCTTTTTTTAACATTATGTTTGAGGCAAACATCAGATTCTGAGAGGGAAAGAGAATATTAAAAAAATTCTAACATAATTATTTAATGTAAAATAAACCTTTTCAATTCATAGGGAGATGGAATTTTGTTTTGTCTAGACAATAGATACATTGTAGATAATTACCTAAGAGAGGTCAATGTGGTCCCAGTAGAGGAAGCAGTTACTTTGTATATTTGAGAAGTAACATCTGGTTTATTCTCTATCAGTTATAATGGAAAATCTTTTAAACAGTGTGTCTTTTTTTATAACAATCATTAGAGCCTGTGAGTAAATATTATATGATCACATTTCTGCACCTTGAATATTTTAGAAGGGGTATAAGCCCAGCAAATATTTTTGAAAACTGACACTTTTAGCAAAGAAAATGTTTAGTGAGGGGAATTTCATGAAGCAGATGAAGTATGAGAGAAGGACACAGTTCCAGTCAGAAAGGACAGCATGTGCTAAGATGTAACATCATAAAGGACATCTACAGAGGCTCACAGGCTCTACGGTTTTCTTACAGAACAGTGTCAGGGGAGAGTGGTGAGAAGGGGAGTGACCTGAAGAGAAAGAGATGGTATGGTCAAGTCTAGTTAAATAAACGGAGGTTCAGAGCGTGCAAGGCCTATGGAATGTACAGGAGAGTATGTATTTTACAGTGCACACCATGCAAACACAGTGCTCACAAGGATCAAGCAGATAGAAGAAATAGGAGAATCAGGAATATAAGCGGAAAAGGAGTGGTGGCCTCTGCTCCGCTGGATAAACCACAGGACATTCAAATCCTCCTTTTTTAAAATTGAGATATAATTGACATATAACATCATATTAATTTCAGGTGCACAAAGTAATGATTCGATATTTGTAGACACTGGAAAATGGTCACCATAATGAGTCTAGTTACCAATGTTTCAAATAGTGTAGTAATAGGATAAGTTTTATAGGTTCTTCAGAAAGTTAACCAAGGCAGTAATAGGGAGGAACAGCATTGCAGTACAAGATGTCATGAGACAGTTATCCTACAATTTTTATAGTCACAGATGATTAAGGCTTGGCCTAGAGTAAAGCAGGAAGAAAGCAGTGGATAGGATATATTATAGGAGAAATAAAGTGGTGAGAATAAAAGGAAAATATCATCCATTGAGGGGAGATAAGGCAAATAGAGAGATCTAGATTTTATCATGGGCAGCTATATGGATAATGATAGGACAAGTTTGGGAGATGGTGAAGCATGTTATAGTGGGGAAGATATAGAGTTTGGTTTGAAAATACTGTTTGAAATCCTATAGGACAGCTCAGTGAAGTATCCAGAAAGCAATTTTTAACTAGGATATGGAGATAATATGACTTGTTTGGGTTAACGTATAGATTTGAGAATCAAATTTATAAGAAATAATTTATAAGAAATAATTAAGACAAAGGGTCTAGAAAAAATTGCAAGCAGAGATTGAGAAGAAAGCAAGCTATAAAATCCCTTATTTATACACCACTACCGGTATGTTTATCGTTACTGCTTTATGCTTGAAACTACTTAAAAGCCTAGATTTTGACAATGTGCTCTTTCTTTTTTTTTAAGTTAGGAGAATGGATGTATTTTTTTGTTTTATGATTTGTTTTGTTTTGTTTTGGATTCATTTAAAATTTCTAGTATTATTGCAAAAAATTTACTTACGCATTCCATGTGCCTTAATGTATGATCAATTTTGTTAATATTCTATTGTGCTTTAGAAAGTATTCTCTATTGTTAGAGTATATGTTTGGTATATATCCAAAAGAACTGCCTTTAGATAATGTTTATATTTTTTAGTCCTTATTTTTTCTCCACAAGCCCTGTTTTATATGTTTTATTTTATTTATCCTTTTATCCCTTGCATCTTTCCCTATGTTACTTTGTGCAAAGGTATTTGTGTTATATCTTTAATGTGGCATGGGGCTTTTATGTGTTGATATTAAAATCATTTTTTAAAATTACTCAGCTAAGCCTGTTGATATCATTATTGTAATGATTATTATCTTTGGTCTCAATTCTGTCATGTTTTATGTTTTAATTACTGTATTTAATATGTTATATTTATTGTGTATTTATTTATATTCTTTCTCTTTTTGTGTTTCCTAATCTTTATTCCTTTTTAAAAAACTTTCGGTATTTAAGGAGACTTGCATTTTATGTGAGTGGTTACAATTTTATAAACATTTTTATAGTGCCCATAATCTGCTTTTTTATTATTTAATCATATACTACCTGTCAGTTTTAAATGGTGTACTTTTCCTCCCAGTTATAACCTATACAACTGGCAATAATCTTATTCTAATTTACCTCTTTTTCTCTGTTTATGGTTGATTTGTTTTCTGTTTTTCAGGAAAAAAAGTTTATATATTATTCTTCAACTCATGACCGTATGACCCATTCTTGTTTTAATATTAGCTCTTCAACTGAATATATGAAATTCCTGCAATTAGTAATTTTGCAAATTTTGCCAGGACATTTGATTAACTGAAGCTGATTCTCTTGTAAAGAGTAGTCAAATAGAACTTTAAAAATGCTAGAAATGTTCTGTATCTATATTGTCCCATAGGATAGCCACTAACCACACATGAGTATTGAGCATTTAAAATGCACCTTGTCATAGCACATACCCTCCCCAATGTGCTATGGTGAATGCTGTGAATTGTGTAAGACTGTTGAATCACAGACCTGTACCTCTGAAACAAATAATATATTATATGTTAAAAAAAAAAAAAAGAAGAAGAAGAAGAAGAAGATAGTAGGAAGGGAAAAATGAAGGGGGGAAATCAGAGGGGGAGATGAACCACGAGAGACTATGGACTCTGAGAAACAAATTGAGGGTTCTAGGGGGGAGAGGGGTGAGGGGATGGGTTAGCTTGGTGATGGGTATTAAAGAGGGCACGTACTGAATGGAGCACTGTGTGTTATACGCAAGCAATGAATCATGGAACACTACATCAAAAACTAATGATGTAATGTATGGTGATTCACATAACATAAAAAATAAAATAAAATAAAATGCACCTTGTCTGGGGAACTCAATTTTAGTTAATCGAATTGTAATTACTTTAATTTGAATTAAATTTAAATAGTCACGTGTGGCTAATGCTTACCCTATTGGACTATGCAGCTTTAATAGATTCCTCAGGGATGGCACATATTTATAGTACTTACTAATTTCTGACCCATTGAAAATTGTATTCTTTTGGTCTTAAAACTTGAAGGACAACTAATATTTTTGGTTTCCTCTTTTTTCCCCCTTAAATGTTTTTGAAAATGCTGATCCACTACTGTGTGGTTTCTATGTTATTTTTCATACAGATGATATCAGAGTAATTACCCTGCCTCTGTAAGTCATAAAAGTCACCAAGTTTAAGTAAACAATGATGATTTTTTAAGTAAATAACAGAGTAAATAACGGAGTTGCAAAAATCACCACAATCTACTTTTAGAACATGGGTGGCCTGGTAGGATTTTGATTGGCATTGCATTAAATTCACATGTATTTAGGGAGGATGGACATCTCAGCAAAATTAAATCTTTCATTCAGTGAATATAGTATATATGCAATGCATTTAATTTAACCTGATCAGTTCAGATCGCTCCCTACCCCACAAGTATGTGGAGTGATGCAAGTGAGGTACCTTGTTATTGACAAACTGTTAACCAAGGGACAAAAGTTTCCTTTATCCTTTGTATTCTTGGCTGTCCATGGACTTTTTTTTCCCCTAAGTTTTTATTTAAATTCCAGTTAGTTAACATACAGTGTAATATTAGTTTCGGGTGTAGGATTTAGTGATTCATCACTTACACACAACACCCAGTGCTCATCACAGCAAGGGCCCTCTTTATTCCCCATCACCCATTTAACCCATCCCCCTGCCCTCCTCCCTTCTAGCAACACTGTTTGTTCTCTATAGTTAAGAGTCTGGGGTTTTTGTTTTGTTTTTTTTTTTAAGATTTTATTTATTTATTTGACAGAGAGAGAGCGCACACAAGCAGGGGGAGTGGCAGGCAAAAGGAGAGGGAGAAGCAGGCTCCCTACCCAGCAGGGAGCCCAATGCGGGGCTTGATCCCAGACCCTGGGATCATGACCTGAGCCCAGGTCAGACACTTAATCAACTGAGCCACCCAGGTGCCCCAAGAGTCTGTTTTATGGTTTGTCTCTTTCTTTTCCCCCCTATGTTTTTCAGTTTCCTTTCTAAAATTACACATATGAGTGGAATCATATGGTGTCTTTCTCTGACTGACTTATTTCACTTAGCATAATACTCTCTAGCTCCATCCACATCATTGCAAATGGCAAGATTTCATTCTTTTTGATGGCCGAGTAATATTCCATTGTGTATGTTATACCATGGACTTTTATTTCATCTCAGTTTTACGTGATCAGCGTTTTGCTACTTCTGCAGTTTTCTCATTCGTATTTATTTTTCTACTACCATCACATTGACCAAAGGTTAAATGAAATTCCTGCCACTTAAGGATTGAGTTTGGGGGTTTAATTAGTCCTAGTGAATGAAGATGAATGGAAAGTAAGTGTATCAGTTTATTTAATTGTTTAGGCAAGATCTTACAGAATTCTCTTATTCCTTCTAAGATGATTGTGGAATCACATCTCAAAGTGAGGTTGATTAGCCTGAGACTCAGGACCAATGATGAGCAGAACTTGCTAACTTGCACTGGGAAAGTAGTGTGAACAAAAATATAAATTTATTTTTGGGCACCTGGGTGACTCAGTTGGTTAAGCATCTGCCTTCGGCTCAGGTCATGATCCTGGGGTCCTGGAATCAAGCCCAGCTTGGGGCTCCCTGCTCGGCAGGGAGTTTGCTTCTCCCTCTCTCCGCCTGCTGTGGAGAGAGAGGGAGATTCTTTTCCAAGCACAGTTCTCTGATGTCCTGGACCCTGAGGGGCTGCTCTCAGACCCATCTACATTGTCCACCTAGTCAGTCATTGCTCCTTTACAACTTCTTTGCCAGCTTAGACAGGGGGCGCATTCTGGGTGATAAGGCCTAGGGACCTTCTGCTTTCAAATTATTCCAAAATTACCCAGGTCTTTTCATCATGCCTTCACACACAGAATATGGGTGTAGCAGAGTGAGACAGAGTGAGGTACCTTTTTCAGAGACACATATGACATCTAAATTTATAGATCTCTCATCACAACTTGGTCTGCCACCGTTTTTAAAAAATTTTATTTTTTATTTTTATATTTTTTTTATTTTTGAAGCTGCAAAAATAATAGTACAGAGACAAACTATGTATTCTTCACCCAAATCACCCCAGTGATAACATCTTACATAACTACAGTAAAATGTCATAACCAGGACATTAATTTGGTACAATGTTATTAACTAGTCTATAGATTTTATTTACATTTCTCCATTTTGGCATGCACTTATCTGTGTGTATTTGTGTATGTATGTATGTGTGTGTTGCCCTATAAAATTTGACCTCATGTGCAGATGTACACAGAACTGTTTCATCACCACAGAAAATCTTCCTCATGCTACCTGTTAATAGTAGTAACCATTTTTATCCCAACCTTAAACTGGAGACCACTAATCTATTTTCCATCTCTCTAATTTTGTCAGTTTTAAGACTGTTATATAAATGGAATCATACTTATAAAATTTTTTGAGATTGTCCCTTTTTCATTCAGCCTAATATTCTTGAAATGCATCCAAGTTGTGTGAATGAATCGATTTTTGCTTCTTTTTATGATAAGTAGGTTTCATCGGCCAGGATGCACTATGTTTATTTAACCGTTCACTTTTGAAAGACAACTATTATTTTTTACCATTTTTATTACAAGTAGAACTATTAGGAACAGTTGTGAGAACATACATTTTAATTTTTCTAGGATAAATGACCGCGAGTGTGATTTGTGTCATAAGATAGGTATATATTTAATTGTATTTGAAAATGTCGAGTGATTTTTCAGAGGGCCCATACCATTTTACATTTCCACCACCAGTTTATGATATACAGCTTATCCACACCCTCTCAATCATGTGTTACTATCAATCATTTTATAATTTACTCATTCTAATGGATGTATATTTTCTCCCAACTCTTTTATTCATCAGATGGTCAACTTCAGGGGGGAAATTTGCAGTTACATATTCACATATCTTCCCAACTGCATTTTTTATTCTTTGAACTTAATTTACTGAGATCTCTGCTTTGTCCTTATAGTGTTCCCAAGCTTTGCATTTACATCTTTTTTTCTTTTGCTCAGGGTAAAAAAAAAAAAATAGCTCCTGCAAATTGAGAGAACTTTGTTTCCCGGTCAATTTAATTGTAAAAATGAAAACTGTTTTTGTTTTTTTAATCTCTCTGGATTCTTTTGGTGACCCTCCCCATTCCCTTATCAAGAGAAAACAAATACTCTCTGTGGCAATAATGGTTTTTAACTCAATGTTAAGAGGGTCTGGGATATAAGGAAAATGCAGAGATGAGAAAATCTTAATTATTATACATAACTTTATCCTTCTACATTATTGCTAATATATATCGTAAATGTCCAAGGAGGGGATATATTAAGCAAAACTGTCTATACTTTTTTGATCACTGAATGCTTTAGTAGAGAACAGCTAATTAAGTGACTTACAGCAGTATCTTGGGAAATATTTTTGTAGGAATAATTATATTAGATGTATTAGTAATATTTGTAGTAGGTCAGCATGACATGAAACAACTGTTTTCAAACATTTGTGCGTTGGAATCATCTGGAACACTTCATAAAAAATACAAATTCCTGGGCTCCAACCCCAGGGATTCTGAGTCAGTAAGACTCACATGTATTTACATATACACAGACATACACATATGAATAATCTCACATATATCATATGCATGTGTGTATGTCTGTATGTACATATGTGTAAGAAAATGTATGTGTAAATGAAAAAGTGCTTGATGTATTTGTTGTGTAGTACTTGGAGAAGATATATATATGTATATATACACATATATATGTATATTCACACATACATATGTATGCACATCCACACATACATACGCACATATGGGTGTGTCTCCTCTCCAAGCAAATACATAACAAATATATGAAACATTTTTTATGTACATGTGTATTTTATTGCAAATGCTGGGAAATTTTAAAAAATACATTTGTCTTCTGTGATGATTGTGGCAAAGTATCACATATTGGGTGGCTTTAAACAACAGACATTTATCATCTCACAGACCTTTATTGTCTAGCCTTCTGGAGACTAGAAGTCTGGAATTAAGGTGTCAGTAGAACCATGCTCTCCAGGAGACTCTTGGGTAGAAAGGATCCTTCCCTGCCTTTTCTAGCTTCTGGGGGTAGCCATAAATCCTTGACATTCCTTGGTTTGCAGCTCTATAACTGTAATCTCAACCTCCATCTTCACATATAGTTCAGCCATGTATCTTCCCATAGTCTTCTTTATTATTATTATTATTATTATATGTTAATCACCATACATTACATCATTAGTTTTTGATGTAGTGTTCCATGATTCATTGTTTGCATATAACACCCAGTACTCCATGCAGAACGTGCCCTCCTTAATACCCATCACCTGGCTAACCCATCCCCCCACACCCCTCCCCTCTAGAACCCTCAGTTTGTTTTTCAGAGTCTGTAGTCTCTCAATGGTTCCTCTCCCCCTCCGATTTCCTCCGCTCCTGCTATCTTCTTCATCTTTTTTAACATATAATGTATTGTTTGTTTCAGAGGTACAGGTCTGTGATTCAACAGTCTTACACAATTCACAGCGCTCACCATAGCACATACCCTCCCCAATGCACATAGCACATACCCACCCAGCCACCCCATCCCTCCCACCCCCCACCACTCCAGCAACCCTCAGTTTGTTTCCTGAGATTAAGAATTCCTCATATCAGTGAGAGCATATGATACATATCTTTCTCTGATTGACTTATTTCGCTCAGCATAATACCCTCCAGTTCCATCCACGTCGTTGCAAATGGCAAGATTTCATTCCTTTTGATGGCTGAATAATATATATACAATGGAATATTATCCCATAGTCTTTTTATAAGGACACCAGTCATACTGGTTTCAGGGCCTGCCCTATGGCAGTACAACCTCATCTTAAGTAATTACATCTGCAACAACTTCATTTCCAAATAAGGTAATGTTTTGAGATACTGTGGGTCAGGACCTCAACATATCTTTGGGGAGATATATTTCAACCCATAACATATACTTTTTCTGCAAAGGAGGCTATGTCAGGATAAAGAAATAATTTTTTAAAAAATATATTACTACAGATCCGCATCTTCCAAAGTCTGTGATATTAAAGAACACACACTAAGTTCTATGATTTTTTTTATTAAGAAAATATCTGTTTTCCCCAAAATGTTATCTACCTTTGATTCTCACTCATTGAATGACTATTGCACTAAATGCTTAGATGTACAATAAATAGGCTTAATAATCTAGGCCCAGCTATTTATTTTAACACAAGTCAAAAAAATGTAAGCAACAATAAAGGGCTATATTGATAGTCATATGAAAAATCAAAAGGCCAGAAGAAAGCCTAGCCATCCTCAAAGGAGTATTTTCACCTTTAAAATTAGTCATTAGATATATAAAGTAAATATAATTTCCTAAATGTGGCTTTTATTTTATTTAAAATAGTTTATATGTGTTAAAGCACTTTTCTGCTATACAAGATAATACACAAATGTTGACTTCTATGCTTCAAAGCTTTATTTAAACTTTATGATTTCATAGCATTTCTTCCCAATGAGGAACTAACATGAAGCTGTAACTCAATATATGTCATCTTTTATATTAATTATCTTTTTTTTCAATTTTGAAAACACAATCAACTTTATTAATTTCTTTTGGTAAGATATTCAGCCTATCTGTTATTGCTACAAATTATAGTGAAAATATTGGATTATTACTGGTATGCAACATAAATTATCATCAAATTATTATGACACTTTATATAAATAAGACTTCTATTAACTATGTGTTTTGAGAAAAAGTAAATAATTTTTTTCCCAAATCCAGCTTGTGGCACTACATAAAGCTTCGTAAACAGTCAGTTATAAGATTGCAAGTGACAATGGGAATTTTGCAGATGTTGCACAAAAATATTTTCCAAGCTTTCAAATCAAGGAGCTTACAAGAGCTAAGTAAGCAAACAGCAAAAAAAATCTATTTGTTCTACCACTCTGATAAGCTTCTGTTTTTTTTTTTTTCCTAACAAGAGACAATGGTGTAGATTGCAGATTTTAAGTATCTATCTATCTAAACTCAATAAATCATAGTATATAAGATGTCACAAGATTAAAGTGACCTTTTCCCTGTAAAAGGATTGTTTGTTCCTGATGTTCCAGAGCCCTTCCCATTTCTGTTTTCAGACTAATCTCTCCTAATAAAATGGTTTAGCCAGTGTGAAGCAATCATCACCTGTTCCTCAACAAAATGCTCATGTTTTGACTGGCTTTACAGAAACTTGGTAGTTTGTTATTTGAAGATAATTGTTTTTTAAATGCAGTTCATGTTTTAATTTTTTTCAACTTATTTTTAAGGTATTACCTATACCATTCATAATTGAGAGTTTAAAGAGATATATAATTGTACTTGCCTCCATCTCCCCAAGAAGTATATAAACAGTAGAGGAATTATTTCCAAGTCAGATCTAAATGAACTTTTTTATTGCATCTAAATGAGAGGACAAAACTTTCTTTACTGCTTCTGATAAGAAAGGGCAAAAGGGGCCTGCCAAATAAGAAACTCTCCAAAACATACTGTTGAATTTGTGCAACATTCCACAAAATGACTTTGTTGGTGAATAAAGCAAGTAGTCAGCATGTTGCAGTGTATATTCAGGGGACAATAACATTCTTACCAATCAGGTTTTTAAAGACTCTGAACTTAAAGGGAATCTCCAAGGTATGCAAATAAGACTTTAATTCTGTGTACCAATTATACCAAGAAAATTGATACAAAAATATTATATCTTCAGTTCGCAGGAGAATGGAAGAACATAACTGTGGCCATATAAGGGAGTATAAGTACAGACTGAGTAAATCTGAACTAGAATAGACTCTCATTTCAGTCTCACCTGTGATAAGATACAAAAGAATTGTTTAGAAGATTTGAATATTATGTCGGAATTCCATGGTGTGTTTTTCTTGCTCTATGTATTTTTGCATAAAATTATTAAAATTATGACATCAAAAGATGTAGATTTAATTTTTTGTCACCGTATGGTTCTAATTTAAACAACCGTATAGTACAAGCTGGATACCACTTACCCCTAAATGGCCAGAGTGTAAAAACACTTAAAAAACATCAATCCATGCTAATACTGCTTTAAAGAAAAGAGATATATTTATGACTTGTTCAAACACTGTGGTACAACCTTGTGTGATATAATTAAATAAGACAAAATTTAACTCTCAACAAATAAGATATTTGTTTTACTTGTTTTACAAGGAGATGTAAAAATGTATATACATTACTAACTAGAGTATATACTTAAATAAGGACGTATAAAGAGATAAGGGATCCTCAGGAGGGATATTAGGGGAGGACCAGAAAGTTTTCACAAAAGCAAGGGCACAGGGAGTGGGGCTTAAGAAGAAGGCAAATTTAGCCATCAAAAGGAATGAGATCTTGCCATTTGCAACGACGTGGCTGGAACTGGAGGGTATTATGCTGAGCCAAATAAGTCAAACAGAGAAAGACATGTATCATATGACCTCACTGATATGAGGAATTCTTAATCTCAGGAAACAAACTGAGGGTTGCTGGAGTGGGGGGTGGGGTGGGAGGGATGGGGTGACTGGGTGATGGACACTGGGGAGGGTATGTGCTCTGGTAAGCGCTGTGAATTGTGCAAGACTGTTGAATCTCAGATCTGTACCTCTGACACAAATAATGCAATATATGTTAAGAAAGAAAAAAAAAAGAAGAAGAATGTAGCAGGAGGGGAAGAATGAAGGGGGGGAAATCGGAGGGGTAGACGAACCATGAGAGATGATGGACTCTGAAAAACAAACTGAGGGTTCTAGAGGGGAGGGGGGTGGGAGGATGGGTTAGCCTGGTGATGGGTATTGAGGAGGGCACGTTCTGCATGGAGTACTGGGTGTTATGCACAAACAATGAACCATGGAACACTATATCTAAAACTAATGATGTAATGTATGGGGATTAACATAACAATAAAAAATTTAAAAAAAAAAGGAATGAGATCTTGCCGTTTGCAACGGACGTGGATGGAACTGGAGGGTGTTATGCTGAGTGAAATAAGTCAATCAGAGAAATAAGTCAATAAGTCATGTATCATATGACCTCACTGATATGAGGAATTCTTAATCTCAGGAAACAAACTGAGGGTTGCTGGAGTGGGTGGCGGGGGAGGGATGGGGTGGCTGGGTGATAGACATTGGGGAGGGTATGTGCTATGGTGAGCGCTGTGAATTGTGCAAGACTGTTGAATCACAGATCTGTACCTCTGAAACAAATAATGCAATATATGTTAAGAAAAAAAAAAGATAGCAGGAGGGGAAGAATGAAGGGGGGGAATCAGAGGGGGAGACGAACCATGAGAGACGATGGACTCTGAAAAACAAACTGAGGGTTCTAGAGGGGAGGGGGGTGGGAGGATGGGTTAGCCTGGTGATGGGTATTAAAGAGGGCACGTTCTGCATGGAGCACTGGATGTTATGCACAAACAATGAATCATGGAACACTATATCTAAAACTAATGATGTAATGTATGGGGATTAACATAACAATAAAAAAAATTAAAAAAAAAACTAATGATGTAATGTATGGTGATTAACATAACAATAAAAAATTTTTAAAAAGAAGAATGCAAATTTAACAAGCCAAATTAAATGATGAGACAGTAAAAGGAAATAAAGTGTTGAGATAAAGAAAGCTTTTCTAACTATGCTTTTCATATACAGAGAGCTTTTCTTAGATTCTGCCTCATTAGATGGAAGGGACCGGTAATGTTTCTGTTACTTGTCTATGTTTCATTTTGGAGTGTTTATATTTCTTTGTCTACAAATGCACTGATTCTGTCTTGTGCAGTATCTAAAGTGTTAATCCCATTCATTTCCATCTCACTGTACTTATCTTTATGTCTTTGAATTGGACTTTTTTATATTTTCTGTTTCTCTCCTTGTTCAATCTTTCATCTACCTTCGGAATATACAGGATGCAGCCAAAATAACTCTTTTTTAGAACTCTTTTAATGAAATTTTATTTTGCAACACTTTAAAATTTATAGAGTTGCAAAGATAGTATAGGTGACTCTTCAACAACATGGATTTTGAACTACATGATCCACTTCTATGCAGATTATTTCAATCAATATAGCACAGGACTGTAACTGAATTTTCTTTTTTTATTATTTTTCTTAATAACATTTTCTTTTCTCTAGCTTACTTTATTGTAAGAATACAGTATATAATACATGTAACATATAAAATATTTGTTAATTGATTGTTTATGTTATTGGTAAGGCCTTTGGTCAACAGTAGGCTATTAGTAGGTAAGTTTTGGGGGGAGTCGAAACGACACATGGATTTTCGATTGTGTGAGGGTGGATGCTCCTAACCCCTACGTAGTTCAAGGGTTAACACCCATGCCCACATCTAATTTCCTCTATTATTAACAACTTACATTATGTGGCATAATTGTTAAAATAATTGATACATTATTATTAACTGAAATTCATAGTTTATTTATGTTTCTTTAATTTTAACAAATGCCTCTTTTCTCTTTAAAGATTATATCCAGGATGCACATTACACTTAGTAGTCATGTCTCCTTAGCCTCCTCTTAGCTGTGACAATTTCTCAGACATTCATTGCTTCTCATAAGGTTTGACATGTACTCTTCAGGCATTTTTGACATGCACTGTTCAGGCATTTAAAAAATTTCTTCATTTAGGCTTTGTCTAATGTTTTTCTTCTGATTACATTGGGTTTATCTGTTTTTGGAAGAAGACCACAGAGATAAAATGCTATTTTTATGACATCATATCAAGGATGCACACTATACAAATGATTTATTGCTATGAATATAGACTTTAATGACATGACTGAGCAAGAGTTTGTCAGGTTTCTGCACTCTACAGTCACTTTAAAATTTTCCCTTGATGTACTGTGCTCTTTGGAAGAAAGTCACTATATACAGACTGCACTCACAGAATGGAGAGTTATTTGAAATTACTCTGCATGAGAGATTTGTCTCTTCTCCCTCATGTATTTGTTCAACATTTATTTTCATTATGGACTTATTGATATTTATTTAAGCTCATGGACAAGAACTTGATTATTTATTTGGTTGTTTAAATTATTTCAGCTTTGGCTTTTGAAAGCTCTTTCAGTTAGCTTTTGTGTACCTTTGACAGAATTCCATCATTGTGGGCTTTTTATTTGAAAATTTCCTTAATTTCTGGCACTACAAAATGTTCCATGTTCATCCTGTATATTTCCTGCCCCAGGTCTAGAATGAGCCATTTATCCCAGGAACTGGTTCCTCTTAATTTAGAATGGTATTAGAAGCCATAGTATTAGAAATCATGGTGCTAGATGTGTTTGTGCTACTGGGATGTTTTCCATTCTAGGCCCTCTTAGGGATAGAACAAAGATACACATGTGTGCATACTAAACCATGAATAGATGAATATTTATAGATGTTTCTATATGTAACCATCTGTATCTATATTGAGCTAAACAGGAGTTCTAGGATAGTTTGAATGTTTGTGTCCCCTCCTGCCCCAGATTTCACATGTTGGAATCCTAATGCCCAGTGTGATGGTATCAAGAAGTGAGGCTTTGGGGAGGTCCTTAAATCATGAGAGTTGAGCCTTCATACTTGGGATTAGTCTTCTTATAGAAAGAGACTCCACCGAGCAACCTTTCTACCATGGGAGGATAGTGAAGTCTGCAACTTGGAAGAGGGCCATCACTTGATTGTGAGAAATAAATTTCTGTTGTTTATAAGCTACCCAGTCTATAGTATTTTCTCATACCAGCCTGAACTAAGACAAGCTCATACGATAGACCCAATGCTAATACATTACTACATGAATCCTTCTAGCTTCCTTTCCTTCTTTCTTTCTAAACTCCCACTCCAACAATGAGAAATCTGGCTAAGATCAATAGTTATTAATTACTTGATGCCAGTATACATGTATAGTGGTATCAGAACTATAAGCTCATAAATCCATAGGGAGCAATTTTATCAAATAGAGTATACTGGTTATTTATTGACAGTTCCTTTTGCCTTTACTATTAAAGACTCCATTTGTTTCCAAAGTTACTTAAGCTACCACTTTCCCCTACCTCCTTCAATAAGGCAAGTTAATTCATTTGTATTAAAGTTAGATTATTTTGTCTGCATTCTGTGTTTCATCCTTGGATCCCAGGTATCTAAATAATTTTTAAAAAATTTTCGTATGGTAATGTTCACTCATTATGCTGTAAAATTATATGGGTTTTGGCAAATATGTAGTATCATGTGGCCACTATTATAATATTTAACAGAAAAATTTCACCACTAAAAAATGCCCTATGCTTCACCCCTTCAAAATTCTCTTTGTGCCTGGCAAACACAGATCTTTTTACTATTCTATAGTTTTTCCTTTTCCAGACTATCATATAATTATAATTCTGTAATATTAAGTCTTTTCAGATGGTCTTCATTCACTTAGCAACGTTTGACTGGTTGCTGATGAGAAGTCAGCTATAGTTTTAATTGTTGTTCTTCTGTCGGTAAGGGTTTTTTGTTTTGTTTTGTTTTGTTTTCTTCTGTACCATATTTCAAATATTTTGTCTTTCTTTTTGGTTTTTGGCACTTTGTTATATTCCTATGTATAGATTTTTTTTTCTATTTATCCTGCTTGATGTTTTCTGAGATTTTTGGATCTGTGGTTTGGTGTGTGTCATTAATTCTGGGAAATTTCTGGTCATTATTACTTCCAATAATTCTTACGTTTTTTTTTTTTTCTTTCTTCTTTTTGTATTCCAAATTATATGTATGCTACGCCTTTTGAAATTGTCCCATAGTTCTTGGATATACTAAGTGTTTTTTTCATTATTTTTCTTTTGTATTTGGGGGTTTCTATTACCTTTCTTCAAGTTCACTGATTATTTACTCAGCCATATGTAGTCTACTATTGAGACCATCAAAGGCATTTTTCATTTCTGTTTCAGTATTTTTGAATTCTGACATTTTCTTTTGATTTTTTTCTTTGAGTTTTCATCTGTGCTTAAATTACCAATCTGTTCTTTCATGTTGTCTATTTTTCCCCCATTGGAGCCCTTAACATATTAATCATAGTTATTTTAAATAGTGAATTTTAAACTCCCTGTCATCCTATATCTGTGTCAGATGTGAGTCTGCTTCTAAGGCTTACACTATTGTTTCAGATATATTTTTTTTTTTTTTTTGCCCTTTAACATGCCTTATAGTTACTTATTGAAAGCAAAACATGATGTATTGGGTGATAGAAACTGAGATAAATAGTCCTTTACTGGTAGGTTTTATTTTAATCTGACTAGAAGTTTGTGGTGTTTAGTTTTGTTATATCTGTAGGTGGCAGAGGCTTCACATTTCCCCAGTGCTCTAGTTCTCATCTCTCCTGTTGATTATGGATTTCCATAAGTACTCCTCTGAGAGTTGCAGCTTTTTCAGCTGTAATCTCTTCTTGTAGTAGAGCCCTGTTCTTGTTCTGGTAAGGTGTGTGCAAGGGGGAAGTATTCCATAATCGTGATTAAATCTCAGTCTCTTGTTGGTCTGTGTCCCTGGCATGTAAGCATCACAAGTGTCTCTCAACACTTTTCTCCTACTAGATGAGACAGAACAGCTCCCTAGGGCAGCAGCTGGAAAAGTGCCCTTCCTCCAAGTGGGATAAAAATCTGGTAAAGTCTTTTCTCTTCCAGAGTAGACCTTTGCTATAGAGAACACTCCCAGTCTATTTCATTGTTATTATTCTTTCCTTTCCTCTGCCAGAGGCAAGAACTTAACTTTCTCAGATTTTCTCCATATGACCACACTGAGTTTCCACTGGTAAAATTAAGGGAAGTTTGGGACCCTTCCCCTCAGGATTTTTCGCTTCCATGCCACTCTGTACTCAGTTTCCTGCAATTCATCATAATTACCATTTAATTGTTCCTATCAATTTCTGGCTGTAACAGCTTCTGCTTCAGCCAAGCAGATCTGGGCTGTGATTCTCTGGATTCTCCTGTCTCAATGGATTTTAACATTATAGCTTGCATTGTGATCTCTGGTCTCTGGTGGGACACAGAGAAGGCATTGATTTTTTTTTGTTCAGCTTTTTTCTTGTAAGGATGGGAGTGATGATTTCCAGCCTTTTTACATGTCAGAGCAGAAGCTAGACTTCTAATAGTCTAATAATGTTCTCAAAAGTACTTCCCTACTAATTCTATAATTTCCATCATTTCTAGTTCAGTTTCACTTGATTTATTTTTCTTTTCCTTATGGGCTCTATTGTTTTTTCTTTACAGGTCTGATTGGCTTTTTGTCAACTCAAGAGTTGCTATGTTATATAGGTAAAAAGTTTAGTTTGCTGTAAGGCCTCCACTCCTGAGCAGCTCGTGATTACTCTGTATAATACCTTGTGAGTTATCAAATATTCCACTCTGGAGAATTAGAACATGAACTAGTTCTGGTGTTGTGAGAGGTTTATACTTTCGCTTTTTTGTATGGTTCTTTACTGCATTTTGAGTATTTTCCTCACACAAATATCCTGATCAGTACTCAGGTAAAGACCCAAGGGGAGCGATCCTCTATAGATTATGGAGTTCT
The DNA here is from genome assembly GCF_004348235.1 of Phoca vitulina. NCBI lineage: Eukaryota > Metazoa > Chordata > Mammalia > Carnivora > Phocidae > Phoca > Phoca vitulina. The sequence goes on from NW_022589708.1 coordinate 41,273,150, forward strand.
TCTAAGAAGCTGTTTTATCCCCATTACTTCATCAGACTTGAACCTCCTGGAATCTTGATAATTTAGAGAGATTTTATCAGGTTCCACCTGGATTCTCTTTTACCAAGCTGCAGTATGGAATCTCTCTAGGCAATGAAATGTGGCAATCGCAAGACTCAGATTAATTTCCTAGGGCCACTGTAACAAATTGCCACAAACTTAGATGGTTTAAAACAATAGAAATTTATTGTTTCACAGTTATGGAGGCTACAAATCTGAAATCAAGATGTAGGATGGTAATGCTCTCTCAAAGACTCTAGGAGCGTGCTTCCTTGGTTCTTCCCAGATTCTGGTGATTGTAGGCAATACCTGACATTCCTTGGCTTTGTGGTCCATAACTCTGATCTCTGTGTTCTTCATCACATGGTGCTCTCTCCATTTATCTCTGCCTCCAAATTTCCCTCTTGTTATGAGGACACTAGCTATGACCTCATCTTAACTTGATTATATCTGTAAAGATCCTCTTTTTATGTAAGATCACATTCACAGATTGGAGGTGGACATGGATTTTGGTGGGGCACTATTCAGTCCAGTGCAGAGTTCAATTTATTTGCTTCCCATCTCTCAAGAATCACTGCCCAAACACTGCTGTTTTATATAGTTTGTTGGCTTTTCAGTTGTTTCAGGTAGAAGAGTAATTTGGTTCCTTTTACTCTATCTTGGCTAAAAGCAGAAATCCTCCACATCATTTTTGCTTACCCAGCATATCTCCAATGTTTTAACTGGGGTTCAATGCACAGTTTTCTTTTAAGAAAATGATCCACTGCCCAAAACCTGGCTTAAATACATAACAAAGGTAAAATATTTCAAAATAGTAGAAAAATTGTGGCGGACAAGTGTTGAATGCATTAACTGACATTAAGTTGATTTGATAAACAATGAGATTTCAAGGTTATTGAGGAGTAGAATGCATTGTGCTTAGACAAGGTAAATGTGACACATATGAAATGGATATAGTGGGACAGCCAGAAAGTCAGCATTTCAAGAAGCCTATTACTCTAGGAGTCTAAGGGTTTGAACCAATATGGGGCAGTGTGATTATTAAGAAAGGATGAAGTCAAGTCACTGTTAAGGTTGGATTGTCATCATTTGCCAGTGTACTAGGGAAAACAAAATGTTACAAGTTTCTAACACAGTGGTCACAGCTGAGTACTCAATAAATATTGCTATAATGATTCATGATTGTAGTATAAGTAATATTTTCTGGCAATCTACTCATAAGTCCTTATAAAATGGTAAAATGGGGATAAATCATAAGCCATAATGAATTAGTGACATAACTGTAACTAACATATATTCTTACTCTCATAATTCTATGATGTCTTTTACTAGACAACTCTTTTTTTTTTTCTATTTTGTCAGACTTTTATGACATAAGGATTCTTTGAGTCATTTTATGAATATCAGAGGGAAGACAAAATACTGTCAGTGAGTGGCACACTCTTTTAGATGTCTAATAAATTTTCAGATTTTAGAGTTTAGGACATGGTTTATGTATTTATTCAGACCTTTTCTTAAGCAATATGGAAAATTTGACAGTGTATGAAATACAGAAGTTGACATTTCATCACTGGAGAAACATGACTCTTGCTTAAAAAATGAACCCAGATATTTGATTCATGTAATATTTTATACAATGGGATTTGGTATCAGAGGATAAGATAACTAGAAAAATTATTTTAATAATAAGTAAATAAAACTTCTGTAAATTTTTGAGTGTTGTAAGAGGTGAATGTATCATCAGAAGAACCTGTAAATCCTTCTATTTAGGTTTTCTAAGCTTTCTTTATAGCTCTAACAAATTTTGAAATTTTTATGTTAATAGTGAACCACAATTTCTAATTAGATATTCATTAGTATTCTGTTAATACATTAAAATTAAAATATATTAACTGTCTACTCTATCCACAAATTATGTTAGAGATCATAGAATATACCAAATTTAAGATAATAATTATATACTGAGTATTCTGTTCGAAAATCTTTAATTACTAAGTGAGGTATAATACTAAAATATGGACCAGAAATTGTTTTTTTTCAATTCAGAATACGCCATTCAATGAGTAAATGCGGCTTTGTAAGCAATTGCTTTTATAATGCAGCGTATTAAAGACTGTATTGTGTGTTTGCAAAGTGGTGATCTCACAGAGGATAAAGTGTTAATTCTGCCTGGTCCAGAAGGTATATTCTTTACAACCTTTAATTTGTGCCATAAACAGTAAGTTTGTATTCTCCTGGCAGAGACGTGGGAAATGTGCATTCAAGGATGAGAGAACAGAATGTATAAAAGCATGGAAGTATGAAGTAGCACATGTTCAGGGAATGGCAGAAACACAGATTATAACAAGAACAGAGGAAAATGGCAGATGATAAAAAATAAAGTAGGTTGGAGTTGATGGCGAAGGACCTTGTACAGTATGTTAAAGAGTCCAAAGGTTAATCCTTTGTGCGGTGAAATCCCCTATGAGGGTTATACCTGAACATGACAGGATTCTTTTCCTCTATTTAAATGTTATTGTTTGGCTCTTGTGGATGTAAGGAGCCAGAAAAATGAAATAATCAAAGATGTATCCAAGCTTTCCAGCTAAGATGACTGAGACATGATTATATTAACTGATATTTTAAAAATAAACAGTGATTCTAATTTGTTCCCTGTCCTTAAAGTGAGATCAAATGAGGTAAGTAAACAGATATCTAACAACTTTAAAATTGCCATACTAAAGATAGATGTAAAAGTAGTGAGATTTCAGTGATTATCAACTCCTTTTAAATAAGTATTATTCAGAAAAATATGTGAAACTAGAAGTTTTATCCTTAGTTGTATATTTAGGATACACGAACCTACCCTAGTCTAGATAGTATACAGAAAATTAGAAACTGACATTGGAAAGTCATGGTCATATGATTTGCCACATCTTGTTGTATCTTTTGTGTAACTATTCTTTATTTTTCCCTCCAAGTATAGATTCATTTATAATTTTAATGTTTGAATTTGAAATAATGTTTAAACGCACGTGCTTTGAGTGAAATGGACACAGGTAGACCTCTCAGTTCCATTTACCCTTTGCTATGTGATATGGACAAGGTCCTCTGCATCTAGGTTCCACTTTTTTTTTTTTCATTGCTAATTCAATGTGAAAAGTAGAACCCATATTATAATGTTGGAGGATATTTAAATAAAGTTATACATGTGAGATATTTATTTCAACGTCTGGCATACGATAGCACTTTAAGAAATCATATTCCTTTGAAAGATAGAAGCCTGTAAATGAGTCTTGGCTTAGATTAAAAGTGTGTTTAGGTAGAAATAACTTTGAAACTGGATATGTTTTAATTCAACAGCTAGATTTTTAAGTTACTATTTCAATGTCTTTTTGTGTAAAAAAAAAGAATAAATTGTAGATCTATCCCACAGAATGTTGACATTTTTGAGATACAAATAGAAAAAAATGGATAATTACTAGAAACTTAATATATTTTAGCTTTGACTTTCTTTTTTAGAATTTGTGGCCTGAGTTTTCACCATTTAGTACACATTTATTGGGCACCTATTATGTGGGAGAAAGCATTCTCTTCTTAGGAATTCAAATAAGAAATGGCCTAGTGTTTGCACTCAAGAGATTTAGAGTCCAGTCCCTATATTAAAATTATGTTTAATTTAATATAGGGGTTTTTTTTTTTTTAAAGATTTTATTTATTTATTTGACAGAGAGAGAGAGACAGCGAAAGAGGGAACACAAGCAGGGGGAGTGGGAGAGGGAGAAGCAGGCTTCCTGCGGAGCAGGGAGCCTGATGCGGGGCTCGATCCCAGGACCCTGGGATCATGACCTGAGCCGAAGGCAGACGCTTAACGATTGAGCCACCCAGGTGCCCCAATATAGGGTTTTTAAATTAAAAAGTGCCATTGAAGTTTAACATTGTGATATAAGACATTAAGACTATCATGGAAATCAAGCAAGTAGTGTTCCTAATGCCTAAAGGTGAGATGTGGAATATTAAAGTGTAATTAAATGGAGCATATAATGTTGAAAGAGGTTAAAATCAACATACAAAAATCAGTTGCATTTCTTTACCCCAACAACGATCTATTGAAAAAGGGAATCAGGGAAACAATCCAATTTACAATAGCATCAAAATGAATAACTCTAAGACATATGTGTGCCTCCATGTTTATTGCAGCATTATTCACAGAAGCCAAGACATGGAAACAACCTAAATGTCCATCGACAGATGAATGGATAAAGAAAATGTGATGTGTACACGTACACACACATACACAACACTCACTGAAATATTGTTCAGCCATTAAAAAAAGAAGGAAAACTTGCCATTTATACCAACAGGATGAAACTGGAGGACATTATGCTAAATGAAATAAACCAGACACAGAAAAACAAGTATCACATAAGTTCACTTACATGTGGAATCTAAAAAGTTAAATACACACAAGCATAGAGTAAAATGGTGGCTACCACGGGCTGAAAGGTAGGGAAAATGGGTAGGTGTTGGTCAAAGTTTACAAAATTACAGTCATATAGGTTGAATAAGTCTAGAGATCTAATGCATGAAATATATATGATTCTATAACGTATAGTGAGTATCCCACAATAAACATTCAAAATAAAAGATTTGAGTTACAGTCTATAAAATGTGGAAGTAACTATTCCAGAAAACTACATTGCCTTTCTCAGCAAACAAGCTAACCAGGACTGAATTTTAGGATGACCAAGACACAGTATATACGCTAATCTAAACTAAGGAGGATGTTAACATCATGTGGCTAATGTTCTGTATTCTTCCTCCCTTATGTGAATATTATAAATATTATTAACTTTTCTCATTGCCTTTACAACAAAAATAATGATGTCAGCGTTTTATATTCTCTAACACCCTATGCCAAGCAACTGTCTTTCTTCTTGAAGTTCTCACTAAATATAATCAACCATTGCCTTACACTTCTAACTGTATTTTTTAAAAGGCTGATTCAAATATGTGGGGAATGGATATGTTTAAACATATGTGTTTCAAACCCAGGCCCCTCCATTTCTACTCTAACTTACTATTGTCTTCTTGCCTCAAGATTTGTGCTCTTCCCCAAATCCATTCTACTTCCTTCAAAAATACTTTTTAAATATAACTTGAATACATTGTTACCTAAAAGACATTTTTTTTTTTGTTAGAGACTCCAACATACATTCATTGAATAACATCCAAAACATATCCTAATCTTTTGCCTTACTTATTTCCCCAGCCTCACTGTTTTCCCTCCAATCCTCAGATCCTGCATGTCGGCCATAGGGAAACCCTTGTATTTTCCCACAACTATCATGCTTTCTTGCTCTGGTACAGTTTCATGTTTCGCTTTTGCTCCAAAGGTATTTATTTTTTTTTACCCCGGATAAGTCCATAACGAGCTTACAGGATTTATCTTAGTGTTTAGTTTTTCTGGGAAATCTTTAGTTCTTTTTTTTTTTTTCAGTTTGGATTCCCAGCAATTACCAAAATTTATGTACAAGTTTTAAATTATTAATAGTGGGTTTTTCAGTCAACTTTTCTGTGTATAAATACTTTACCCAAGCTAACCCAAAGCTTCTATTGTTTAAGGGAAAATTACAGAGAAAAAGTAGACAGTAACATTAAATAACAATATTATATGATAGACAAAATCTTTGCAAACATGTTTTTGTCTTAGAATATTTTTCATATTTATTTATATCCCAATTCAGTATAACATGGGCTTGATTTAGATCAAAGATTTTCCGGCTATTACAGAGAATTCGTTAATGTTTTATGGTAAAGGAGATGGCATAGATGAAATACAATAATTTGTTTCACTTCCAAGCATATAGGAATTGTGATATAAAGAGAAAGATTAATGGGTGTAAGTATAGCATGGAACTACAGAGAACAGCATGCCTGACCTACTGAAGACTGTACCTCCAAGGAACACTGGGGAGCCCGAGGATAGCTTGATTTCAAGTGAAAGCCAGTCATCTAGAAGGCACTTCCTGTCCCTGTGTAAGTTAAAAGGATCAAATATAATGGTATTAGTTGTCAAAATTAACTAGGGATTCTAGCAGGGTAAGCCATGCCTATATGAAAAAGGAATTTTCCCAAAGATATATGACAGAAGACAGTAAATCTCCAAATACTAACATGGAATCAGTTTGTCCCTACCCCTTGTTTCCACATGGATGCATAAATATGGCCCCCTCCCTGAATGAATGAATGAGTGAATGAATGGATGGCCTTATTTTAGGAAAAGAGGCAAAGCTAAGTTCTTTTTTCCAAGTGAGAGTACTATCCTCAGGAAACGTTTACATTATCCCACATACTGTAATCTGATAGGGATATTTAATTAATTATCTTTATTCCTCTTGTGATTTATTGATAGAGAATTGGGGAGAAAATAGTATTAAAATAAATGAAAATCAGTGATCTTTATTTTATCTGTGATTTCGAGTTACAGTGTGAGTTAATATGTGAACCCTGCTATATAATCCTCTCTTTTCTTGACAGTTTCCTATCTAAAATATCAATTCCTTAATTTATGAACCATGACTTTTCTGTCTATATATCGTGGATGTCTATTTCAGAACCAGTCCAATGGTTGTTATAATAGCTGTTCACTATTAAATGTTGGTATAAAGAAATGTTGAATGAAATGGAGACAGTGGTTATAAGCTAAGGGCATATATTACAGTCTAGGAATTATTTACAAATCTACAGTGATGGAAGTCTATTGAAGAAAAAATTAAGCAATGCAGTAACATCACAATACTTAACATTTTAGTAAGGCTCTTCAGGCAGCAAGCAGTCAAGAGAGTTTATTCTAAGGGAGGACTCTTGGAAAAAGAACAAAACTAGAAGACTGCTATGGTGATCGTGGAAATAAATGTAAAAAGTTACTATAGTTTTCTAAATCAGAGTTTATTCACCTCACCCTTCTCGTCTTGTGGGTGAAGATATTTATGGTTATTGATAGGAAATCTTTTATTTTCTTCTCTGAAATATATTTGCATGAATTTTCTCTTCCGAAAAGAATGCTTACAGAGTAGGAAAAAAATTTTATCATCCTTTAGGAGATGAAGAAAATGTTATTGAAAAACTAATTTCATATTCCAAATGATATTTTTAGAAGTCTTACATTTTAATATGGTTTTCCAAATTATATTTTAAAAACCCTAAAAGATTACTTTTAGGAATTGTAAGAATGTAGGTTAAAGAGTTGAATGGTTAAATATTTCCTTCCTTCCTCTCTCCCTCCCTCGATTCCTTCCTTCCTTCCTTCCTTCCTTCCATCCTTCCTTCCTCTCTTTTCCTTTCTTTTCTCTCTTTTTTCTGGAAAAAAAAACTTTTGAAATGAAATATCATCATTGGTGTGTTGGTAAGTGATTAATAACCAGCTGAAGGTCAGCAAGAGGGAAGGACTGATTTGTAGCATTTGTTAATTATCATGGTGTAAAATACTGTGCCATGATCCATTTCAAGCTACCGACCTGATGTCAAATGTTAGCAAAATTCCTGAAAATTTAGCATTCAGTGCCAAGCTTGCTCCAGCATACCACATTCACTTTAGACAGCCTAGAGGACACAAGTTCAAGACACCATAGTGACCTCCAGAGTGAAAGGATTATTTATGTAGAAAGAAAAGTATACTTCTTATCTTATCCTAGAAGTATGAACTTGTGTGAGTAATGGACAGTTGCGGTTCCACCAAGGAAAAAAACAAACAAATCCTTAAAAAAAAAAAAAATTCCAAACCCCAGCCCCCACAAAATGCTAGAGTATTTGGAGTAGTTCAACAATGTTCATCTACTTAACATTCCAATTTCTTCCCCTGTAATAGTGTTTGCTGATTTGAAGGTCCTACATGAACTCTAATGTTACTAATAGTTTTTAAATACCATGAAATAAAAATTATCATTTGAAAGACAGTACTTACCCAGAATAGCGGTTCAGTTTTTGTTTCCAATTTTAACATGAATGAAAAATTTCAGGTTTTCTGCACAAAATCCTCTAATTATTTTGACTTTTCAGAATAGCCAATATAATTTTCCCTTTGTTAATACAGGGGATGTTTTCATTCAATCTCCATAATATCTCACAATTGAACAATGGAAACATTCTAAAACTTGATAATCAAGGGCTTTGTGCTACTTCTGGTAATAGATAATACCACTGAATATTTATTATGTTAATTTATCACTTTGTGCTTTTTTAAAGGATTTTGACAATGACACTGGCATATGTGTATGTGTTCCCTTTCTGGGCACTAAATGAATTAGTTACATGTGTAAATTTGTTTCTGAAATATATGCCTATGCTCTTTCTCTGTTGTAGTTTTAAAGTGTACGTGATTCGTTAATAAATAGAAAAATTTTGTCTAAAATTCTACACATACTATGGCATTATTGGGTGTTATGGTGGAAGAAAATTATGATATGTAACTTCAGTATTTATTTTTGTAAAAACAGGTTTGGAAGAAAGGAAGGAATAAAAAAGAAAGAAATCTTGAATGCACACATATGGCACATAATTAGCAACCTCCCTTTCCAAAGAAATATAATCATGAAGGCAGATGTGATGAAGATAAATCTTTTTGCTTAGTTTCTAAGTTTAGTTTTTAACTACATTAGTGATGCCGTCAAATGTATGACTAACAACAGAGGTTTCATCTTGTGCAAGGAGTTGATGCTTCTTTCTGACTTTGCTCTTTGATTGTACCGTCTTACTTCGTGTTACAAATCAGTGCTTATACAGGCATAGAGTAGGTCAGACCTTAATGTTTTACCTGGGGACTGAGAAATGTAGAATAAAACCCTGGAGTGTGGCAGGCCTGCCCTGATTAATAGGGTGCATTTTACTTCTTCCCATATTGGTTGGTATATATTTGGGTGAGTTAAGTATAGCACAAACTCTCACCTCTACCATGTAGATCAGTCATATGCAGGTCTTCACAAGATCTAAGTTTTTAAGTGCTGCAACTGTCTACATGATTAGGATGATATTTATCTTAGTTTAAAAAATAAAAATATGACTCAAATTAGTAGTTTATATTAATTGAATATTCATTTTAATTGAAGTGGAATTTATATATACCTTTGAAACATAAGAAACATGTTAAAACTGGTTCAAAAGTCCTACAATTAGACATTTTATTTATTTTTTATTTTTTATTTTATTTATTTATTTATTTGTTTTATTTTTTAAAAGATTTTATTTATTTATTTGACAGAGAGAGACACAGCGAGAGAGGGAACACAAGCAGGGGGAGTGGGAGAAGGAGAAGCAGGCTTCCCGCCCGAGCAGGGAGCCCGATGCAGGGCTCGATCCCAAGACCCTGGGATCATGACCTGAGCCGAAGGCAGACGCTTAACGACTGAGCCGCCCAGGTGCCCCTAGACATTTTAAAAACTTATTACATCTTAAATCAAGTTTATAGAGGTATATTTTTCACACAGTAAAATGCACCCACTTTGAATGTATAATTTGATGAGTTTTGACAAATGTGTGTGTCTAATTATCGTCCCAATCAAGATACACAACGTTTATATGCCACCCAGAAGTTCAATTGTGTATTTTTGCAATCAATACCTCTACTCAAACACAACTCCAGACTACTACTGTTATGCTTTCTGTCGGTTTACTTTTGCCTGCTGTAGATGTTCATATCAATACAATGCCAGCAATGTAGGAGAGTTCTGGTTGGTCCACATCCTTGCTAAAACGTGATAATCACTTTTCACCAGCGATAAATGATTTTGAATATGTTCTGTACTAATTGGTCATTTATATATCTTATTTTTGAAGTCCACTTAAAATTTTTGCCCTGTTAAAAATTTTGTTAGTAGGGGCGCCTGGGTGGCTCAGTCATTAAGTGTCTGCCTTCAGCTTGGGTCATGATCTCAGGGTCCTGGGATCGAGCCCCGCATCAGGCTCCCTGCTTGGCGGGAAGCCTGCTTCTCCCTCTCCCACTCCCCCTGCTTGTGTTCCCTCTCTCGCTGTGTCTCTCTCTGTCAAATGAATAAATAAAATCTTTAAAAAAAATTTTTTTTTGTTAGTAGTCTTTATGGAGTTGTATGAAATTTTGCATATACTGAATAAAAAATGTCAAATATATACCTTATGTACATATATGTGTTTATATATATATATATATATATATATATATATATATAATATTTACTCTGAGTATGTAAACTTAAGGGACAGAGGACTTTAATTTTAGTAAAGCATGATTGTCTTCTATGTCCTGTATAAGAAGTCTATCTCAAGCTGATGAAGATTTTTCCTAAATTTTCTTCCTTCAGTCTATATAGATATTTTATTTTATTTTTTTATTTTATTTTTATTTATTTATTTATTTTTAAAGATTTTATTTATTCATTTGAGACACAGAGATACAGAGAGAGAGAGCATGAGAAGGGAGAGAGGCAGAGGGAGAAGGAGAAGCAGGCTCCCTGCTGAGCCAGGAGCCCGATGTGGGGCTCGATCCCAGGACCCTGGAATCATGACCTGAGCCGAAGGCAGATGCTTAACCATCTGAGCCACCCAGGCGCCCCTAGATATTTTTTTTTAAATAAGCTCTACACCCAGTCTGGGGCTTGAACTCATGACCCTGAGATCAAGAGTCGAATGCTCTACCGATTGAGCCAGCCAGATGCCTCTATATTTTTATCTTTTAAGGTTGGCTATATAATTTATTTTGACATAATATGTATGATGTGATATAGGGCCTAGATTATTTTTTTCCTTGTAAATATCTAGCTTTTTCAACACTGTTCATTGCAAAGACTTTCTTTTCTACACTAGTGTAACTAAGTGTAGTTTTCTTAAAGAGTAAAAAATGACCATATAGTCATAGGTTTATATCTGGATTCTATTCTGGTCCATTAATCTGTGTATCTGAGAGCCAATTCTGTGTTTTCTTAAAAATGTAGCTTTATATTCTCTCTTGAACTTAGAAAATTACTTCTTTCTATTTTTTGCTCCCTTTCAAAATTATTTTGCTTATTTTAGTTTCTTTGCATTTCCATATACATTTTAGAATCAGCTTGCCAAATCCTACAAAAAAGCAGTATGTGGATTTTGATTTAATATGAATTGAATTTGTAAATCGAAATGGATAATAATATGGATAATAACGTTGAGTTATCTACCAATCCTATGTGAGTTCTGTGAATTATGCAGTTTACAAGTCTTTGTAGTATTTTTCTTTTCCATAGTGGTCTATGCCGATCACCTTCTCTGGTACCCTGTCCCACAAATTCCAGGCTTCTTAGCTTATGCAAATCCCATATGCTGATTCCACAACAAAGTGACTCCTCTTTGTTTTGCTTGGGGTCCCTTTCTGTACTCCTATCAGAAAACTGCCTCCAGGCAGAATGCTTAGGTGATTGTGGTACATGCTATGGTTATTTTTCCTTTCTCACTGGTTATCTCCAGTGTCATGGATTAATAAAAGGCAAATAAAAAGTCTGCAGATTTTTTTTTTTTTTACACTTTAAATTCACACATAGGCAGAAATTTCTTATTCTTTATTTCTCTGTTTAAGTAAAAAAAACTTCTAAAATATTATTCTTTACTACATTTTAGCTACCGTGGAAAACATCAAAATGTAGACACTCTTAACTATTCATAAAATTTCAAGATAATAAGATTTTATATTAATTAGATTTAAAATTTTATTGGTTGTGGAAATAATGAGTTGAAAATATACTTTTAGTGATTGGAAAAATGTATAAATGTATATTCACAGTAAAATAGTAAGTTTGGGCATATTACTGATTTTTTCCCATATATGAATAAAACAAGGATCATGATCCTATAGGAAAAAGTTTTCTGTAAAATTGGATGTCTTTGTCTCATTATTCTTGATTTAACAGAATGATTTACACTCTTTTATCCATACTCATCACTAATGACTTCCAAAACATCTACATGTTTTAAAGCCTTTTGATATTATTGAATACCATATGGGAGTTATATATCTATACACACACACACACTCACACACATATACATACATATATACCATATGGCAAGAGTTATTTGTTCAGTAAGATAAAGTGTTAAGTATAGAAAAGATGATGAAGGAGTTTCCAATCTAGTTAGGGAGCTACAACATGTGTGGGGGCTTAGAAGAGGAGATGACAGTCTTATTGGGTGACCCACAGTATATTGTTTTAGTTTTCATTGTAGCAGCTCAGTTTTGGTTCTTTTCACTGACTTCCACATACTGGCATTTCACAAAGTTCTGTCTTCAACCTTTGCACTCTTCACTCATTTGTTTCAATGTATTTATATATCTTTTCTTTATATGTGGCTCATATAGAACATATATAGAACTACCCTATGATTCAACAATTGCACCACTAGGTATTTACCCAAAGGATACAAAAATACTGATTCAAAGGGATACATGTACCCCGATGTTTATAGCAGCATTATCAACAATAGCCAAATTATGGACACAGCCCAAGTGTCCATCGATAAATGAATGGATAAAGGAGAGATGGTATATATATATATATATATATATATATATATATATATATATATATGTATACACACACACACACACACACACACACACACACACACACACACACAGAGGAATCTTACTCAGCCATCAAAAAGAATGGAATCTTGCCATTTGCAGTGACATGAATGGATCTAGAGAGTATTATGCTAAGCAAAATAAGTCAATCAGAGAAAGACAAATACCATATGATTCCAATCATATGTGGAATTTAAGAAACAAAACAAACAAAAGGAAAAAAAAAAGAGAATGAGGCAAACCAAGAAACAGGCTCTTAACTATAGAGAACAACCTGATGGTTACCAGAGGGGAAGTAGGTGGATGGATGGGTGAAATAGGTGATGGGATTAAGGAGTACACCTGCTGTGATGAGCATCGGGTGATGTATGGAAGTGTTGAATCACTATATTGTACACCTGAAACTAACATTACACTGTGTACTAACTGGAATTTAAATAAAAATTAAATAAAAACTTTAAAAAAATAGACTCAGTTGATTGAGTTTATTATTTCACAAACTGTGTCATCTTTGTAACATATCCTAGTCTTATTTTATATACTTATATGTACTTATATTTATATACTTATATTTATGTATATAAATATTTATATGTATATGTATGTATATGTATATAAATATTTATATATTTTACATAGATATATTTTATATACCTGTAAAATAAAAACGTTGGGCCACACATATTTATTAATTTTCCAAATTAAAATTCTTATTTAATAATATATACAGGTATATTTCCATATTGGGGAATGCTTTAATGAAATATCATTTAAATGTCATAAGAAATAAATAATATAATAAATTTGTTAAAAGTATCTTGTGAACTTCCCCTACATTAATCATTAAAGATAAATTGTCTTTTATGCAAAAAAAAAAAAAAAAAAAAAAGAAAAAGAAAAAGAAAAGAAAACATACAAACAAACAAAGGAACCAAATTAATATATGCACACATTCTTTCTAGTTGAATTGGACTTTTGTTTAAGTATAGCATATCCTAAAGTATAATTTTGCCTCTGAGGTTTTATTCACACTTATTGAGCAGTAACAATGATATAGTTTCTAATAAGGGATTTGAATGTGGTTGCAGTGTAGCAAAGCAGTTAGTTCTGCCAATTAGATAAATGTTGTGGAAAGTGAATCTCCTACCACCCTGTGGTAGTTTAGAATCATTGCATATTAGCATACTTCATTTAGCTCACTCTGCTTAATTGATGCTTTCTTAATGAATATGCATATCAAGCCATGTCTGTGATATATAAAGAAAGCACACAACAAAACCAAACGTCCTGCATGTTCTTTTTTGGGATTAAAAAGAACAACATATACAGAAATTTTTAGGTTCAGAACCAGCAGTAACCCTTTTTTGCTTGTCATTGATAATTTAATCAGGAGGCCCCAGATGCCTTAAATTACACTCTATGATTTTAGAGATCTCTCAGAGAGATTATCACACTAAACCCAATTCATTTTCACACTGAATTATTTAAGAGAGAATAATCTCTTTTGGAATTTCCCCGAATTCTTCTTATCCTCTGTTATTGTTTTATTTCTGAATCAAGATAAATTGCCTTCTTTATTTTTGCCAAAGAAAAATAAGAGAAACATTTTTTAAGTGTTAAGGATTATTGATTGATTTAGGAGAGGCTGCGTAGTATTTTTTATATTTATGTTCTTATATTACTTTTGCTCAAATACTTAGTTGATGGCATAGTGACAATAAGCTATTAATATTTAATTTATATTTATAAATTTTTATCAAACAGTTACCATAATCAAGTCAGCATACCTGCTGTTGTAATATAAATACCATTCAGAAGCTGTTTTGTTTTTTTGAGAGATCCCAATCTCAAATGATACCAGGACCCAAACAAGTAATTTGACTTAAGCAGGAATGAAGGGTGAAGACTCAAGTTGTTTGAAGCATTCATGTTTTGCCTAAAATAATTACAATATTGCTTTAATTTCATATTTTGCTATACATATGAGACCTGGGAGCTAATATTTTTTTTTATGTTTTCTGTCTTTATCTTATTCACATGCTTTTACTTTTCTCATCAACTCCTGCTACTTTCCCAACTAGAGCTCTGAAGTAAGGCATGACATCACATCCTGAGAGAATTTATATACCTAGAATTACCTTTTCCCTAAATTATGCATAATGCCTAAAAGTATAATAAAAGGTACAGAAGAATACAAAATAGACAAATTCTAGGGTATATTTGAATGCATAAGATGAGTAGCTTCCCTCTGAATCTGGCAACAGATTTCTGTACCAAGGCGCATACTTTTATTCATATATTTAGTGTCAGAAAATGGCTGATATTAGAAGCTATCTTTTTTTTTTTTCCATTACAGACTAGATATACCTATTTGTTTTATTTTAATAATTGTTTCTATACCAATTATTGGTTCTTCCTCAGAAGGAATTGATGAGCTAATAGTATACCAACATAATCCAGAAATTATAAAAGTCTCCACTGTTTTCCTTCATATCTTTTAATTATTTTAATAATGAGCAAAACAAAATAAACTTTACATATGCAATTGCACAACTCTTTTAACTTTATTACTTATGCTATAGGGTGCTTGGAAATTCAACTTTTCCCTCTTTTGAATTTGAAATAGGTCACTTGATTTCAAGCCTACTGCTAGGAATTTGAGAACATCAGGTTTATGAAAATCTGGAGGGTTTGGTCCAATCCCAGCCTACTTATGTTGCTAGTTTCTGGGATGCCATTGGGTTTAAATAGAAGCCTACGTAAAAGTGGACTTCTGAGGCTAAATAGTTTTCCTTCCCTTACCCCAGATACATATTCAGGACCATTGAACTAAGGGAAAAAAAAAAATCACTCTTTAAAATAACCAATGACAGTATGTGCTACACAAGTTGAATTTAGTTAAGACATGCATTACCAGACTAGTTTTAGACAAAATTGTTTTGTTAGGAGCAAGAGCCAGGAAATAATACCGATGGGCGCCTGGGTGGCTCAGTCGGTTAAGCGACTGCCTTCGGCTCAGGTCATGATCCTGGAGTCCCTGGATCGAGTCCCACATCGGGCTCCCTGCTCGGCAGGGAGTCTGCTTCTCCTTCTGACCCTCCCCCCTCTCATGTGCTCTCTCTCATTCTCTCTCTCCCAAATAAATAAATAAAATCTTAAAAAAAAAAAAAAAAAAAAAAGGAAATAATACCGAAAATTTTAAGGAAACTATTGTTTTATTTTCTTTTGTTTCTCCATCTTTTTCTTTTTATATTTATTCCTTTAGTTATTATTAGATATATTTTATTTAAAAGAACATTGTCTACACAATACGTTTGCATAGTAATTGCATTATAAAAATTTGAAACTCTGAAAAAGTAATCAGTGAAGAAATATTCTTCCACTGTTGCTATTAACTATAGCTACCACACTATGCATTAGATCTCTAGACCTGTTCATTGTACATAACTGCAAGTTTGTACCGTTATGCTAAGTGAAAGAAATCAGGCACAGAAAGAAAAAAACTACAGGATCTCACTTATATGTGGAATCTAAAAAAGTCAAATACATAGAAGCAGGGAAGATTGGTGTTTCCTAGGGACGGAGGTAAAAGAAATGAGAAGATGTTGATCAAAAGGTACAAAATAACCTTCTTTTTAAATTTTTTCTTTCTGATTGTTTTGTGTTTGGTGTGTAGAAATGCAGTTGACTTACTTGTATTTCACTTATATCCACCCACCTTCTAAGTTCATCTCTTAGTTCTATAAAATTACCAATACATTCCTTGGAGATTTCATATTTTCTATAAATAACATTTTCTGTATTTTAATCCTTATGAATTTCTTTTTTTTCTTTTTTTCTGCACAGGCCATGATTTTCAAAGCAGTATTTACTGGAAATGGTGGTAGTGAGCAAACTTACAACCTTGATTTAAAGAAAAATATTTCCAACAAGTCTGAATTTATTGTGTTGTTTTTCTGTAGGCTTTTATGATGCTCTTCATCAGGTTAAGAAAGTACCCCTAAGACAATAAGATACTTTAAAATGAATATATATTAAATTTTATAAATGCTTTTTCTACACCCAGTAAAATAGTCAGATGCTTTTTTTATCAATTAACATAGTAAGATGCATTTATAGATTTTCTAATATTAATTTAGTCTTTCATTTTTGGAACAAATAGTCTTGGAGCATTCTCTCTTTTTATAATTTTGGATTTTGTTTGCTAATTTTGTTTCAGAATTATATATATGTGTGTGTGTGTATGTGTGTAAGATGTATCTTTCTGCAATCATATAATACTTAGTATCCCTTTGGGACACTGTATAATATTCAAACTATCAATATAGGTAATCCTTTATTTTAGAAAAAGTACTTTACTTTTATTTTTAAATAGTCATCTAATATTTTATTTGATTTAAAAATTATGTATCAGTTTACCATTTTTTCCTAATCAACTTTAAATGTTTTATTTTTCTATGTCATATTCTGCTTTCATATGTCAAATCTATTCTTCTGGTTCCTGAATTTATTTTCCACAGAGCTTATTTTCTAATTACTTTGTGAATGCCCTATTTTCTATTATTTTTACTTTTCATGTCTATTCCTAGCTGTGCCAGTTCAGTTTCATGAAATCACATTTTCCTATTATATTTCCTTTGAATTCTGTTTGTTTTATGTTTCTTTATTTCCCAGAGTCCATGGAAAACATTTTTTTCATTATGTATATTAATTTCAGTTGTCTTACTTTTTTGTCATTTTTTTGGTAGTTGTTCACATATATTAGCATCATTTCAATATAGGGTTTCTTTCAGATTACCATTATTTTGAGTGGGATCAATTCAAATTTATTTGGGGACTGTAAGTATTATCTGTTTGCTATATTATGAGGAAAAGAGCCTGGTGCCTACAACACTAAGAATTATAGATTTAGATATGTTGTTTGAAAATACTTACCATCATTCAGCCTCATATATGTTTGTGTGTATTTCAGTTCTGGACTAGCAGCAAGAAAGGCCTGGACCCAAGAGGCCTATATGTTATAGACCATGGTGACTGAGCATTTATTTCCCTTCAAAAGACAAGGTTAATAATAGTGGAGCAGATCAACACTGAGACTTTTCCTATCCTTTGCACATCAATCTCTTCAAAAACACAATGCATCAATTACTACTCTTTGCCCAGCTTTCCTGGACAATTTTTGTCAAACTACATTTAGAATGCTATTAAAAAAAAAAGGTTTTTTAAAAAGTGGTATTAGTTTCAGCTTTCCAAAAGTACAACTTAGTGTTCCCCAAGGTCTGAACCTAGGAGTGAGCTCTACAAGATCTAATTTATATTGTATGTGTCACTGTTTCTTTATAGATGGGATTCAGGGTAGTAGGTATTTTCTACTATGAACAAGGAGTTTCCTCTTTGCTGCTCCCTGCTATTAGTTTCAAGAACATTCATGTAGGACTTAATCAGTATATTTCTTCCACTATTTTATTATGACTGGAAAAATAAAATTAGAGGAATGGTATGCTAATCTTACCAGGTTAGAGTTGCTACAATCAGCTTCACTTAGAGATGAGTCAGTCAAGAAGATTCATTGACTCCACATTCTGATGAAGCACCATGCTAAGTGTACAGAAAGTGTTGCTGAGGATATTAAAATCTCCTGAAGGAAACCAGAAACACTTTTTTCTTGCTGTATGACCCTGGGAAAGTTAATTGACCTCTTAAAGACTGAACAACTTCATTTGTAATAAAAAGATAATAATTTGTACTGGGGTGCCGTTAAAGTGCTTATAATGTAATAAGGCAAAAAAACCCAAAACACTGACACTGCCATCTGAAAGATATAGAGTATTTTCTCAACTTATGTGTAATAAATTAACAGATAAAAGAGACACATGATATGTAGATGTTTTTAGTTAGCAGTGTCTTAGGAGATGTGAAAATATGATGTAATTCAAATCGTTGACTAGTTGTACATATAGTGCACACTGCCTGACTGATTATGGCAAGGCTTACAGTTATACTCTGTCTCACATTGTTACACACTCACTGACCAATTTCTGACTAACAAAATCCTCAATCCTACTATAAAATCAAACCCAATGTTATTTTAGTCTATAATCTAGGACTATTCCATAACAGTAGAAGACTGATATTAATATTGACCAGTTACAATAATACTAGATCAATGGTTTTTAGTTATTTTTAGTAAGACACATTTATTTTTCCTATGAAGAATACTACGAAGAGCTACTAGGAAGAATATTAAAACATGAAACTGAGGTATGTGGTAGTTCATATTAAGAACGTAAAGGTGGAGTGCTGTCCCACAAAGGGATAGACCTACCACTTTCCCAGTTTGTTTGTCCCAAAAATAATCCTTCAAGTGTGAACTCAAGGACTAGAATTTTAATTACTAATGTAGTTACAGAATCTATACTAACAATAAATAAATAATAAACAATAAATAAATAAAAAATTAAAGTTTTTATGGTACGTGCTGGTTGCATTAAATAGTCCAAAGTAGGGATGCCTAGGTGGCTCAATCGGTTAAGCATTACAGAATCTGTATTATTAACAATTCTATTCTGTGTTACAACATATATTCTAGGATTTATTTTATACATATATAAGTATATATAAATATAATAATCTAATAATATAAATATATATATATATTAAAGATTATTTGAGAGAGAAAGAGAAAGAGTTGAGAACGGGGGAGGAGCAGAGGGAGAGGGAGAGACAGTCTTAAGCAGACTCTGCGCTGAGCATGGAGCCCCGCACTCAGGGTCTCATGACCCTGAGATCATGACTGGAGCTGAAATCAAGAGTTGGACATTAACCAACTAAGCCACCCAGGCACCCCATAGGTTTATGATATATTTTTAAAATTTAATTTTTAAAATACTGTTAGGTGGGCAAAGGAAGTGATATCAAAATATAGTGTATATGAAAATGAATTTCCTGAAGTCATCCAGGGTTTTTTAAAAATATTTTATTCATTTATTTGGGAGAGAGAGAGAGAGAGAGAGCAAGCATGAGCAGGGGGAGGGGCAGAGGCAGAGGTAGAGAGAGAATCTCAAGCAGACTCCATGCTGAGCACACAGCTTGTCATGGGGCTTGATCCCACGACCCTGAGATCATGACCTGAGCTGAAATCAAGAGTCAGACACTTAACCAACTGAGCCACCCAGGCGCCCCAAAGCCATGCAGCTTTTATTCCATGCCTGATGATATTTAAGATAATAATTCAGTAGAAAAACAGAACCATTGAAAAGCTGGAACTTTTATGTCATTAAAGTTTTTATGGTACTTGCTGGTTGCATTAAATAGTCCAAAGTAAGGATGCCTGGGTGGCTCAATCGGTTAAGTGTCTGCCTTCCCCTCAGGTCATAATCCCAGGGTCCTGGGATCCAGTCCCACTTCGGGCCCCTTTCTCAGTGGGGAGCCTGCTTCTCCCTCTCCCTCTGCCTACTTGTGCTCTCCCTCTCTCTGACAAATATATAAATAAAATCTTTAAATAAAATAAATAAACAGTCCAAAGTATTTAAAAATAAGTTCCTGAGCATTATTACATTATTTCTCCAATA
Organism: Phoca vitulina; assembly: GCF_004348235.1. Classification (NCBI taxonomy): domain Eukaryota; kingdom Metazoa; phylum Chordata; class Mammalia; order Carnivora; family Phocidae; genus Phoca; species Phoca vitulina. The sequence goes on from NW_022589708.1 coordinate 41,293,322, forward strand.
AAAATGTGAACCGTTGTGTTGATAACACATAAAACAGTGACTGGGACACACTAGTATAATAGGTCCTTATCAAATGTTTGTTTCATACATGATAAATGAATAATAAGTATAATGTAATTAATAAATAAGCTAAAGATGGTTAAGAGGAAATTACAGCATTGCCTTGGAATTAAGAAATGTTAACTTACTTTGTATTTGTAACCTAGTAAGAAAACAAAGGTATATGATGACAATGAGATTCTTAGTGCCCACACTGCCCAATGTGGTGTTTGCAAATACTAGAATGCCTAACAGGAAAGGCCAGGAGCTGTGTGGAATTTTCAATTAGCATTCAACTTAATATAGAATTTAACATATACAAAGTGGCTGAACAAACTCTTGCATCCTACCTTGACTTCTGAGCAGTTTTTCTCAAAGTCAGGAGCAGGAGTATCCCTACCTAACACTGAGGATCTAGAGTGTAATTAGATCCCCAGCACTGGAAGGAATACTTATTATGACATAACTGTTCAAGGTCAGCATATTTAGATACTTAAGAACCCAAGTGATTGTTGAATGGTAAATTGAAAGGATATTGACCATAGAGGATGGATTAAATTATTTTAGTAAATCTTGAAGCATAGTATAAGATAATTTGGAGCACTAAGATAAATAGAAAAACAATTGATTTAAAAAGATATTTTTTTAATTTTACTATAGATGATGCACAATGTTACACTATTTCAGGTATATGACATAATGATTCAACATTTCTATACATTATACTGTGCTCACCCTAAGTGTAGCTACCATCTATCATTATACAATGCTGTTAATAATACCATTGACTAGATTCCCTATGCTATACCTTTCATACCTTTATGACTTATTTATTCCATAAATGGAACCTGTACCCCTCACTCCACTTCACCCATTTTGCCCATTCTCCAACTTCCTTCCCTCTGGCAACCATCAATTTGTTTTCTATATTTATAGGTCTGATTCTGCTTTTTGTTGGTTTGTACATTTGTTTCATTTTTCAGATTTCACATATGAGTAAAATCATATGGTATTTGTCTTTCTTAGTGTGACTTATTTCATTTAGCGTAATACCCTCTGGGTTCATCCTTGTTGTTGTAAATGACAAGATCTCATCCTTTTTATGGCTGCATACTAATCGTTTGTATATGCATATATATGTACATACCACATCTTTAGCTATTCATCTGTCTATGGACACTTAGGTTGCTTGCATATCTTGGCTATAGTAAATAATGCTTCAATAAACCTAGGGGTACATATATCTTTTCCAATTAGTGCTTGTGTTTACTTTGGGTAAATACTTAATAGTGGAATTATTGGATCATATGGTATTTTTATTTTTAATTTAAAAACAATAGTTGATATTAATAATGGCTTGTACTCAGACATAATATCCCTTCAGCAAACTCAGGTAAAATATTAAGCAAGAATTTATTTCACAGTTATCTTGTTATTTTTTTGTTGTATAAGCTGCCACATGTTTTCACAATCTGTTAAATGCACAATAACGCAATAATTTCTTACAATAAAAGTGATATTATTAATCAGGGATTAGAATAAAGAGGAGTAATGTTCAATATTAATTGAGTGTCTACATTGAGAAGATACTGTGCTATTTTCTTCTTTGCATTTATAAGCTTATTTAATCCTTACTATAGCTCTGAGAAAATGGATTTTATCATATACAATTTCAAGAAGTTTCAAAAATTTTAGGAAATTAGCTTAAAGGCACAGAGCTAGTCACTGGCAGGACTCTGGTCTTTAAAGCCAATGCTGTCACTCAACACCCAAAGAACAAATGATCCAATCAAGAAATGGGCAGAAGACATGAGCAGACATTTTTGCAAAGAAGACATCCAAATGGCCAACAGACACATGAAAAAGTGCTCAGCATCGCTTGGCATCAGGGAAATCCAAATCAAAACCTCAATGAAATACCACCTCACAACAGTCAGAATGGCTAAAATTAACAAGTCAGGAAATGACAGATGTTGGCGGGGATGTGGAGAAAGGGGAATCTTCCTACACTGTTGGTGGGAATGCAAGCTGGTGCAGCCACTCTGGAAAACAGTATGGAGGTTCCTCAAAAAGTTGAAAAGAGAGCTGCCCGACGACCCAGCAATTGCACTACTGGGTATTTACCCCAAAGATACAAATGTAGTCATCCAAAGGGGTACGTGCACCCCAATGTTTATAGCAGCAATGTCCACAATAGCCAAACTATGGAAAGAGCCAAGATGTCCATCAACAGATGAATGGATAAAGAAGAAGCGGTATATATATACAATGGAATATTATGCAGCCATCAAAAGGAATGAGATCTTGCCATTTGCAACGACGTGGATGGAACTGGAGGGTATTATGCTGAGCGAAATAAGTCAATCAGAGAAAGACATGTATCATATGACCTCACTGATACGAGGAATTCTTAATCTCAGGAAACAAACTGAGGTTTGCTGGAGTGGTGGGGGATGGGAGGGATGGGGTGGCTGGGTGATAGACACTGGGGAGGGTATGTGCTATGGTGAGCGCTGTGAAATGTGTAAGACTGTTGAATCACAGACCTGTACCTCTGAAACAAATAATACATTAAATGTTTAAAAAAAAAAAAAAAAAGAAGAATATAGCAGGAGGGGAAAAATGAAGGGGAGGAATTCGGAGGGGGAGACGAACCATGAGAGACTATGGACTCTGAGAAACAAACTGAGGGTTCTAGAGGGGAGGGGGTGGGAGGATGGATTAGCTTGGTGATGGGTATTAAGGAGGGCACGTTCTGCATGGGGCACTGGGTGTTATACGCAAACAATGAATCATGGAACACTACATCAAAAACTAATGATGTAATGTATGGTGATTCACATAACATAATAAAAAAATTAAAAAATAAATAAAATAAAGCCAATGCTATAACTTGCAAGATGATAGATGATTCTTTTACATTACATCTGTGTTATTTTATTTTAAAAATAAATATGCATATAAAATACACAACATGAATATTATATAATATATCCACACTTTGGACATTTGTATGTATAAATAAATACCCATACATATATATATGGATATATATATTTATATGCATCTGGATATACGTATGTATGTATATACATAAACTGTAAATATAGTTTATATATTAAATAGCTATATATATATAGCTAAAGTACACACATATATTAGACCATATAATGTTTATATACATATTTATAAATAATTAAGCTATATATATGAATTCACAAATGCCCAGAGTGTAAAATAATATACAGGGCTTAAACTATTTTCTCCAGATACTTCCTATGCAAAATAAACCTCCACTGACTAACCATCTCTAACATATTGATTACATATTGTCAAGATTTATAATTGTGTATATTTTGGTTTTATAAGTACACAACTAAGTAAAATTCTGTTTACTGTGACTTAGGAAATCTCTGACATTATTATTAATATTATTATATATTTTTCTGGCCAGTTTATTCATTACCATATTTTTCTCAGTGATGAAAAAAGGAAGGGGGTCATCACAGTGAAACACAAAATCAAAACATAATGCAAGAAATATAAGTGCAAATCAAGGGGATCCTGTAACAGCTAAGGTAATTAAGGGGCTCTTCCACTGTTTGTACATGTCAGTCTCTAAAAGATATTTCCCTGTGATCTTCTGCCCATGTACTAAAAGACACTGTAAACTTTTTTCTTATTTAATGCATGAAAAGCCAAAGCTTCAGGTACATGGTAGCTGATTTGTAATTTCTTTCTTGTATTTTATTTATTTAATTCCAGTATAGTTAACATACAGTGTTATTAAGTCTCAGGTGTACAATATGATTCAACAATTCTATGCATTACTCAGTGCTCATCGTGATAAATGTACTCTAAATCCCCTTCACCTTTTTCACCCATCCCTCCCTCCCCTCCACTAAGCATCAGTTTGTTCTCTGTAGTTAAGAGTCTGCATTTTTATTTGTCTCTTTATTTGTTTGTTTCTTTTGCTTCTTAAATTCCACTTATGAGTGATATCATATGATATTTGTCTTTCTCTGACTGGCTTATTTCACTAGTATTATATCCTCTAGATCCATCCATGTTGTTGTAAATGGTAAAATTTCATTCTTTTTATGGCTGAATAATATTCCATTGTGTGTATGTGTGTGTATGTATATGTCTCTCTCTCTATATATATATATCACCTTCTTTATCCATTCATCTATTGAGGGACACTTAGGCTGCTTTCATATTTTGGCTATTGTAAATAATGCTGCAATAAACGGGGTGCATATATCTTTATGAATTAGTGTTTACTTATTCTTTGGGCAAATACTCAGTTGTGGGATTACTGGATCATATGGTAATTCTATTTTTAATATTCTGAGGAACCTCCATACTGTTTTCTACAGTGGCTGAACAAGTTTGCATTCTCACAAACAGTGCACAAGGGTTCCTTTTTCTCCACATCCTCACCAACACTTGTTTCATGTGTTTTTGATCATAGCCATTCTGACAGGTGTGAGGTTGTATCACACTGTAGTTTTGATTTGTATTTTCCTGATGATAAGTGATATTGAGCTTCTTTTCATGTGTCTGTTGGCCATCTGTATGTCTTCTTTGGAGAAATGTCTGTTCATGTCTTCTGCTCATTTTTAATTGGATTATTTGTGGGTTTTTTTTTGGTGTTGAGTTCTATAAGTTCTTTATATATTTTGGGCACTAACCCTTTAGTGGATATGTCATTTGCAAAAATCCTCTCCTATTGAGTAGATTGTATTTTAGTTTTGTTGATTGTTTTGTTTGATGTCCAGAAGCATTTTATTTTGATGTAATCCAGTAGTTTATTTTTGCTTTTGTTTACCTTGCCTCAGGAGACATGTCTAGAAAAATGTTGCTACAGCTGATGTCAGAGAAATTACTGCCTGTGCTCTCTTCTAGGATTTTCTGTGATTTCCGGTATCACATTTAAGTCCTTAATCTGTTTTGAGTTCATTTTTATGTATGGTGCAAGGAAGTGATCCAGTTTCATTCTTTTGCAAATAGCTGTCCAGTTTTCCCAACACCACTTGTTGAGAGAGACTGTCTTTTTCCCATTGCATGTTCTTGCCTCCTTTGTTGAAGATTAATTGACCATATAATCATGGGTTTATTTCTGGGCTCTCTATTCTGTTCTATTGATCTATGTGTCTATTTCTGTGCCCCTACCATACTGTTTTGATCACTACAGCTTTGTGGTGTATCTTGAAATCTAGGGTTGTGATACTTTCCATTTTATTCTTTTTTAAGGTTGCTTTGGCTATTCAGGGGTTTTTGGTTCCGTACAAATGTTAGGATTATTTGTTCTAGTTCTGTGAAAACTTCTGTTTGTATTTTGATGGGGATTACATTAATTCTATAGATTGTTTTGGATATTATGGACATTTTAACAATATTTGTTCTTCCAATCCATGAACATGGAATATCTTTCCATTTGTTTGTGTCATCTTCAATTTCTTTCACCAGTGCTTTATAGTTTTCAGAGTATAGGTCTTTCACCTCCTTTGTTAAGTTTATTCCTGGTAACTTTATTATTTTTGGTGCAATTGTAAAATGGGATTGTTTTCTTGTTTTCTCTTTCTGTTACTGCATTATTAGTATGTAGAAATGCAATGGATTTCTGTACTTTGATTTTGTATGCTGCTACCTTACTGAATTCATTTATCAGTTTTAGTACTTTTTTGGTGGAATTTTTCAGGTTTTCTCTATATAGTATTATGTCATCTGTAAAAAGAGAATTTTACTTCTCCCTTACCAATTTGAATGTCTTTTATTACTTTTCTTATCTGATTGCTGTGGCTAGGTCTCCTAGTACTGTGTTGAATAAAAGTGGTGAGAGTGGGCACCCTTGTCTTGTTCCTTATCTTAGGAGAAAATCTCTCAGTTTTTCACCATTGAGTATGTTGTTAGCTATAAGTTTTTTATATATGGCCTTTATTATATGGAGGTGTGTTCTAAATCTACTTTGTTGAGGGCTTTTATCATGGAAAGATGTACATTGTCAAAGGCTTTTTCTGCATCTGTTGAAATGATCATATGGTTTTTATCCTTTCTTTTGTTGATGTGATGTATCACATTGATTGATTTATGAATACTGAACCATCCACACATCCCAAATAAATCACATTTGATCATGGTGAATGATATTTTAATCTGTTGTTGGATTTGGCTTGCTAATATCTTGTTGAGGACTTTTGCATCTATGTTCATGAGAGCTATTGGCCTCTAGTGCTCTTTTTTTTAGTGTCTCTATCTGGGTTTGGTATCAGGGCAATGCTGGCCTCATAAATGAATATGGAAGTTTTCCTTCCTCTTCTATTTTTTGGAATACTTTGAGAATAGGTATTAACTCTTCTTTAAATGTTTGGTAGAATCTTTCTGGTATTTTCTAATGCTGTTTAACTGGTAACTGGAGGGGGAATAAAGGAACAGGCTTCCAAATTAATACATCACTTTATCAATAAATTATTTATGCCTAGTTTTAATAATGCTACATGTGTGTAAGTATGTATTTAGAGGTAGCCATAGCTAAATTAGATAATCCCAAATCCTTTGAATATCCTCCAATTCAAATAATAGACCAAGATTTAAAATGAGAGAAGAGGTAAAATATAATTGAATTCATATCTACAGATTTCTGAAGTCCAGTTTTGTATAAGCTTCATAGATATTTTTCTTTGACACTGTGGATCTAATCAGCTAAGACTTTACCCAAGCATCTATTATATAAGAATCGTGATCAAGAAACTGAATAAACTGAACAAATAAAATTATCTAATATTATTTTCAGTGTCCAACCATGAAAAAATAAATAATAGAACTCTAAGTCTCAAGTACTTAATTGTGTTTTCCTAAATTTTTAGAATTGAAATGATCTATAAGAATATTTATTTATTTATTTATTTATTTATTTATTAAAGATTTTATTTATTTATTTGACCGAGAGACAGTGAGAGAGGGAACACAAGCAGGGGGAGTGGGAGAGGGAGAAGCAGGCCTCCCGCGGAGCAGGGAACCTGATGTGGGGCTCGATCCCAGGACCTGGAATCATGACCTGAGCCGAAGGCAGACGCTTAACGACTGAGCCACCCAGGCGCCCCTGAATATTTAGAAAAAAATATAAATTTCCAGGTAAAACCCTTTCTTCTTTGAGTACAGTGAAACAAAGTTATTATTTTGCTATGTCAGTAATTTCAATATATATTTTATCTGAGAAAAAGTTCATATATATATCAAAGTCTTTGCTTTTTAACTAGGATAAAATTCTTGCAACTGATATGCAGTGATTGTAAGCATGGTGGCCTCAAATTATATAAGTAAATAACAGAAGAAAGTTCTTTACTGTAATGGAATCTAAGAAAAAATATGAGATCAGACAAGAGCTTTTTTAGAATAAAAATACCCAATAAATACTTGTGCATATTTCTGATAAGATAGACATTTTCAACTTGCCACTTTGAAATTAAAATACAACATGAATATTTGAGGGGGACAGAACCTCCTCTAACATGTCCTATAAAAAACTAGATAGTGTTAAGATAAAATATGTAGCTTAATATTTTAGCCAGCTTTGTTCAAAGCCAAACAATATAATGGAAGAGAAGTATATTCTCATTAAGTAGTTGGGTGATAATATTGAAGTCCAGACCATATCTATCTTTTCTATCATTACACTCCTTCTCACCCACTAGAGTGGCTCATAGCAGGTGATCAATATGTTTAAAAAATGAGTAAATAATATGTTATTGTTATGCAAGGTTTAGAGGAAAGAGAGCACTAATTTGACATTGCTGATCTAAAAAATGTTTTCATAAGAATAGTAGGTATTTAATAATTATTTGTATTTATATTATTTATTTCTATTTAATAAATACCAATGAACAGAATTCTTTAATTGAAGTTATTCTTCACACATGGAAGAGAAATGTTTCCCAAACTCATAGCCTGATGAAAGTATCTCTTAAGAACATCTAGTTCCATTTGCTTTAATTAGATGATTACTAATTTCTCATCTAATTTGGTTTCTACACCAGAACTAACCACTGTGAGGAAGTGACTTGTGCAGGCAACCAGTAAATTGAGAATACATAAAATAGCATTTTGGTTTATAAAGAACTATCATGAGAGCAGTTTTTGTGAATTTCTTACTTGGAGACTGATCATTCCTCATTACTTGTCTGTATTCTCCAATATATTTAGATACATAGGGGCCAGGGCAAAGCTTACAATTTTAACCCTTTCCGTGGCCTTCCTAGCACAGTTAGGGTGTCATTATAAACATTTCATAAATATTTGCTAAGTGATCAACTAAATCAATAAATGAAAAAACCCTGCAAAGTTGGAGGCCATATCCTGCATGCATGATGCAGGGTCTCTTTGTCAATCACCAAATCAGTTCTCTAAAAATCATCTCTTACCTGTTTTATTTAGTTCAAAATGCTATCATTTGGTGATTTGTTTCAATATCATGACAAATTAATGGCACTTCTGGAAATTTAAAAATATCTTTGTTTATTGACATCTTTCTTTATCCATTTATTCATTTTTCTAATGGATAAATCGAGACAGAGATAATTTAATAGCTTCTTACTTTTTTAAAAAAACACTTTTTAACCTATTATATTTCTAGAAGAAAATACCAGATGCACTTCCCTGACCAACTTGTATTATACATAAGATCTTAACATAATAGCTCATGCTCAGTATTTCTGAAGGAATCTAAGTACAGTGGCATTACTAATATATATGGATATCTATACTATTTTACTTAGAATTAAAAAAAAAGTTGATGAATAGGTATCACAGAAATTCTTTCTAGAGACCTATTCTGTAGAAAAGACAGTTGCCTCTTTTAATGACATTTTCTTGATAATATTTGGATAAGAATTATCTACTGGTGAATGCATTGATGACTCACTGACTACCTGGAGAAGTTCCCACATTTCCCAATGATTAGAGAGCTTAGTTTTTATCTCAATACAAATTTAAAACTATTCACAGGAGAACCCTTTGAGAAGTTAGCTTATTTTGTGTGTGTGTGCAGCTCTTGAAAAGAACATATTCATTTTGAAGAGCTATATAAGAGACTAAAAAATCTTATTATTGTTTCAAAAGTGTATTCTTTGCTACCTTCAGTTTCAATGTAGAGCTCATCAAGAGAGTATGGGATTGGGCAAAATACATTTTTTTAAGTCCACTCTGTCCATAAACTATAATTGTATGTATAAGAATCAAGCCCAGCTAATAGAACTGCAAAACTGGTCCTCAGTAATTCAGTTCATTAAATTAATGTTGTGGCATCCCAATGCTTTGTAATTCTAACAGTTCATCTTTCTTTCCATGGAAATGTTACCTTCTTGATCTTTTACTATGATCTGTGTTTGTTATGGAAATCAACATCTTTCTCCAATTTTAGCCTCCCAAAATGCATTTTTGTTCCCAACTATCCAGGGCTATTTGTCTGATAGCATATTAGTAATGAATCTTTCTACCTGCCTTATAGGCAAGCCCTGCTCCAAGGTCATGATACCCTCTTTATCACTGTCCCTTTGGGTGAAGACTTAGAAGTCTTTTTTTTTCTTTTTTGTAATTTAAATTCCAGTTAGTTAACATAGAGTGTAAAATTAGTTTCAGGTGTACAATATAGTGATTCAACACCCCAGTGCTCATCACAAGTGCATTCCTTAAATCCCCAACACCTATTTAGGTAATTTTACTTTACAAAGTTCTATTATATATATATAATATATATCTCATATATGTATTCTATCATGTATATTATATATGATATTTTCTATCATATTTATCATCTATATTCTATCATATATATCATATATATGTGTGTGTGTGTGTGTGTGTGTGTGTGTGTGTATAAAATAAATTTAACTCTAAGAATGATCTGTTTTCCTGATGCAGGTCGCTGGAGTAAGTGATGTACTAGGGACTGAAGTCAGCCATTGTTAATCATAATTTGTCTTTCAGAAAGAATAACAATCACAAAACACATCTTTTATAAAGATAATAACAGTTGTTTTGAAACTGGATGCAGGATAGAAATTGAGAGAAAGTGATATAGCAATTGAAATTTAGCCAGAATATTTTATACGTTGCTCCTAAGACAATAGTCATTAAAGGCTAAATCTCCATACCACTTAGAAAAAAATAAATATATAAACAAACATGGTAATTATATTACAATTTACATTTTATGAAAAATAAATTTGAATGTAAAACATATCCGCATCAAATAATTGATCTTCCTTTCAAACCCCCACTAGTAATGCCTTTGCAATTTTGTGGTACTCAATTACAGAAAGTAGCTTACTTCTATGGTTTTATAAAATATTATCAAATAACTATGAAACATATAGTTTATTTCTAATAAATTCTTTAGTTAAACTCATCATTTAGATAGCCAATTATATTCAATATTATGTAAAAATTTTCCTATTAACAATCTTTCCAAATAGTTTGATATGAGAAATAAAGAACATGTCTGCAATTAGAGATATCATTAAGATATTAATTTTCTCACTTTAATAAATTTTAAAAATCAGAAAATAGAGGAAGAATTATCATTAATTTCTCTTAATTCAATAATTCAATTAAAACTTGGAGAATATTTTTCCTTATATATTATAATAAAATTACATTCTTCCTTAATTTATGGCTGTTAATGTCAATGGTTATAATTACTTAAAATGTATGAGAATAGAATTGTTTTATCTCGTTTCTTCATTAAAAGTTATATATCATAAACCTGGATTTGGGTCCCAACTATTGATGAAACCTAACATTTCCTTTTGCAGAATCTATTAGTGGATTTGGGTCCCACTTATGCCTGCATGAATTTACTCATTTACTATCACACTAGAATGCTATATGCAGGAATAACCTTTCTGGTTCCTGTTTTGAATAATTGAAACCATAACTTTCGTTTTTATACTGCTTTAAAGATCACAAGATGGTTTCACATATATTATGTTTTTATTGTCACAAATGCTCTGGAAATCCTTATTGCTAAATCTTTTTAACAGATAAGGAAATAGAAACCAAAGGGTTATTTAATGTCATACTCTTCATAAGTTAAAAATTTTTAAAGCTATGAGTTAAACCAATTCATCTGATTTTGAATCTATTAATTTTGAATCTACTAATGTTTATTTTTCTAATACTATACAACTGCAGAAGTGTAGATTTCACTGTTTCTCTCTTTTTCTGCGTTTTTTTCTAAAAGTGATATCCATTCAAATATGATCTTAATCATTACTCTGCCAGCTTTGTTCAGCACCCTACCATTTAAACGGCTTACCATCACTGGTTACTGGCTGATAGCAGGCATCCAAAAACATCTTCTCAAATTCATGAATGAAATCTTGAAAGTAACTTGGTTCCTGAGCTGCTACCATGTTCAGGAGCCGACTGGGTTTTCTGGGGCATGAGAAGAAACTTAGCAAGATTAAAGCCTGGGAATGAAAGTTGTTGTTGCTGCTCTTATTGTTGTTGTTGTTGTTATTAGTTTATTCCTAAAACTGCAATCATTATTTATAGGAAAATGCTTAAAATAATAAGTTTTCCTTTTTGACGTTTCACATATGATATTCTTGTGAAAACTTTGTAATGTTGCATAGTAGTATCCACTTAGTAGGTGTGTGTGGGTGTAATGTTTCTTTTCTCTTTTTTTTTATTATGTTGAGTTAGCGGGCATATAGTACATCATTAGTTTTTGATGTAGTGTTGAACGATTCATTAGTTGCATATAACACCCAGTGCTCATCACAACACGTAATGTTTCTTTTCAAATGTAATTGCCATAAAAACAAAAACAAGAGTCTGGGGGCACCTGGGTGGCTCAGTTGTTAAGCGTCTGACTTCAGCTCAGGTCATGGTCCCAGGGTCCTGGAATCGAGCCCCGCATCGGGCTCCCTGCTCCGCGGGAAGCCTGCTTCTCCCTCTCCCACTCCCCCTGCTTGTGTTCCCTCTCTCGCTCTGTCTCTCTCTGTCAAATAAATACATAAAATCTTTAAGAAAAAAAAAAAAGAAAACAAGAGTCTATCTTTGTTTATTCTTTACATTTAATGTCTATTTTACGCTATTACTTTTTTAGGCACCCATAGAAGGGAAAGAGACAAGTCAAGTCCCTGCTTTCCTCAAGTATACCTTTTAGTAAGTAAAAAAGACATAGCAAATAAGTATAAGAAAACTCTGAATTTGTTCAGTCTCTTTTATTGAGGTCATGTCTATTTCTCTTTGTTTTAGTAATCTGAAGTTCTTTTCCAATTGTCATGTGAAATTTCTTGAAGATATGATTCAGCATTATTTCTCATCTTTTCTTTATTTCTTTGCCCCAACAAGCTTACAACTACACTTTTTTCTTTTCCTCATTATGTCCAGGAGGCTAAATCACACAGCAAATAATGTTTCATGATTTGTTCATTTTGAATGCTAGGACCTAAGTCTTGCTGACAACTTAATATGGAATATGATATATACTGGAGTGCCTGGATGGCTCATTTCGTCGGGCCTCCAATTCTTGGTTTTGGCCCAGTTCGTGATCTCTGGGTGGTGGGATCGAGCCCCACATCGAGCCCTGCCTCAGGCTCTGCACTCAGCGCGGATAATAAACTCTTAAAAAAAAAAACTAACCAATATGATACATACTGTCATACCTCTAGAATTACTAGTTGAAGTCATTCTACTAATTAATCTTATTCTTTTTTTTTTGTTTATTTGATGTACATTCCAAATTTTATTGACTCTTAGACCTCGCTAATTATAGGATGCACTGTTAAGCTATATATTAATAAATAAGAAAAAGAAGTGCTCTCAGCTAAATTATGGCACCAGCCTCAATCTGAATGCACAATCCTCAAAGTGGTAGCATCACTTTTTAGTTGCTTTGAAATTTCTTTCTTCTATTCTGAGGTATTTGGCTTTTCTCATGCCTTTAGCTGTTATTACTTCTTCTTGTAACCATTTTAAGAATAAAACATTGTCAACTTTATCTATGATGCAGTTTTCCTTTTGTAGTTTCTGTAAAGTGCTTGGTTATTGCTTTACAAAAAAAATATGAAATTGCAGTCATTCCTTTAATGATGAAAATTTACTTTTTGCTCTCTTTCCTGAATTCTAAAGCCCTATATGTAGTCTTATTGCTGAATAGTCTTGTAACATTTTTTAAGACATTATAATTAGTAATTTAACCCAAACATAAGTAAATATAACTCACTTGTAGTGATGAATATGTCACTAAGTCTGGCCCACCTTGCACATGCACAATGATAACTAAATCCTGAGGACTGTTGCATAATCACAATTTTAAGAAATATTGGTGTCAGACACATGTTATTGTTAAATACTATGTTAAAATGTGAAATAAAATGTCATAGAACTGATAAAATGTGATAGTATGCTTGTAGATTTTTTTGATAAGCAAATGCTAGTACAATAATACTGGTTGTTAAAATATTCCAATAATCCTACTCCAATAGTTATTTAGCCCCTTCTTCTAAGTTTCTTATGTGATCCCACCATATTGTCCACCTGGCTGGTTTCCTAGGACCTGAGATCCTGGTTTTAAGGGTAAAACATGACTCAGAAAACCCTCCACAGACATTATTTCAGTCTTATGGTGAGCATCTAGTCAGATTTATAAGGGTCTCCATTATCAATTGGCAAATATTTTGAGTATCACATTTGTCTTATAATTATTAATTTGTACTCTGACTCATAGTAAATCTTTAAGCTCCATCATACATATATATTCATTGTATACAAAGAATTTCTAAAATCAATAACAAAATTACAAATAACACAAAAAAAAATATGAGGAAAAGACAGATATTTCATGAAGTAAGATATAGAAGTGGCCATTAAGTGCATGGAAAGGTACTCAACAAGTTAATCATTGTAGACATGCACTATGAATTAAAATGAGTTATTGCTACACAAATACACTAGAAATTCTAAAATTGAAAATATTGAAACATTAAATGTTGGTAAGTATTCAGGGCATGTGACTGAACCACTTTGTAAAACAGTTTGACAATCTTGTGTAAAAGTATATATACATTTGCCATATAATCCAGCAATTCACTTCTGAGGTATTTACACAGGAGTAATGAAAATATATGCCCATGCAAACACTCGTACACAAATGTTTTTAGTGGCTTTATTCATAATAGCCAAACACTGGAAGCCAAGTATCCATCGGATACTTGCCGAAAGGGATTTACTGGAACACTTAAGATCTCTACAGCATGGAAACTATGTCTCTATTAAAAGCTAAAAGACAAACAAGATAATAAAATCCCCTAAGGTCTAATTGTAAATAAAATATTTATTAATGTGATCTAAATGGCCATTTTTGTTATTTTTCTCTATTGCCATCACACACTACTTCCATATAGAACAAATTTAATATGTATGCATAACTAATGCATAAGACTATTATTTTGTTAGTAATGTCATAAATCTGGAACCTTTACAGCATTATAGATAATGGTAAGCACTTTGGAAGCTTACCATTAAATTAATGACCATCTGATTTATTTTTTTCATTTTTTTTTTATTTTATGACCATCTGATTTAAATTCTGGAAAGTAAATGATCCTGTAATGTCCATATGTTTTCCCATTTGTTTAATTTTTACTTGTTTATTACTTTCTGAAAATAAACTATAAAGGCATCGCTGAATAGATTGTAAATCTACATACATTAGAAGCCTGGTTTTAAATTATTTCTTTTTTTTCTTCTTGTATCAAAAAGGTAAAATTGTTAAAAAAAGTTATATAAAGTTTCTGACATTTTAACAAATAGTTCAAAAGATGATTACTTTCAGACAGCTTTTTATAACCCCCCTACATTTATGAGCAAAGAGTCAGCTTATTTTCATCTTCAAAAAGTAGTAAATTTTACTTTTAAATGAAAATAATTTTTATGCTTAATCATAAAATTAAACTTTAAAAATCCAGAACCTGGAAAATTATTTAAATTTTCCTGCCTCAGGAAAATAAATAAATCAGGCAGAACCTGCCTCAGGTTCTGAGACAGTCCATGACCAGTCGGGTACTTACTGTCTGTTTTATTGGAGCGACAGTAACTAGGGGACAAAGTAAGGATTGAGAGGAACAAGTTCATGGATTTTTGTGGAATAGTTTTGTGGTTAAATATAGCATATAAAAACAGGGATTATTATTAATAATTTCAAAACTTCTGATTCCCATGGATTATTTTTGGAATAATCTAGTTTTGTTTTGTTTTGTTTTGTTTTTTTGAAGAATCTTTCCTGGTAAATTCAACCTGAGTTTGAGTAACGTTGTGTAAGCATTGGTTAATGATGAATATACTAACAAATGCCTAAGTTTTGTTGGTGTTACAGAAAGCATGACATTGGAAACTTGGACTTTGAAAGAGATAGGAATATTCTGTCTACTTTAGCTGTTTTCTATTCCTGTGTTACAGTTTTAATTTAGGTAGCACTCTTGATTCAATGGGTTGTGTTGTATGATTTGAAATAGGATTGTTTTAGTAGTTTCCTAGATGTTGGAGTTCATATTTATTCTTGCGTTTCATAAATCTCCTTGAAAGGGCTACACAGACTACGTATTTTTTCAAGTTTTTAAAGTTCAATTTAATTTTAAAATTTTCAAAGATTTTGATGTTTCTTGAAATAATTTAAAATATATTAGTATTTTGATAGATTTTGTTCTGAGGTCTGAAAAAAAGTACAATATGGTAAACAAAGATTATAAAACCTGATGATGTTTGTTCTTTATAAAAGGAAAATTTTCCCCTTGCTTGGAGATATCACAACTGAATAGTGTTTCACCACAAATGATACTAATCACCTCAAGCAATTAAAAACAACAACAATGACAAAAATACCATGAACTTTGAGCACCCCATCGATGAAAGCTGAAAAAGAACTAAGAACATTGAGCATTCATGGAGCATCACACTTTGAATGGACTAACACAGGAAGCTCTTTCCTGGCCAGTGAATAAGGACACTTGAAATTAATTCTCTCCTATCCTGAGTGGAACCTTTCCATTCCCAAGTAGTGTAAACTCCCGTGCCTTTCTAGAACATACTGACCCTCTGCCCTGCATTTTCTCCTTTCATGATGCAGTGTACTGATTTTCGTTGTCATTTTATTGGTTTGTGTTCTCTTTCTTGACGAGTATATTGACTCAGTGTGACCTTACCCCAAGCCCCACCTTCAGTGTTCTTTGATTTTTCTTTCACGTTTTTTTCTAACTCCCTCTTGACTTTCAGATACTCCCGTCATTTTCACTTGTAATTGCTTACATCATCAAAAAATAAAAAAATCTCTCCCCATTTATTTTTTACCTTTTCTAATCTCTAGACTTTCCCCAATTATCTGTACTGTGACTGTTTTCTCACTATTCCACTATCTACTGCTATACATTAAGGCCACAATTTAATGGATTAAAAGAACTATTATTACCTCTCACAATTGTTTGGGTTGACTGGATTCAGCAGAACAGTTCTTCTTGGAGTCTTTCATGTAGTTGCAAGCAGATGTCTGCTGAGGCTCCAATGATCGGAAAGCACAGCTTTACTAGATGGCCAAGACAGCTGATTCACAAGGTTGACAGTTGATGGCAGCTGCTGGATGGGGTTCATCCAGGGCTATTGACTGGAGCACCTGCATCTGTCTGCTCTATGGGACTTGTGCTTCTAACGGTACAGCTGCTGGCTTCTAAGGGGGAGTGTACTAAAAGTGAATGTTCTGAGAGACAAAAGGCTGAAGCCACCAGCCCACGAAAAGACATATCCAGGTCTGGCATAGTATCACTTTCACCATATGCTGTTTGTCAAAGCAGACACACAGCCAACTTAAACTCTTATTTTTCCTAGTAACTAGTAACACTAATAACACAGAAGAAGAGAGAGCAGAGGAGAGGGAAGAAGAGAAGAGGGGAGGAGAGGAGAGAAAAGGTAAGAGTCACCAAAATAAAGAAAAAAACAGTCATTTGGTACTGTACATTTTTGTTTAATACATCACTTTTATACTATGCAAATGTTCATCAACACAACTCTGTATTCCTCAAGATGGGATTTCTGTGATCATGGCAAGTATTTGTTTCCTTATGTGCCTGTAATGTTCTTACACTCTAAGACAGCATCCAGAGTGCTCTACAGACAGTAGTCACACATTCACAGACTTCACAATTTGGAGCTTATTTAATTTCCAATATCATTCTCAGAAAGAACACTGGTTTACAGCCAGTAAGTCTCTGATTCTGTAATCTCTGATTCTATCTTGGGAACTAATATTTTCTGCAACATTAGCCTCAAGAGGCTGACTATGCACATAGACTTACCTAGTTTCTTTGCGTGGTCAGTTATGGATCAACAGTCCATGAAATTGTCCTGCCCTTTTGAAATCAGACTATATTTTCAGATCATGATACCATTTGGGGAGTAATTTGTTCTGTGCATCACCTGTACATGTTCATGGTGGCAGAGCATGCCAAACAATATTATCTAGATAGTGAATTTCAATATAGGACTTCTTAATGTTGGGGTGTGTGTGTGTATGTGTGTGTGTGTGTGTGTGTGTGTGTTTTGCTTGATTTTTGTTTTATTTTGTTTTTTGGTATCTATCTCACAGCAAGAGCATGTGGGGCTGGATTCCAGAAATCATGGTATTGATTTAATTTGTAAACAGAAAATTGTTAAAACTTTCTGTTTCTTAAGAGGTAGGTAGGTTTTCTGCAGAGGACTAAAGTGTTCACAGGGTCTGAAGTATTCCTTTATGGTTACAAAAGCTGTTTAATCTTCAAGTAGCTGTTGCAATGACAGGCTAAAGTAGTATGCGACGGTCATTATCATTTTGTTCTGAATTGTGGCATGTCTCCTGTTATCAAAGCTTGTGGATGCAAGCAGCAGAAAGCTCTTGCTATGAATGAGCCAAGTTTTTACCTGTTGGAACACTAAGAAAATGATGGTTCTTGTGTTTTTTGATCTTTGCTGTAGTGGATAAGGCACTGTGCAAAGTGGCATCAGACACTTATTTTTTCTCTAATTAACCTTGTTAGTGTTGAATTAGCCTGGCTTCCTGGGTTTTTACCACATATTCATATGTAAAAATTGAGAAAAATGCAATTTAAATCTTGTCATGATAAACTTGAACATGCATTTAGGAAGAGGTAAATTTGTGCAAACACCTTTGAGATAGAATATTGTTAACTTTGTTTATAGAATGATTAACTTTGGGATCAATAACACTTAAAACCATTCCATCTCATTCCAATAAATATAATAATTTGAAGTTATTATATATACACTATTCTTAAGTCACTATCTCTTTTTTTACACTTCTGTTTATTCCTATTTCTGTCATACATAATATTTGCTTACATCCAAAATTATCACATATGCTAAATCCCATTGCATTTTCTATCTAGTTTTGTGAAAAATTTACGTGATGATAGTCTTGACATAATGTGAAAATAAACAGTACTTGGAAAATAGAGGTACATTTTCCAGCGATTGTTTTTCTCACTTTATACTTTCTTTGAATCTGAAACCAAGATATAATGCATTAATATGATTCTTGCTTTCTGGCTCTGAATCTTACACATTTAGTCTAACTTTTATATTTTATCTCAACCCATTCTGGCCAGCCTCCAGTCTTGCTACTAACTTATTAAGCAGTCTAATAATCAGTATGTTAAGTACATAATGTTGAAATATACTTGGCAACTTGTATTTTGAGAGAGTATTTTCTTGTTATTTCTGACATGGGAATTTTTTGAAAGCAGGGGCTGTTATTTACATTTTTATTCTCAAGCTATAACAGAGGGTCTGACTTATAAGCAGTGTACAATAACTTTGGAGAGATCATTTAAAATGAATAGATACATTTAAAAATAAATACTATTTAGAGGCCTCTGATGAATGTTATTATGAACTATAAAGGCAATGCCTCAATTGTAAAGTAGAAAAATAATATAAAGCCTACTCAAATTTGTGTTATACTTCTCAAGTTTCATACAGTAGTATCCCCTATTTATATGTATGATTGGTTGCTGGAAGTGGTTGCATTTTAAAATTATCCTTTTCATGAAATATGAAAGCAGAAAGCTTTTTCATGCTCATTAAAACATGCTTTTTTAAAACTGTTTTTCATTGTGTATCTAGGGTTAAAATTTTGTCCCAAATTTCTTAAATAACAAGTAATAAATTGATACAAGCATTTGTCTTGTACATATGCCAATGCAACTCTTCCCCCATACTTGTAGCTCAGGAAAATTCAAAGAGAATGAACCCATTTTACCATTTTTTAAATCTTCTCAGAAATTTTGAATTAGTAGAGGTATCTTTCTGATGATCTTTTGTGTGTGTCTACTTAATCCTTGCTTCATGTAGCAGCTAAAGGTTCTTTAATGTGAAGAGAACTACTTCCCACTTTGGACCCACAAACCAACGTTTGTCTTGTGGCAATGACAAATTTTAATTTGTTTCTTCCAAATTAAGAAGTTTCATAATGAGAATAAAAGCAGGAAAAAAGGAAAGGACAATTGAAATGAAAACTAGTATATGTACTTATATAAAGTAGAGCAGGTAAATTAGTAAGATGGTCTCTCAGGAAAAAAAAGAATAAATACAGATATAAATAAAAATGAAGTAAAGGCACGATGAATACAGCAAAGACAATGGCATATTGTTTTTACTTTGAGCAAGAAACATAAACATAGATATCATGGGGCAACTCAATAAAATGATAAGAAAATAAAAGACAAAAAATACAAGAGATAGATCAAACCACACATTCAGTCACATTCAGAAACGTGTGTTGTGAATTGATTTCATATCTATATAAGGAGGATGTGTGTGTGTGTGTGTAGTTTTGTTGTTGTTTTATCTGCACCCTGAACTCCAGTGTCAAATTTGGAATGAAAATACATAGGCAGAATTAAAGTTAGGAAGAACTGAAGTTTTATTTGTTTCTTGTATGTAAATAAATATTTTTGTTTCACTAGAGCACTATTTTTACATTAAAATTTCTGCACATTAAATGCTAGTTTTTCATCCTCCATGTGGTTATTTTATATGAGCAAAAATACATTAGTTTTTACTAATCATAGATCCAAACTACTCTCACTACATGTTTAGATAATATCTGATATCAAAGCACTGAGTGACTTTTTCTAATGCTTAAAATACTTGCCTTTCTTCCTCGGAAATACTCACTTTTTCTATAAGCTTAATCAGTATATATTGTTCCCTTCCTTCCTTCCTTCCTTCCTTCCTTCCTTCCTTCTTTCCTTCCCTCCCTCCTTTCTTCCTCCCTTCCTTCCCTCCCTCCCTCCCTCCTTTCTTCCTTCTTTCCTTTTTCCTCACTCCCTTCCCTCCTACTTTTCTCCCTCACTTCCTTTTTTCTTCCTTCCTTCTTTTCTTTCTAGCTTCCTAGGTTCCTTCCTTCAACAAATACTTACTAATACCCTGTATGATCCCTCCCAGTATGGATGTGGGAAAAATACAAATATAAATGAAAGGAAAAATAAATTAGCCATTTACATGGGGATATGAATTTCTTACAAACCCAGGTGAACAAAGATATAATTTTGAGAAATGTTTATCAGAAAACGTTTTCCTACTTTGGTCTTCCATTCTATGACATAAAATCTATTGTTTTGCTTCCAAGTTAGTTCCATCATTATAGTAAAATTATCATTCATTTCATGTTTAATATCAGTCACATTGAAGATTTTCCACCTTGTCTTCCTTCCTGCATAACTTAGATTCAGAGGAGGATTCTGTGGCATCATGATATCAGGTGAAAATTTTCATTGTTGTGTACTCCAGAGTCATTGCCATGGATGAAATCCCTCTCAGCTTAGGATATGAAATTCTTTGCAGCTGGTGTTAGCTGATATGCTCACTTCCACATCCCACCAGAGGTGTATGATTAGGAAGATGAGAGTTGACCAAATCTCTGTATATATTTGCAATGGATCACAAATAACATCATCATAATTTTGCAGACAATTGTGCATGTAAGTGTCAATTTTGGAGTATAGTCTTACCATGCACCTTAAAATATGAGAGCAGTTGCTTGTTTTATACATGGTTTTGGTGAAAAAATATATACAGTCCTTGCGATAAGAGAGGATTTGGTGCTTAAACAACATTGCTTCCTTGAACAAGATTGAATTCCAATGGGCCGATAGAGATTTTCAGGATCCTCAAACTATAAGAGCAACTTTTCTTTTCATGTTAATGTCCTCAATAAAACAGAGGTAATCTAGAAAGAATGAGAAAGCATTTCATTTATTGTTCTGAGATACAATCCTGCTCTTTAAGGAAAACATTTTTTATGAAAAGAACTGCTTATTTTGGAGAATGAACTTATTTCTATATTTGAAAGAGAAAATGACATAATGAGAACAAGAGCTCACATTTTGTATATACTTTGGCTTTTATAAATATTAAAGTGAATGGAATATATATACATATATACATTATGTTCCCATTATATTCCCATGTCACGTATAATATATATTTGTGTGTGTGTATATTATACATGACATGGGAATTGTGGCTTAACAAACTATGACCTGATGGTATAATTCTTCTAATCAATTTTATGTGTGTTAGAGTCTTTACAACTGTCATGAATTAGCTGAATTTTAAGAAGTTTATTCTCCTCAGTTTTCTGAATGTACTCCTCATTTTTGGCAACCCCAATTTTTAGGTAAGAGTTATGGGTTTTACAGCAATCTGAGTCAATATTGTAACATTTTGGGGAAGCATGATATTTCATATAAAATTGTAAGCAAAGGTCTTATTTAGTTATGAGATATCTTTGCATTTTCTAGTTGTGCTTGGTATAGTGTTACTGTTATGATAGCCTTATGTGTTTTGATAATTTCTTGGAACTTTGGAAAGGTGGGATATTTAATGAATTTTATATTTTTACAACTTCGGTGGAGTAGACATAACTCTGACTGCAGAAGAAGAGATTTAGGTCCAAATAAGCATATGAATCTGACCATAGTTTTAAGCCCAAGCAGAGTGAAATATTATTCTAATAATATTTCAGAGAGAAAGTATATTCTAATATATGTTGGTACTTAAAAATTTTTGTAAGACAGAAAGATTTTTTTCCCTAAAGAATGAAATCTTGCCATTTGCAACGACATGGATAGAGTTAGAGAGTATTAGGTTAAGAGAAATAAGTCAGTCAGAGAAAGACAAATACCATATGATCTCATTCATATGTGGAATTTGAGAAACAAAAACAAATGGGGAAAGGGAAAAGAAAGAGAGAGACAAACCAAGAAACAGACTCTTAACTCTAGAGAAAAAACTGACGGTAACCAGAAGAGAGGTGGTGGGGGGGAGGGGTGAAATAGGTAATGGGTGTTGAGGAGTGCACTTGTGATGAGTACTGGGTGTAGTGTTGTATTGAAATATTGAATCACTATATTGTACACCTGTACACTAATATTACACTGTGTATGTTAACTAGAATTTAAATAAAAACTTTTAAAAAGATTTTTTTTCCTGATGGCTTTGAATTTTCTAAGGGAATTAATGGACTTAATGTAATGATTTTTAAAAATTTTTAATTTTGAGTAAATTTTAAATGTTTGCTTTTTTCTCATTTTTTTTTATTATGTTATGTGAATCACCATACATTACATCATTAGTTTTTGATGTAGTGTTCCATGATTCATTGCTTGCATATAATACCCAGTGCTCCATTCAGTACATGCCCTCTTTAATACCCATCACCAGGCTAACCCATCCCCCCCACCCCCCTCCCCTCTAGAACCCTCAGTTTGTTTCTCAGAGTCCATAGTCTCTCATGGTTCATCTCCCCCTCTGATTTCCCCCCCTTCATTTTTCCCAACCTGTTATCTTCTTCTTCTTCTTCTTTTTTTTTTTTTTTAACATATAATGTATTATTTGTTTCAGAGGTACAGGTCTGTGATTCAACAGTCTTACACATTTCACAGTGCTCACCATAGCACATACCCTCCCCAATGTCTATCACCCAGCCACCCCATCCCTCCAACCCCCCACCACTCCAGCAAACCTCAGTTTGTTTCCTGAGATTAAGAATTCCTCATATCAGTGAGAGCATATGATACATGTCTTTCTCTGATTGACTTATTTCGCTCAGCACAATACCCTCCAGTTCCATCCACATCGTTGCAAATGGCAAGATATCATTCCTTTTGATGGCTACATAATATTCCATTGTATATATATACCACTTCTTCTTTATCCATTCATCTGTCGATGGACATCTTGGCTCTTTCCATAGTTTGGCTATTGTGGACATTGCTACTATTAACAGTGGGGTGCACGTACCCCTTCAGATCCCTACATTTGTATCTTTGGGGTAAATACCCAGTAGTGCAATTGTTGGGTCGTAGGGCAGCTCTCTTTTCAACTTTTTGAGGAACCTCCATACTGTTTTCCAGAGTGGCTGCACCAGCTTGCATTCCCACCAACAGTGTAGGAGGGTTCCCCTTTCTCCGCATCCCCGCCAACATCTGTCGTTTCCTGACTTGTTAAATTTTAGCCATTCTGACTGGTGTGAGGTGGTATCTCATTGAGGTTTTGATTTGGATTTCCCTGATGCTGAGCAATGTTGTGCACTTTTTCATGTGTCTGTTGGCCATTTGGATGTCTTCTTTGGAAAAATGTCTGTTTATGTCTTCTGCCCATTTCTTGATTGGATCATTTGTTCTTTGGGTGTTGAGTTTAAGAAGTTCTTTATAGATTTTGGATACTAGCCCTTTATCTGATATGTCATTTGCAAATATCTTCTCCCATTCTGTCAGTTGTCTTTTGGTTTTGTTGACTGTTTCTTTTGCTGTGCAAAAGCTTTTTATCTTGATGAAGTCCGAATAGTTTATTTTTGCCCTTGCTTCCCTTGCCTTTGGCGATGTTTCTAGGAAGAAGTTGCTGCGGCTGAGGTCGAAGAGGTTGCTGCCTGTGTTCTCCTTTAGGATTTTTATGGACTCCTGTCTCACATTTAGGTCTTTCAAAAACCCACAGCGAATATCATTCTCAATGGGGAAAAACTGAGAGCTTTCCCCCTAAGGTCAGGAACACGGCAGGGATGTCCACTATCACCACTGCTATTCAACATAGAAGTCCTAGCCACAGCAATCAGGGCGCCTGGGTGGCTCAGTCGTTAAGCGTCTGCCTTCAGCTCAGGTCATGATCCTAGGGTCCTGGGATCGAGTCCCACATCGGGCTCCCTGCTCGGCAGGAAGCCTGCTTCTCCCTCTCCCACTCCCCCTGCTTGTGTTCCTGCTCTCGCTGTCTCTCTCTCTCTGTCAAATAAATAAATAAAATCTTAAAAAAAAAAAAAAAAGAAGTCCTAGCCACAGCAAACAGACAACAAAAAAAAAAAACATAAAAGGCATCCGAATCAGCAAAGAGGAAGTCAAACTCTCACTCTTTGCAGGTGATATGATACTTTATGTGGAAAACCCAAAAGACTCCACCCCAAAACTGCTAGAACTCATACAGGAATTCAGTAAAGTGGCAGGATATAAAATCAATGCACAGAAATCAGTGGCATTCCTAGACACCAACAAGACAGAAGAAAGAGAAATTAAGGAGCCGATCCCATTTACAATTGCACCCAAAACCATAAGATACCTAGGAATAAATCTAACCAAAGAGACAAAGGATCTGTACTCAGAAAACTATAAAATACTCATGAAAGAAATTGAGGAAGACACAAAGAAATGGAAAAATGTTCCATGCTCATGTGTTGGAAGAACAAATATTGGGAAGATGTCAATGCTACCTAGAGCAATCTACACATTCAATGCAATCCCTATCAAAATACCACCCACTTTTTTCAAAGAGATGGAGCAAATAATCCTAAAATTTGTATGGAACAAGAAAAGAGCCTGAATAGCTAGAGGAATGTTGAAAAAGAAAAGCAAAGCTGGTGGCATCACAATTCCGGACTTTAAGCTCTATTACAAAGCTGTCATCATCAAGACAGTATGGTACCGGCACAAAAACAGACACATAGATCAGTGGAACAGAATAGAGAGCCCAGAAATGGACCCTCAACTCTATAGTGAACTAATCTTCGACAGAGCGGGAAAGAATGTCCAATGGAAAAAAGATAGTCTCTTCAACAAATGGTGTTGGCCAAATTGGACAGCCACATGCAGAAGAATGAAACTGGACCATTTCCTTACACCACACACAAAAATAGACTCAAAATGGTTAAATGTTTGCTTTTTTGAGAGTATAGGGATTATGAACAGGGATAGATGAATAACTTTCCATCCTATTATATGGGGTAAAAATTAAAATAATGTCCCTTTTGATGTTTGATCTTTCTGGTAGAAAAGAGGGCTATGTAAGTGGAAATATGAACCCAGCACAAACATAATTAGCTAAACAATATTAGCGCATACAAAAGTAAAAAATAAAATTACAGTGCATTACAATTAAGATTACATATCAAATATTTTACAATGAAAAACTATTCTTAAATTTACTATAGTAGGGTTTAATTGATAAAAAAATACAAATGCTGTTGATATTATATGTTTCCCTTTTAACCCCTGTGAAATAGGTTCTCTTTTCTGAATTTAAAGAACTATTATGTGTGTGCACACACCCATACACACCATGTTCTAATGCACCCAAGGGACAGTATAAAGATATTAAATCCATCTTTTATGAAAGTGCTATTATACTGTGCTTTAAGAGCTTTAAAATATACTACAATAGCTATATAGATAGATAGATAGATTTAATAGTTTTCTGCATAGACAAAAGAGCAGACTATGTATTGTATTAGAAAAGCAAAAAATTCAGTTGAATAAACAGTTGATGAACACCAGTTATAGATGAAGTAGTGTGATAACTTCTTGCAGAAGGCATAAACATGAGTAATCCTTCTGTGCAAGAAGCTCACAATTTAGTAGATATGATAATGCAGTTTAAGAGTATTTACCCAAACTACAAAATGGATACATGGCTGAAACAAAGCAAAACAATATTAATATGAGGAAAGAAGCTTAAAATATTTCTCATGTAGTCTTACATTCCTTTGTGTTCTATAAGCTATGCTCAGGAAGTATAAACATACATATGAGTTCCTTGTTTGTGGTAGTTCTGACTCTATCCCATAGTCTAACATATTTTTTCCTCAAATAGTATATTGATTGACAATCAAGGAAAACAATCATGATCCACTAAAACGTGTGTTCATTTCAAAATGGTAAAAATTGACCTTGTTTACTGGCATATGCTAGAAGATATCAAAAGCATTGCTTTCAATCTACTTACCCACTTCTGACCAGAATCAATAGGTTCTTAAAGGCTTTATTTTGCTTCATGCTTAATAGTTCTTCCAAAGGTTCATGAAATATTCTTTTTTTAATATGTTAATATAATGGGTGTACTATTTTTAAGTTTACTTATTTTTTTAGTAATCTTTACACCCAGCGTGGGACTCAAACTCATGACCTTAAGATCAAAAATCACATGCTGTCCCAACTGAGCCAGCCAAGTGCCCCTGAAATATTCTTTATAAGTATGACCGTGCTACTTTCTGCACTTGGATTGATCCTTCTCCACCTTCACTTCAGCACCTCTTTTTTAATCATTATCATTATGCCATCTAGCTTGAGAATTACCTCCTCTACGAAACCTTTCCTGGTCTCTACTCCTTTAAGTTACTTGATCTTGCCTTTGTACTGGGTCCATGTTTTTAATATTGTAATGTCACACAGAATGATAATATGTCCTCCACCAGAGGAGGCAAGATCTGGGTCTTTTTATTTTTGGCATTTGTTTTTAAGCTAATGTCTGAACATAACTGACATTCAATAATTGCTTGGAATCAAGATGCTAGTAACACAGGTAAGGGCAGCAAGACTAGATAGAGATCCTACCCTCCCCCCACTGGATGGCTAAGGAAATTACTATAAATTTATTGTCAATTTTGCACAATCCCAGGACTGAAGTACAGCATATAAGTATTCTCTTCAAAGTGACCTTTCACATTTGGGGGCCAAACCTTAGCTTCAAAAGTTAATTGCATATATGTCTATTTAAGACTATTGCTGCTAAAATTAATTATGTGAATTGAGTGAAAAGGAATTGAATGCACCTCCTTTAAGCACTTTAAATGTAGACATAGATTAATGATAATCATTTTTTAGGGAGAGAACTGGAAAAAGACTCTTACATAATTAGAAATTCAAATAAAGCACTTATATATCTCTTTATAAATGAAACAAAGTTACATTTATTTTAGTTCTTTTCTAATAAAGCATATTAAATTTCCATTTGCTATGTTTCCTCTTATCCAGATACATCTTCAAAGATTTATAGGTCTATTTCTTAAATGGTCATTTAAAAAATTGCCACTTAGATTAATTATTTCACTAGGGATAATTGTCATTCTCCAACAATTGTCTGTAATGGTGAGCACAGGGGTGGAGCTTATTTGACAGTTTTTGCCCTTGGGAGTATAATTGGTAAGGTAAAATAACAGTGTTACAGTGTTTAAAAGAAATAATAAACACCAAGAGGATGTTATTATCTTCTAAAATATTTTAAAAATAAGCAATTCTGTATAATTCTAGCTATCAGAAAGCAAAAGAATGTCATATACCTAAAATAAAATGTTATTTTTTTCTTTTAAGAAGTGATTTTTTTGTAAATGGTATATTCTTTTTTAGAAGATTTTATTTATTTATTTATTTATTTATTTATTTGACAGAGAGAGAGAATGTACCAGAGGGAGAGGGAGAAGCAGATTCCCCACTGAGCAGGGAGGCCAATGTGGGACTCAATCCCAGGACCCTGGGATCATGACCTGAGCCAAAGTCAGACGCTTAACCGACTGAGCCACCCAGGCATCCCTGTAAATAGTAGATTCAAAAATACTAGATAGCTATCTAGCTTCTGATAGATGGCAGTTACCATTGGAGTGCATTATTTGAATAATATTTGTAATGTTTAGAAGGTCATAGACCCATATTAATGATCTGACTGAAATTTTCTTAAATAATAAATGGATTGTGGGGCATGTGGGTAGCTCAGTTGGTTAAGCATCTGACTCCTGATTTCGGCTCAGGTCATGATCTCAGGGTCATGAAATTGAGCCCCATGTCACATGGAGGCGCATTCAGTGCAGAGTCTGCTTGGGATTCTCACTCTCCCTCTCCCTCCATCCCTCCCCCTGCTTGCATGCGCTCTCTCTCTCTAAAATAATAAATAAATAAAATCTTTTTAAAAATAATAAATAGATTGCTTATATTACAAGAAGTTTCAGGCAAGGATCACTGGCAAGAATGATGCCCTCAAGGACACAAGGTCTTTCCATTCTTTTGCTCTCACCTTAGTGCACTCACTTTGCTTCAAATCGTATCTTCCAGTACCAACACCTCCTTCACCTTAACAGTAAGGAAATGTTTCTGAGGTGTGTACCACCACAGCTGACTTCACACCTGCTTGACCAAAACTAATCACTGAACCAATGATTGGTTACAAGAATTCAATGACATACTGACTTAGTTGAATCAAGAACTACCTGATATGGCAATGGAGTAATTCACTTTGCTTCTGAATATTGAGTAGGCACAAAGGGTGATTGAATATAGTTGAATTTCCCTTAGCCAATTTGAAACAAATTTTTGTTTTGTTTTGAAACAAAACTATCACATGATAAGAACAACCTAAGAAACATACCTTAAAATAAATCGAGAAAGAAAGAAATCTTCCCAGTTCCCTAGGGATATTTCCAAAAGCTATGGAATCAAATAACTTAAAATCATACCTTGGCCTTTATGGATCTTTCTGTAATCAACTAATGAAGTGCAAAATTATGAAATTATGAAATAGAAATAAAACACTGATGATTTCTTTTTTTTTTTTTTAAAGATTTTATTTATTTATTTGACACAGAGAGAGAGAGAGAGGAATCACAAGCAGGCAGAGTGGCAGGGAGTGGCAGAGGGAGAAGCAGGCTTCCCGCGGAGCAGGGAGCCCGATGTGGGACTCGATCCCAGGACCCTGGGATCGTGACCTGAGCCGAAGGCAGACGCTTAACGACTGAGCCACCCAGGCGCCCCAACACTGATGATTTCTTGATTTTAGTATGCCCATTCCCTGATATTAGGGGAAAGCACATGAAATTTCAAAGTAAACAATACTACCATGTATGTTAACAAAAACTACAGTTTTTCTTCATAGCTGCTTGAGTTATGCATGACCCTGCAGAACTCTGATTGGATTTTATTTCTTAATATACAGAGTATACATAATGCATCATGAAAAGCTTCTAGCTTCACCATTTAAGATTTGAAATTGAATACATAATAAATGTCTTGTGAACTCATCCTACTTCCAGTATGCCGTATCTTTCAATAACTATAGCTGTAGCTACTGCTTTTTTCTGAATTGTTTCCAGGGTTATTTCTGTACAATCTTTTGTCAGAAGCTAATTTCAGTAAGATCTTTTTACACAATAGCATAATGTTATCCTTTTTTACAATATAAACAACGAAAATTGCTGCTATGCTAAAATTTAATAACATGCTTCACTGAATACAATGCATTCACTTGTTTTTCTGTTTTATTTAATCTTCAAAAGGTACAGATTACCTACAATTTAATATAATTATATTGGAGTATCTAAAATATAAAATATTAATATCACAGTAAGAAAGTGGATAAGTATTTATTTTAAAACTTGCATGGTCTATAACAACTTTGAAGGATATTTTGTTCTTAGTGTATTTATTGTGCATGTGGTAACAATGCCTAGATATAATTTTGTTATCATATAAATTTTACTGTCACTGGGTGTCTATTTTTTCATTTAAACTTGCAAACTTAATTTGAAAAAGCTTTAGAGCAGGCCTATGAATATTACATGTGTATATTAGAAGTAAAAAAATGTAGTTCCTGTATACATTATTGAAGACTATCTTAGTAAGAGGTTGCACATTGAATAATTTTTTCTCTTCAAATTCTCCTCATTTTCATGTTAATGTCTTTGGAAATGTCACTTCAGTACTTTTGTGATTACAAACTTTTCAACAACTATCCATAAATAATGCATCAGTGACAATATTGTTCTAATAACTTATTTAGGCCATAATTAATTCACAGCTCTAGGCATATTTAAATAAGGGCCTTCTTTTAAGTTTGTAGCTTTCGGTGTTGCTTGTTTAGGCAATCTGAAAAAACAAAATTCAAAACCAAAATAGTACACTTCCTGTGGTTATAGTTTAGACTTTGCAATCTACAACAAACATATGCTACTAAATAAATTACCTGAAATATCTAAATCCATGTAGGATGTTTTTCTCCACCCTCCCTTTAATTTGCTCTGGAGTTTTAATTGCCAACTATGGATTCTCCTTCCTTATTCCCTAATTCCCACTTTTCATGCAAAGGAGTTAATGGGGTTATAATCTCGTAATTAAAGAAGATAATTCTAATTTCTCTGATGACTCTTTATTATGATAATCTTGCTCAGATTATGGTGTTTCATTTGTTAGTACACGTGAACAGTTGGCTTTGTGGAGGCAGCCTTGCTACTGAGTAACTAAATAATTAAAAAAGCAGAACTGTCTAGCCAGCAAAGTCTTACTGCTAATGTAAGAACAAAGTTAAATTTAACTCTGTACATCTATCAAATGAACCAGATTGGACATATCACATATTTAGTATGAGTCATCAAATAAAAGATAAGGCTTCATTAAGCAAGTATCTGATTTCATATTTAATAAAGAATTGTTTTTTCTAGATTGATATCTTTGTATCGGTTGGCACAGCAAGAAACATAAAAGACAACTCATTAACTAATTTACCAAACATAGCAATGATATTAGAAAGTTCAAAAGATGCTTCATTCATTCGAATTAGCCCACATATGTAATGTATTACAAGTAAGTTTGCATTTAAGTTATTTCTTAAGATGTGCTTGTGAAAGAATCATCTTCTTTGATTGTACCGGAGTCCGCAATGGTCTTTGAACATGACTGACCTTAATTTCAGTGATAACTGTCAAAAGCAACAATGCAATATGGGGTATTGGTATGCCTTCATGAATTATATGTAGTAAGTGAATTTACACATTGTAAAATATATCTTGTCAGTTTAACATCTTCCATTTTTTGAAAGGATTTTTTGAAGTAAACACCTGGGTGATTTTTATAAAACCTGCTATTTATGGAGGAGCAAGTCATAGAAAACCCAAGCAACTAAGACCCAGTAACTCTCTCTTTCTTTTTTAAGAATATTTTGAATGGATCAACATTTAATATAAGAGAGGAAATTAAATCACTTCTATTAAAAAAAAACACTCTGAATGCAATGTAGTAGGTTGGTGAGTTTTTTTAGAATAAAATAGAATGATATAGGGTTCTTTGGGACTGTTTCAGAGTTATACGTGTATAACTATAAACCAGAGTTCACCTCAAAATGGATTTGTATCCTCAGTAAATGTCCATATCGGTTTATTCTGTCTTTCAAACCTCTCTAATATCTGCTCTTCCTCAGTGGCCTACTGGGGAACTTCAACATTTATTTTCAAATACCACCATTTTGTCCATCACAAAATTTGATGGACAATAGAAATTATTACATGTTTACTAAGAACTTTTCAACAAAATGTATCTTTCCAGGATATCTTAAAATTTGGCTAAATCCTGACTTTTTATTTAAAAAAGATTGTAGCAAAAATGCAGAAAAGTTATAAACTCACAGATTTTTGGAGGATATAAAGAAATATAATGCATGTTCCAGCATTCAAAAAGAAGGTGTCTAAACTCACCACAGACACTGAATAAACTGCTTTACCTAATGTGCATAGATTGTGGAATGCAGTCAAGAACTATTTACTAATTATTTACAAATTCATCAATCTACTAATCTAAATATATCAATATGAACTTCTAAGCATCTGTCATTTTCGGTAACACTTTAATTCTTCCGTGTAGGAAATTAGGGATATAAGGTGCTATAGTTAGAAGCCCTTGGCCTAAAAGTCTAGTAATCTGGTTGACATTGCAATTTTCATGCATTAAAAAGATCTATCACTTTATTAATTCATGTATCTAGGTATCATATATCTTCAGGAACTAAAAAAAAAAAAAAAAAAAGATCATTGTGAATTAGTATATTTTGTAGATGAGATTTTTCCCCGTACAAGGATAGGGTTTGGGCAAGGGGCAAGAATATTCTTTGATTAATTTCTCCTTAGGTATTTGAGGAATAAAAAATAGTCATTCATTATAAACATCCCATTATGTTTCCATACATCACTTCAAACATTGTTGGAGAATTTAGTGGGGGCTACTTTGAATGTTTAAATTGTTCCCTTATATCAGAGTATCTTAGTTGTCAGGAAAATGACTCTACTCCAGGAAATCTAGAGAAGGCAGTCTGGCTGACTGAACTGTTCAGTGAAGGTATAAAAATGAATGTATTTAGATCTATGTTCATTCCCAGATTGTGTTAGAGCAAAGGATATGTATATATTTTTGTAGTTAAGATGAGATTCAGGAAGAAAAATGAAAGAAAGACAGCATGAGTTTATTTTGTGTTTTGTCCAATTGAAATGGGAAGAGGTCCAAAAAGAAGCTAGACTTGTACACTTGGGGGCTAATGATGAAGTTGCAAGATATCTGCAGGAATAGAAATGCATCCTTTGGAATCTTGGTGGTAAGGAGAACTGGAAGAGAGTGAAGTTATCAGGGAAGCTTCTTAGTTTTATGAAAGGACCTCACCGGAGAAAAGGGAATAGCTTGATTGTCTGCAAGGCAAATGAAGTAAAAAACCAGTTCATATCAAATGGTTACTGCCTCTTTCCCCTTCTCTTTCCCCATGAGCTAGTCCTGGAGTTCTAAAGCCTTAGTAACCTGGCTCAGGGATGAGAGAGGAAAGGGAAAGGAACAGAGAGAGAGAGAAGCCCCAAACATGCCCCTTTCTATCTGCAGGCTTCAGCTTTAACCTAGTTAATTGACAAACCTTTAGCTAGACTCACCAAGAAAAAAAGGAAAGAGAACTCAAATATTTGTGCACTATCAGTGGGAATGTAAATTGGTACAGCCACTATGGAAGACAATATCAAGTTTCTCAAAAAATTAAAATGGTATGATATTATATGATATGATGTGGCAATTTCACTTCTGGGTATTAATCCAAAGAAAATAGAAACATTAACTTGAAAAGATATCTGAATACATATATATTTGTTGCAGCATTAGTTATAAGAGCTAAGATGTGGAAACAACCTAAGTGTTCATCAGTGGCTAAATGGATAAAAAAAATTGTGATATATATATGAGATAATTGATATAAATATGGAATATATATGGGATATTTATTTATATTTTTTATATGTAGAATATTATTCAGCCATAAAAAGGATGGAATCTTGCTATTTGTGACACTATGTATACATTTTGAGGGCATTATGCTAAGTGAAATAAATCATACAGAGAAGGACAAATACCATATGATCTTTCTTATATACAGAATGTTAAACACACACACACACACACACACACACACACACACACACAAAACATAAAACAAAAACTAAGGTCATAGATATAGGGAACAGATTTTGGTGAGTGCCAGAGATGGGGGCTTGATGGGGCTATGGGGAAATAGGTGAACAATTTTTTTTTAAGTTTAAATAAATTGAATAAAAAAATTTTTTTAAGAAAAAATAGGAAAGGAGAGAATATTTGTTGTTAAGAAAAAAGTTGGAATTTTGCTAACACTTTGTATAATGCATTTTATGAAACCAAACAGTAGTTTTCATTTAATAAAACCAGAATTATGTCTTTAATGAAAAGTTAACAGTCATAGAAACTGAGAGTATCTTCATCCAGATATAAGGTACAGTCGATCCCTGAATAATTGTTAAAGGGACATCAAAAGATACAACTAAGGTTGTGTTTTAATTCTATCATCTGTTATGCATGTTATAGGTTACATAATTTTCAGATGGTAGATTGAGTGAGTCTTTTGTATTAGGCTATAGAATTTGGATTTTATCTTAGAAGCAACCAGGGGCTATTACTAACCAAAGAAAGCAGGTACAATGGAGTACATAGCTGAATAGTTACATAGTTAAAAGACATTATGATATGGGACAAGAAATTAATGCATGTGATATAGTTGCTGGTGGAGCAAGAAATTATAAATAATTGTTAAATGATATGAAACTATTTTTTCAGTACTGCTGAGCATCAGAAGAATAGATCAAAGAAGGGAGAAATAATCACAGAAAAAATGATGAAGTCAAGCATGATGACTGTTTATAAAAGGAAAGAATATTGTAACTGAAGAAATGAAATTGGCATGTGGTCTTACTGTATATTGGTTATATATTTTTTTAAGTCAACATATATTGAGCAAAAACTTTATGTCAGGAGTCATATTGTGTATTGGAGAAGCACAGATTAAAAGGGAAAGTTTCTTTCTGGTCAGAGAAAAGGAAATAATTAAGAATAATATTGAAAATAGGGTCATGTGTTCAATAACTGAAGTTTGTTAGGTAATCTGAGAACCTATAAGAGAAAATAACCAGAATTATTACAAAGAAAGTATTAAGTGAGCTGAATCTTGAAGAATGAGGAAACAGGAGAGGGAGAGCATTTCAGGAAGAATGAACATCATTCAAAACTCTCTCTCTATATATATATGTAGATGTGTATATATATATATATATATATATATATATATATATATATGTGAAAAGGAATGTATGGTTAGGGAACTGCAAGCTATTTTATGACTGTAGTGTAGAGCTATATGTGAGCATATTTAGAACACCTATGATAGTAGAAGTATTTCCAAGGAGTGAATAATTGAACAGAAGTCAGATACTGAAATGTCCCATGTCATGCCTTCACATTGGAAATGTACACATTGGGAATGAAGATAATGGAGACCTTGACTCCCTTCAGAGATTGCAATGCATTGGCTTTGCACCAGGTTGGATGTTGGTAGCGCAGCTTTCCCCCGTGAGGCCTGCCAGGTAAAGCCTTTGTCATAGTCCATGATTTGGCCTGAAAATCATACATAGGCATTTAGCCAGGAGCCATCCTCCTCAAGTACCATTTGGAATATTGCCCTTTGTAAAAAAGAATCATTGCCTATTTTTCTATTACTTCTAATAGAGTATGTGACATATAATTAAAAATGATATTTAGTATCTGACTCCCCATGTATTGTATTTTATCCATATTTATATCGTAAGTGCCAAAGGAAGTTTTTTAAAAGTAGCAAGTGTTCAAACACAGTTTGGCTATGTGAACTTTGGAACCATACTTAATATGCAAAAGTGCAAATTCAGTAAATCATCAAAACAATCAGCTCAAACATAAAAATTTTCTTCAACATTTAAAATTTTTAAGTGTTTATTACTGTAATTCAGGAGAATATTATGCTTTAATATTAAATAATTTATGTTTACATGTCATTAAAGGTTCATACACAGAAAATTACATTCACTGAGGGGTTTTCACTGGCTATTTGATTTTCTTTATCTTGAAATAAGGAGACAGTAATAATGCTAACAGTGTCAAATACATGCATATATATTAATGAATAATTCAGTCAAAGGCCAGAAGCCTTTAATGGTAAAAGTTTTACATCATGTTATTCTTACAAGTATAATGAAGAGCACATTGGAAATAGCTCAAAAGTCTCGAAGAACTTTGGGTTTCATTGATTTTGAGTACTCCATTGAAAAAAATAAGAATATCTACTTTTAAAGTAATTCTGAGATTTGTGTGTGTGCACTTTGGTTTGTGCATTAAAGGCTTAGATGTTTTAATAGTTTACCTAGTTTGAATTCAGGTTATGGATACTCTCATACTCTGTAGGTGAGAATGTAAATGCAAATTTCTGAAGGGCAGTCAATATCAAAATTTAAATGTGCATGGTTTTAGATGATTAGATTTATATCAAGAAATGTTACATAATGAAATAATTTAACAGTTTTGCAAAGAAATATATAAAATGTTCATCAGTGCAGCTAGGAGTGAGAAAATAAGAAACACTGCCCATCAATAGGGAAATGTTTAAATACATTATATACATTCATAAAAGAGAACACTTTGTAGCCACTGTAAGTCATAATGTGTATTTATAATCTTTGATATGGAAATACATGCATAATACACAGTTGAATGAAATAAAATGCTGTAAAACATTATTTAGAATACAGTTCCATTAAAATTACTTACGTATGTATCAATAACAACTACTATTGCTATCAAATGAAAGTAGTTTTAATACCACTACTTAAGCATTTTGAAAGAGCAGGAGGATTCATTTCAAGAATTGCTTTCTATTTATAGAACCATATTATAGCAGACATGTTCTCAGATGCCTACCATATCCCACTCATGCTTTTCACCTTTGGTATTCATACCTTGTGTATTATCTTCCCCACCCAAGTATGGGCTTGATCTGCAATGTAAACAATAGAATCTAACCCATGGAATATAGAAAAGGTGAATGTCACTTTATGATTACATTGTGTTATATAAGATTCTGTCTTTCTATCAGTCTTTTTTGTTGTTGTTAATTCATTACATAATTTTTTTAATTTTTAAAAAATTTTTCAAGTTTTTATTTAAATTCCAGTTAAGTATAGTGTAATATTAGTTTCAGATACATTTTATCACCTATTTAACCGATCCCCCCACCCACCTCCCCTCTAGTAACCATCAGTTTGTTCTATCTAGTTAAGAGTCTGTTTCTTGGTTTTCCCCTCTCTCTCTTTTTCCCCTTTGCTTGTTTGTTTTATTTCTTAAATTCCACATATTAGTGAAATCATATGATATTTGTCTTTCTCTGGCTGACTTATTTTGTTTTGCATAATACTCTCTAGTTCCATCCACATGATTGCAAATGGCAAGATTTCATTCTTCTTTATGGCTGAGTAATATTCCATTATATATCTATATAATGTTGGCATGTGATCTTACTAGATACTAGATGTATATATATATATATATATATATATACACATCTTACTACATACTAGATGTATATATATATATATATATACATCTATTGTATGTATATATATATATATATATACAACCTCTTTATCCATTCACCAGTTGACAGATACATGGGCTATTTCCATAAATTGGCTATTGTAGATAATGCTGCTATAAACATCAGGGTGCGTGTTCCCTTTGAATTAGTATTTTTGTATTCTTTGGGTAAATACCTAGTAATGCAATTGCTAAATCATAGGGTAGTTTTATATTTAACTTTTTGAGGAATCTCTATACTTTTTTCCAGAGTGGTTTGCATTCCCAGTGCATGAGGGTTTCCCTTTTTCCACATACTCACCAGCACCTGTTGTTTCTTGTGTTGTTAATTTTAGCCATTCTGACAGGTGTGAGGTGATGTCTCATTGTAGTTTTGGCTTGTATTTCCCTGGTAATCAGCGATATTGAGTATCTTTTTATGTGTCTGTTGGCCATCTGGATAAATTCTTTGGAAAAATGTCTATTCATGTCTTCTGCCCATTTTTAATTGGATTATTTGGTTTTCTTGGTGTTGAGTTTTATACATTCATTATATATTTTGGATACTAACCCTTTATCAGATATGTCATTTGCAAATATCTTCTCCCATTCTATAGGTTACCTTTTAGTTTTGTTGATTGTTTCCTTTGCTGTGCAGGAGCTTTTTATTTTGATGAAATCCCAATAATTTATTTTTGCTTTTGTTTCCCTTGCCTCAGGAGACATATCTAAAAAGAAGTTGCTGTGGCTGAAGTCAAAGAGGTTACTGCCTGTGTTCTCCTCTAGGATTTTTATGGTTTCAGGTCTCACATTTAGGTCTTTCTTCCATTTTGAATTTATTCTTGTGTATGGTGTAAGAAAGTGATCCAGTTTCATTCTTTGTATGTTGCTGTCCAGTTTTCCCAATACCATCTGTTGAAGAGACTGTCTTTTTTTCATTGGATAATCTTTCCTCCTTCATCAAAGATGAATTGACCATATTAGCTATGGGTTCATTTCTGGGTTTTCTGTTCTGTTCCATTGATCTGTGTGTCTATTTTTGTGCCAGTTCCATACTGTTTGATCACTACAGTTTTGTAATATAACTCGAAGTCTGCAATTGTGATGCTTCCAGCTTTGCTTTGCTTTTTCAAGGTTGCTTTGGCTATTTGGGGTCTTTTGTGGTTCCATACAAGTTTAGGATTGTTTGTTCTATCTCTGTGAAAAATGCTGTTGGTATTTTGATAAGGATGGATTAAATGTGTAGATTGCTTTGGGTAGTATAGACATTTTAACAATATTTGTTCTTCCAATCCATTCGCATGAAATGTCTTTCCATTTCTTTGTGTCATCTTCAATTTCTATCATTAGTGTTTTGTAGTTTTCAGGGTATAGGTCTTTCACCTCTTTGGTTAGGTTTAATCCTGAGGTATCTTATGGTTTTTGGTGCAAATGTAAATGGGATTGATTCCTTGATTTCTCTTTATGCTATTTCATTATCGGTGTATAGAAATGCAACAGATTTCTGTACATTGATTTTGTAAACTACAACATTACTGAATTTGTGTATCAGTTCTAGCAGGTTTTTTTGGTGGAATCTTTCAGGTTTCCTATAGAGAATATCATGTCATCTGCAAATAGTGAAAGTTTGACTTCTTCCTTGATGATTTGGATGCTTTTTTTTTTTTCTTTTTGTTGTCTGATTTCTGAGGCTAGGACTTCCAATACTGTGTTAAGTAAAGTGGTGCGGATGTACGTCCTTGTCTTATTCCTGACTATAGGGGGAAAGCTCTCAGTTTTTCCCCATTGAGGATGATATTAGCTGTGGGTTTTTCATATATGGCCTTTATGATGTTGAGGTATGTGCTCTCTAAACCTACTTTGTTGAGGGTTTTTATCATGAACAGATGTACTTTGTCAAATGTTTTTTCTGCATCTATTGAAATGATCATATGGTTCTTATCCTTTCTTTTGTTAATGTGATGTATCATATTGATTGATTTGTGAATCAGTCTTGATCTAGACATTCTCCTTGCTTGCTCAATGAGTAAATACTCATGTTGGGAAAACCCATATAGTAAGGAATTGCAGGCAGCCTCCAGGAATTGTCAGCAGTTTCTCAGAACTGTAGGAGGACTCCACAGGCTGAGTGCAGTCTTCAGCTGACAGCCAGTAAGAAGCCTGGGATTTTATTCCAATGGCTGCAAGAAAATGAATTCTGCCAAAAACCTGAGTGAGTTTGGAAGTAAATGCTTCCCCAGTGAAGACTCCAGATGCAAATTCGGGTCTAACTGGCACCTTGATTGCATTCTTGTGAGACCCTAACCTGAGGACTAGCTAAACTGTGTCCAGACTTCTGACCGTGGGCTCCACTGCAAAAATAAAATAAAATAAAATAAAAAATAATAATAAAAGTAATATAATAAATATCTGCTGTTGTAAGCTGGTAGTGTTATGTTAATTTGTTATGCAACAATAAGGAAAAAAATTAAAACATACTAAAACATATTTTGCTTAGGAGGGGAAGATTCAGAAGTAGACTGGAAAATAAATTAGGCAAAAGGAACCTAACATTTTCAATAAAAAATTAAAATAACATTTAGATTTTTCATATCTAAAAGCAGGGATTATAAAGATTGAGTTGAGTATATAAAAAAGGAAACTACTTCAAGCAACTTGTGTAGGGCCCAACACCATGGCAAAAAGTTAAGATGGAGCCCAACTTAGTTTTATTTTCTTTTAAATTGCAATAACTTCTCCCTGTTATTTGAAAATCCTGTAGGATGATCTAGCTAAGATTCTTTGTTTACCTTTTAGGAAAAGAATGGAATCTGGGGCCACAGGCAGAAGAGGGTGTCTGGTTTTCATTTTCATTTTCAACTCTATGTTTTCTATTGCAAGTAACTAACAAGATTATGACATGTTCTATTTTCATTTTGAAAAATAAAATAGAGAATTTTTAATGCTTTCTAAAATAATAAAATCTAATTATGTTCCTATCTGTGAAAGTCTTTAAAAATAATTGTCAGAAGAGAATTTTCTTATATCTTTTTGCCTTATAATTAAATGTTTGTTAATTTATCAGCATAAAATATTTTCATATAAAACAATTATAATTCAGAAACATTAGTGTTATCTTTATATAGCAGGGACTGTTCTAGTTGCTTAAGAAGCATCAGTGAACACATCAGGCATTTGTAAAATGACAAAATCATTTACTGTCATTGAGCTTATATACAATGGAGTAACAAAAAAGAACAGATGAGAAATGAGAATTAATCCGAAAACACAGTTTCATTAAATATGTAAACAAATGTTTTAACAGTCTTAGTCATTGTAGTTTCTACAATGTCTTCCACCATATATATTAAAATATTTATTTCCATTTTTAAGTAAATTTGTGAGAGAGAGCTGATTATAGTCTTCCATTACTTACTTATCTATAAGGCATCTGTATAAGGGGAATAAAGAAAGATAAATCATTGGTCAACTTTATCACACTTGAAGCCCTTTTTAACATTGTAAAATTTTCAAGATAATATTTGCCACATTCACTACTTTTGCTCTTGGGTAAAATATATACATGAGTTGGATATGAAGTGATAGAGTGATTTAGTGCATGGGACAGTAGCCCTAAGCTTCCCCCAACCTCTCTAGAGTCTAGTAAAACCTACCAGAATTTCAATAGTTACTAGAAATTATCTGATGTTTTTCAAGGACTTCTGGGTTAAAAAGCACTATTTTGAGAAGGAGTTTTTGCAGAATCTTACTTTGGTCTGCCAGGCCTTTTAACACATCTGCAAATATGATCTATAGATGATTTGAAGTCATATACCAAAAAGAATTATATGCTAAAATAAAAATAATAACATTTATACATCTAAATGGTTATGAGCAGGAAATTTCAAGTCTTCTGCCACTAATATTGTAGTATCTCTACATGATATTTCTTTTTAGTGGTTACTATACTGTAAAGCTCACCATTCAGCAAACTTTGCCCATACAAACAGCTTTCTAGTACCCCAACTTAATTATGAATGAATAGCTACATATCACAAACTTTAGAAGAAAGACTCTAACATGAAAGACAGATAGCAATACTATCTAAAAATTAGTGACTCATAGCAATGAAGGTAACAGAGATAATAGTGGAAAAAAAAAACAACTTCAACAATTGAAGTTAATGTTAACAAAGAAGATATGTCATTCATGAAATAAACCAAAATGCTGTACAAATAATGTTGAAAATTAAAATGCAATACTAGTGATTCTGGTTTAAGCTCCTGTATGTAAGGAGCTTAGAATAATTATTTCCATCCTCACAAAGAGAAAACAGCTGAAATGAACCGAAAATCAAAAACTTTACTTCGGTCCATCATAGAAATGAGGACACATGGCAAGGCATCATGTTCAAACTGAAGAGTCAGGAGAAAAGAGGGAGATTCACAGTTGAGATCAGCATAGAAGCTGAACAGAAGCTGCTTGGGACAGTAACTGGAAACCAGAAACACTTACATGCTAATTGATGGATTGCAGGAGGCTGAGTATAAACTATCTTGACAGCTAAAAACTCCTGTGGGCCCAGTCTTAAGGAGACCCCCACACTTTCACGAGTTTTTACCTTGAGAAGCAACAGAAGGTTATTATGGTGAGGAACAGAGAAATCTGCCTTAGAAATTAAGTAGATATCAATAGCAGATATCAGGAAAATCTGCAAATATTTGGAGATTAATCAGCACACTTCTAAATAACACATGGGTCATAGAAAATGTCTCAAGAGAAATTTTAAGATATTTTGAAGTAAATGAAAATGAAAATACAATTATGAAAATATGTTGGATATAGCAAAAATGGTTAGGAGAAATTTATAACATTGAGTGCATATATTAAAAAAATGAAAAGATTAAACATCAATAATCCAGGCTTCTGCCTTAGGAAAGTAGATAAAGATGAACAATATAAGCCTAAGGAAGGAAAAATAAAATAATAAAAATTAGGATAGAA
This sequence comes from Phoca vitulina, assembly GCF_004348235.1. Taxonomy (NCBI): domain Eukaryota; kingdom Metazoa; phylum Chordata; class Mammalia; order Carnivora; family Phocidae; genus Phoca; species Phoca vitulina. Next base: position 41,335,405 of record NW_022589708.1, read on the forward strand.
ATCAATGAAATTGAAAACAAAAAATCAATAGAGAAAAATCAACAAAACCTACATCTGTTATTTGAAAGATCAATAAAATTATAAACATCTAGGCAGGCTAAGCAAGAAAAATAAAAAAGAAGAAAAATTTCTAATATCAGAAATTAAGAGGGGCCATTACTACTGAACTCAGATCAAGAAAATGGTTCAATTTTGAAATATTTAAACTTCTATTTCCTATAGCAAATAGTTGTGAAATTATTCTGGCCAGAAGTGACTATTTTATGGTGCTGAATTATTTTGGTGTGAAATACTATATTAGGATATAATTTCATGGTGATTATAACACCAGAAAATTACCATACAATCCAGCAATCTCACTTCTTGGTATATATCCAAAGGAAATGAAAATAGGATCTTGAAAAGATATCTGCATTCCCATTTTTATTGCAGCATTATTCACAATAGCCAAGATATGGAAACAACCTAAATGTCAACAGATGAATGGATAAAGGAGATGCGGTGTATACATCCAATAGAGTATTATTCAACCACGCACAAAAAAAGGAATTCCTGCTATTTGTAACAAGATGGATGGACCTTGAAGGCCTTAAGCCAAGTGAGGTAAGTTGAACAGAGAAAGATACTCTATGATATTACTTATATATGGAATCTAAAAAAGCTGAACTCAGAAACAGATTGTAGAATGGTAGGTTATCAGGGGCCAGGGGGTTGGGGAAATTGGGAAGATGTTGGTCAAGGGTACAAATTAGCAGTTAGAAGATAAGTAAATCTTGCAGAGCTAATGCACAGCATTGTGATTATAGTTAACAATACCTTACTATGTACTTCAGAATTGTTAAGAGACTAGATCTTACATGTTCTCACCACAGAAATGATAATTATGTGACATAATAGAGATTTTAGCTAATGCTATGGTGGTATTCATATTGTAATATATGTAAGTATCAAAGCAGCATGCTGTATACCTCAAACTTAATGTAATATGTCGATTATATCTCAATTTTTAAAATTCTATGAAGTCCTTAAATAGAAGCTTAATAAACTTTTTTTTTTTTTTTTTTTTTAAAGATTTTATTTATTTATTTGACAGAGAGAGGCACAGCGAGAGAGGGAACACAAGCAGGGGGAGTGAGAGAGGGAGAAGCAGGCTTCCCGCCGAGCAGGGAGCCCGATGCGGGGCTCGATCCCAGGACCCTGGGACCATGACCTGAGCCGAAGGCAGACGCTTAACGACTGAGCCACCCAGGCGCCCCGAAGCTTAATAAACTTTAATGTCATAACAAATGATGTGGAAAAATCTAATAAAGGATGTACACAAGGAAAATGGAGTAATTCCCAACTTTTAGTGAGTAAGACATCCTAGAAAAGTATAAAACTTACACTTAATATTAGCTATAACTTTATGTTTTACATAAATGTGTAAGAAACAAAATGAAAACATATACAACTACAAAAAGAAGCATCTAAACTAGGGGAAAGGAAATGGAGCAGATCTATTTTTAAACCACAGCTGATCATTTATTAATGTCTTAGAGAATAAAACTGCATGAAATATCTCCTAACTTGCATTTTTTTTTCTTTAGCATTCTTGTAACCACAGAATTTGTTTTGTATCGCTAGCAAAAGCAGCATGTCCATGGAATAAACTTAGTAGCACTCACTAAAACAGAATTTGTCTCAGTGGGAACCTTGTTTTTGGTCATAAACAAAGTGATAGAAATGGTTGAAAGCACAGTGCTCCTCACATTTTGTACTGTATTTCTGAAGATACTTACAAAATATTTATGTGCTACTTAATCAACCTTGGAGGCAAACAACTCCTCTCTAATGTATAGTTCACTGACCTTAAACTTGTTGGGATAAAACAACATGAAATAAATGAAATGAAATGAAATGAAATGATATGAAATGAAATGAAATGAAGAAATTAAAATTTTGAAATTGAAGATTTCAGTTTAAATAATTATGTGATTTTTTCCAGAGAAAAATGAAGTATTAATGTTTTCTTCTTTTTATTTGCATTATATTTAAAGCTATTATGTTTTCTTCATTTGAGTTTATTTGCATTATATTTAAAAATGCAGATGATGCACATATCCTACTGTAATATCTATCAGATATTATTATCACAAAATTGTGAATGTGTGTGGTATTTTTCTCAGCAAAGCCTAATATAATTTAGTTACAATGTAAAGACTATTGAATGATAAGTATGAATATTAACAAAACTAACTCTCAATTTTCAAAATTGCTTCTCCTCAAAGGTTACATAAGTATTTACTGTATGTTTGTCTCTAAATTCCAACAAGATTTAGAGAAATTCTTACTTGAGTACTCATTTCTGAATGTTCTTTTTTCTTCTGGGCATCACCTTAATAGTCAACAAATGCTGATAAGATAGGGCATTTTATACATTAAAATAAAACTATTTTGGTCAATTTAAGGAGAAATTTCATTTATGAAGTTTTTAGTTCCTTGCAGTGAGTAGGATGCATAATCTAAAAATGTGTAATCTCTTCCTGGGGTTGGGGGTTGGAGGGAAACACATACTGATAATTTCTTTATGCAAGCAAACTATCATCATCTGAAATTTTGAAATATTCATTATCTTTTTGCATGGTTTTTAAGGAGTAGGGGAAAAGAGATTTGTAAGAAACTAGTACATTTTCTGGTCTTTATTCAGTAAAGATTCTGGAATAATATTCCATTGTATAAGTCTACCACATTTTTTGTTCCACAGAATTATATTTCTTTGGATATTTACAGTAATTAGGGAATCTCAAAACAAACAAAAACCCACGGTCATATTTATCTTCCAGTGCATTTGAGAAAGGTGAAGTAAAGATGATGTGTTTATTGACAGTAGGACTTAAAAAGCCTTTATATATTTTAAGAGATGAAGAGAAATATATTTCTAAAAATAAAAACGTGACTTTTTCTGAAGAATCTCATGTACCTAGTAACCTTCAGAACACACTTTGGAAAAAAAAGCTCTTCAAGCATATTCCATGTCCAGCATTGAAATTCCAATCCAAATTCTCCTAACCTGCTTCCCCCATAGTCTTTCCCATCTCAGTCAGCAGCAGCTCTGTCTTCTAATTTCTTAGCAAAAGCAAGTACAGAAACAAACATATGTGTTGGCATTATTCTTTTCTTTATCCTTCGCTTTGTCTCACACCACATGTGGCATCTGTCCAGAAATCCCGTAGGACCTATTTTCGAAATAAATGCTGAGTGTATTCATTGCTCAACTTCTTTATTGTAACAACAGTCCAGGCACTATCATCTAAGGCTGGATTACTGCACTGGCCTCCTTGTTATTGCAGTGGTCCCTCATTATTGAAGTAGATGCCCGGTTGTTGGAGTAGCCCATGATTATTGCAGCAGGCCCAAATTATTGCAGTAGCTCCTCATCATTGTGTTCTTGTAGTAGCTCCTGGTTACTGCAGAGGCCCCGATTATTATAGTAGACTCCTAACTGCTCTCCTTTTTTTCCATCATTGCTCCTCTTCAATCTCTTCTGAACGCTGTAGTCAGCATGATTCTGTTAAACCTGAGGTCAGATCACATTACTGCTCTGCTGAAAATCCTCTAGTGCTTTCCCTTCTTATACACAACAAAAGCCAAAGCATGTATCATGCTCTACAAATACCTCCACCACCCAGCAGTCTATTCTAGCCACACAGGTTTCCTTCGTTTGTCTCAAGCACAATGAGAATTCTGCGGCCTTAGTGTTTGTTCATTTATTGGCTCATATCTAAATCATTTATCACCCCCACTCTCACCTCTGTTCCCAGTGTCCCATTCTCTGTGAGGTTTCCCAGACTCCTATTTAGAAATGCAGCCCATTCTCAATACTCCGTTTGATTTTTTACTTAGTACATATTATCTTCTGTCACACACAAGTGTTTTCTCACTTGTCCCTGAAGAATGCAAACTTCATAAGGGTACGGGTCTTGCTAGATCAAAAATTTTTAGACCCTAAAATATAAAGAACACATGCAAATAGGGACACAAGTGGGCATATAATAAATATTTGTTTTATGAGTGAATGCCTACATGTTATGATTAAAGGTTCAACTACAGAAAAAAAGTGATACATATCTGCTCCCCTCCACCGTGGCCAGGAGAGTCAAAGGAAATCAAACTTGTTGAGACGAAGCCCATTCTATAATTTTGATGGATTTGTAATGCCCAATCCAAAGCAGATCCCTGATTATTCTGTCAATACATCATCTTTCTCAACTCTTCGACCTTTGAAATTTTAGCCTGAATGACTCAGACGCTGAGAAATATACTGCAGAAAATGGCAGCGTTCCTGTGCTTATGTGGGAATACATGTGAGGAAGGGAGGTTAATATATTCTAAAGCCTGGACAATCTCTCTGGGTGGAAGGTGGATTGCCCTCTGACAGTACACGTTTTCAACGTGGCAGTTTACAGGTGATTTGCTCTAAGAAATGGCTAGGTCTGAGGACAGAGAAGTTAGGAACTACAGTGCATTAGCGAGGATAATTTTCCTGTGCACTGCTGGGGCTGTTACGTGAGAAGAGTTTCCATGCCTCCTACACTGTGATTTCTCTGGGTTACTCCAATTTTTCAATCCAGTCTGATAACACAGAGAGTCCTGGGAAATAGAATAGTGAGGCACTAAAGGGATATTCATACCTATAAAAACAACACCGAAAGATACACATCCTGCCAGATGAGGCCATCCACTAGGAAATTACGGCAGAGTGGAGAGTTATAATCCACTATGGTGTTAGGAATTGTGCTAGGAGCACGTTGTGGGGTGGATGGCTCAGTTGTGGACAGGAGAAAAAAAAATCTTTTTTTTTTTCCAAAATATATTAGGAAGGGTAAATATTGAAAATAGTAGAAAACTGACAAGTGTTAAAAGAGACTACTTCTTCATAAGACTCGGTACCCTATATGTTGATATATGAATCAAAGGATGCTTTAGAATATATTCCCACTTTAATTAGTGAGGGCATTACAATGTACTTGTTTCTAAAATGTCAGAAATTTTTTAGGATATCTTGTTCTGATAGAATTATGAAAGGATAAGACAGTAGTAAGTAGGAGAGATAACAAGGAGATATGTAACATCTCTTTTCTCTGGTAAAAATACAAAATCATTAGATAAATTTAAGAGCAAATTAAAGGAATGAGGTTGTCATCGAAATTGTTCATCATGATAAATATTCATCTTTCTTCCATTTGTTTAGATAATTGAAGATTTATTAGAGAATATTTTTCCTATTACTGAAAATTACTGTCACTTCACATCTTTGTACAGCTTTGGGCTGATAATTCTCTGAAACAAATCTAAATAAACAGGGTCCTCTCACACCTATAGTTTTAATACAAATGTACAAGAATAGTAGATTAATTGTGTTTTTCATTTCTTAGATGGTGCAGACAGATTTGTGCTCCTTGGCTCATACTTCACTTTAATCTCCATACCAATTTTGTGGTTAAAACTTGCCTCCTTTAGTCTTTGTTCATTGATTTGGCCCTATAGATAGTGCTTGAGTTCTGGTATACAAAATAATCACGTTTCACAGCCTGAACATTTTGCCAGAAATCCGAGCCCCCACAATTATACAAGGAAACAAATTAATAGCCTACTTTGGCTAAGCATATTTAAGTTGATTTATGTGAACTTTGACATTTTAATCCTTATATTTTTCACACGTTTGATATATTTCAATAATAAATAGGAGATAAAATATAGAACAGAATTTTTAAAATCTCATTAGTTACATTTAAAAGACAGGTGGAGGACTGGAAGATTTCCAACATAGTTTTTGAGACTAAACATTGAGCTAAATTTCACATTATTTTGTCCCTTTTTGCTAAATTAACATGAAATTTTGATGTTATTAATCCCAAAGACTTTACAGTAATTCCCCAAATTTCTTCCCCTACATATGTTGCAGTTTTTCAGAATTCTGCTGCCTATCAGCATTTCATCGTCTTTATCATATGTACAATCATTAATGTTTTTCATGTATAGTGGCATTTTAAGATTCAGGAAATCTGAAGTCAAATCCCAAATGACTCCTGTAATCCTCAAGAAACATACTTAAAACATTGATTTAGGCTTAAGCTTTTGATTATAAGTATTTAGACAGAAAGAAGTTAGTATAGCAATTACTCAAGCTCCCTTTTAACAATATTTACCCATCGATAATAAACTTAGGCGAAATGATAATTTAATTAAAATGACTTAAAGTGTGAGCATTAGGGGAAAAAAAAGCATCACTTTTTATTACGTGTGTTAACGTAACTATCACTTGGAAGTAATTCCATTGATTTTGTTTTATGTGCATGAAAATCAACAATCAAAATAGTTAATATGTAAGTGAATTAAATTTTAAAATTATAGGCTTTACTTGGGGTTTTTTGAATGTGTAGTTTTATCCTAAAACTTACTGTAGGTTTATACACTTAGTGTAGTTTTATAATTTTAAAATTACAGGCTTTAGTTAGGGTTTTTTGAATGTGTAGTTTTATCCTTAGTGCTACTTTTTTAATTGTATAAAGTAAGAAATTTATGAAATTTCAATTAGTATTTAATACTCACTGTATATTTTTGGTGTCATTACTATTCAAGCTCAATTATTTCATTCTTTAACTCAAGTCTTTTATGTAATTCAGAAAATTTTGGAAAATTAAGACAAGTTTTGACTATTTCAAAGATTATTATATATGCTTTTTTTTTCCTCAGGTGCTTGCAACATCTATAAAGGGAAAATATAGAAGTAATTTTCGAGTGTTTCTCTAATTTCCATATTTTGCCAACACTAGATGCTTTTACCAATGCAGAAGAAATTGATATATAATGTTAGTGTTGGAAAATAATTCAAGATATTTTAATTTGTCTTTTTCATAGATTAGAAAATTGAGACACAGAGACAGAAAGTCATTTGACAATATTACACAGCAAATTAAAGGGAAATTGATAACTCATACAGAAATGTGAAAACTTAATTGGACTTGGAAATTAAAGGATTGAAATAGCAAATAGTTAAATAAATGCATCCTATTTTTGGAATACATCTCAGGCATTTTATGTCATTTTATGTTCTTTTCATATACTCATTCAATTAATTCTCACATTAATTTTCACTTAAGAAAACGTTATCTTAATATATGAGGTAACTCAAGTGCAAAGAGATCTAGATACATTTCCAAGTATACATTGCAGACCCAGGCTTTCAAATCAGTTTTGTTTGGTTTCACAGATTAACTTTTAAAAATGACTCTCTATACATTAAAATTTCTGTACATAGAATTTCTACAACTGTAGTAAATGTCATCCTGCAGTTTTGTTTTCTCTCTGTAATCCCTGCCATGCCTTCATTTCAACATTTATTTTCTTCAACCTATAACCTTTATATCCTTCTTCTTTCCATTATTTCTACAACTCCCCATCCTTTCCAAGTCATGGCTATTCCTAGATCATTAAATCTTGGAATTGGATGGGACCTTGGGGGTATGCTCTAACTCTTTCATGTTACATATGAGGAAATTGAAACCCAGATACTTAAAATTGCTTGCCTTAGGCCCTACAGCTAGTAGATGGTAGAACTAGAAATGAACGTATATCTTCTAAAAGTTCTATTCTCCTGACAATACACTTCTTTTCCTTCGTGTAATGTTTATTTCTACAGTGGTGGAAGCATGTCAGTCTAAAATTGTTTTAAAAGGATGCGTTACAACTTGAAGGAACAATTTGTTTTGTTTTGTTTTCTTTCAAGAAGTGACTCATTAACAAACTTGAAACTACAAGCAGGGGCGCCTGGGTGGCTCAGTTGGTTAAGCAACTGCCTTCGGCTCAGGTCATGATTCTGGAGTCCCGGGATCGAGTCCCACATCGGGCTCCCTGCTCAGCAGGGAGTCTGTTTCTCCCTCTGACCCTCCCCCTCTCATGCTCTCTGTCTCCCATTCTCTGTCTCAGATAAATAAATAAAATCTTTAAAAAAATAAAAAATAAAAATAAAAAAAATAAAAAAAATAAAAGAAGAGAAGAAACTACAAGCAGTAGAGTGAGCACTGACCTTAAAATATTGGAGAATTATAAGATATGGTTGCTCTCTTATAGTATATATATGAATTACAATTACACTACTAGGACCATGAGTGATAGCTGGTATATAAACTGTTTAAAATCTTAATCTTGGGATTGTGAGTTTGAGCCCCATGTTGGGTGTAGAGATTACAAAAAAAAGCTTAAAAAATTAAAATCTTAGAGATATAATGCAATCAATCTTTATTTCTTACTCAAGTCACAACTGGTTGACAGTAGATAACTACACGGGAGCGCTCTCCTCAGTGGCAACTGAAGGAAAGAGACTTCTTAAATCATGCTGCTCCACCCTCTCCTGAGGACCCCAAAGAGTTGTCTTCTAGACCTTTTGCATTCTTCCAGCCAGTGTTCAAAGACAGAGATTTGGAGGAGTCTGTGAATTGTTTTATGACAAGATTTGGATTCACACACATCATTTCTAGCCTTACATTTGGCTAGAATCCAGTTTACAACCCCAGCATAATTATAAGGAAGACTGAGAAAGATCATCCTTCTGTGTGTCTAGACTAAGGAAACTAAACTGGTAAACATCTTGTTAGTATCTGTCTCAAATTAAGTTCTACTGTAGTCTATCCCCAAATGGAATAATGCTGTTAATTAAGACTATGCTTTTTATATATCAAAAGGAGCCAAACAAAATGAATAGAATCGCACAATCTAAAAAAATAAATTTTATAAAGCTTGTAAGTATAGTTTATCCAGACACATATTAGCCTTTGGCACATAAGAGTACATGCAATTTTTATGGGATGCCTGGGTGGCTCAGTCGGTTAAGCATCTACCTCCGGCTCAGGTCATGATCCCAGGTTCCTGGGATAGAGCCCTGCATTGGGCTCTCTGCTCCACAGGAAACCTGCTTCTCCCTCTCCCGCTCCCCCTGCTTGTGTTCCCTCTCTTGCTGTGTCTCTCTGTCAATTAAATAAATAAAATCTTTAAAAAAAAGTACATGCAGTTTTTTTCAGTTATACATATCCAAATGGTTTTACCAGGAAGGTCAGAACTGTCATTTGTATTTCAAACTCTATATGTAATATCTATGTTGCTTCAGTGTGCATCCTTGGTATATTTTACCAAATATGGCTGTGAGTAAATTTGGGTTGGGAAGGATCGTATACCTTTCACCTCTTCCTGAATGCATACTCAATCCCTATTTATTTCTGATATTCCTAAAGTTTAAATGTGGCCTGACCTTCTGTCTGCCTCCAGAAGAATTCACCAAATGAAAGTAGACATTGTATCTGATCTCTAAACGTTCTCCTAATTAAAGCAAACCTCTTGGCAACTTGCAGATTTTTATAAACAATACTTTGCTATGTAGAACCACTAATTTTGTACTTTATTTATATACTTTATTTGATCAATTGTAATATATACTATAATTTATGGTTGTGAAATATCAAAATCATGGAAAACAATACAATGCTACAAATCTGTTAGAATGTTTGCCTAGCTTATAATGTATCTTTTTCCCCCTGGAAAATGAGTCTTACTCATAGGACTGAACCCCTAAGACTCACATTTCATCATATAACCTTTTCCTATGGCTATAGTTGACTTGGCAATGGTAGGGATTTGACATAATTTAAGCCAATCAGAATTTATATCCTGAAAATGTGAGGCAATTCATGGACTTATATTTGGTTTTATTTTTTACTTTGTTTTTCCTTTGTGTGTTTGGAACTTTATAACTTTGGCCTATAAACTATGAAAATTTGAGCTATCCATATTCTGCCTTGGGGCTCTTTACTCAGAAAATGTAAAGAGAAAGAAGTGAAGTTTCTTTTCAACAGAAAGAAAAGGAAGTGAAGCTAATATAGAGAGAAGAGCATGAAATGTGTGAAGATCTCTGGCTGCTTTATCCAATGACTGAGTCTACCTTCTGTCTAAAATTAAGATCTGTAATATTTTCCTGTGGATTATTTACCTTATATTTATTTTTTAAAAGATGGTCAAGCAGGTTTCTTTACTTAAAACCAAAAGAGATTCAACTATAACAAATTCTACCTCAAAACATCTCTCAGATAAGACAAGTTTAGCACATGAGTAATATGCCCATCTCAAGGTAACATGCATTTTGTATTTTGCTTTGACTAGCAAATATAAGAAAGTTAGATGTTATAAGTAGAAAAATATAAACAGAAACAATCTTAGTCTTTAACTTTATATGCCAATGCCAATTAAAACTCTTAATAAAAGGAGGAACACCTGGGTGGCCCAATTGGTTAAGCATCTGAATCTTGATTTTAGCTCAGGTCATGATCTCAGGGTTGTGAGATCGAGCTCTTCTCTCTCTCCCTCTCCCTTTACCCCTCCATAGCCCTCCCCCCCACTCGCACACATGCTCTCTCTGAATGAATGAATGAATGAATGAATAAGTAACTCTAAAAAGTGGAATACATATTGAATTTCCAAACAATGATAGCTCAGACACCATCAGCATTGAAATGATCTGCTTAAAAATCTATTAAAAAATCATAATCTATTTTCTGAATGATTTCCACATATTTACTGGCCTGGGTTCCTACCGAGAATAGAGCTTTTATTTAAGAAGGGATGTAGTGCTCAGAAGGCTTTAAGTTGTTGAAGAATTGGCCTATAGAATCCATTAGAGGAAAACCTATTTTAGCCCATCCTGAATAGACCATACACCAATAAAGAAGTCTGGTCTTAAGGTGCAAGAGTGTAATTTTCTCTTTGTTATGAGCCATAATTGGTGAATGTATTAATATTTGTGACTCTCAAGAAAAGGCACTATCACTTGTTACTAGCTTCACAAATATATGTATGTAATATGTATATGTATGTATATACATATATGTAATGGCGACAAACTCTTCACTCACTGGCAGGTTATGACATTTGAGTGTCATGATTTGTAGGAAAGAAATAGAATATCGTCCTTAGTTGGAAATGCAAACGTTCCTCTAGCTAACAGGGTTATAGCCAAAAATTTTCCCAAGGACACAATTACAGCAGCCTCTTTACTTATCAGTGAGATGATTTTCTGTACAGTGGACCTCTCCACTATAGGCAGCACACAAAATGCAATTAATTCCTTGATTTAAAATAAACATTATTTAGGAGATTAATAAATGCTGGGAAAGAAAAGTGGCTATCATTTCTGAATGACATAGTGGATTTTTATAAATACAAAATCATTAACAAAAAATGGATAAATGTGAAGAAAACAATTATTTTTTCCAAACTATTAGTGCTTTAGATATTCACAAGTTTTCCTCCTTACCATTTTTTTTTTCTAAATAAAGCCACATTTCTCCTCATATCCATTTCATTTAAATGTCTTACTGGTGGTCATTTGTAACTTGCTCCTAGGAACAATAAAAAAGACCTGTAGGTTGAATAATTGCTTAGATGGCTTAGATGACTTATTATAGATCCTTTTAATAAAGCTGTATTCTTAGTTTTGTCTCCCCACCCCCGTCTTTCCTGTGTACATCATTGATAATTTGTCCTTTTTCAAAACAAAGGATTTTGATTTTTTTTTTTTTAATGTCAAGGAAGGTATGAGAAACTACAGTTTCAAAGGTTTTTTGTTTTTTGTTTTTTTTTTCTAAAATGGAACCTCTCATTGCTGATATTAGCTAAATTTAAACAAAACTCTATATCCCTGGGGCTAGCCCAGAAAGCTGCCTTGAAAATGTTATATTATGATTGCATCTGTTCCATTCATTACACTGGGAGTTAGGTTATTCAAGGTAAGCATGTACAAATGAAACAATATTTAATTCTAGTGTTTATCTTCAGTGAATCCAGACATACCCACAGGTCTTTGTTTTGCCAGTCCTCAATTGAGAGAGCCATGTAAAAGTGACACTGCAAGAATAAGATTTAGCAGTATACCCTGAAGGATTTACTTATCCAGGAAAGCAGAGATTATGTTTTACTACCTTGGAAACATCAAGCTCAGATGAAAGATGAGAATAAAACTCTAAAGAATATAATGAAGTTCTGTGTGCATGTACATATGTGCATCTTTCCCCAACTGGCTCCTTACTCACTTGGCATAACTAACTAGAAATTAGAAAATTTTCAGAATCCTGTATTAAAGAGCCAACTTGAGCCATACACTGTTCATCCTCATGAATTCGACAAGGTATAGTTCTCTGCATGAGATGGGTTTATCCTTGTGGTTGTTATCCTGTTATTTTTAAGTTTTAAGCAAAACATATTCGGAATATATATGTAATAAAATTGAATGACTCAATATTTCATGTTGATAATGGAATGGAAAATTTCAGTAGTCGCGTATATACCTGGAAAGATATTCCTGAGTGTTTTTAAGACAGAGACCACTTTCCTTAGGAAAAGAGCCACCTGTCTTGTAGTCCAATGGCTTTTTTCATTAACTTAGCCTAGCGGTTACATTGTTGCCCAAAAATGAGCTATTGGGGCATCATCTGCCTCTTCTGATAAAGGAAGAAACTGATATGAGAAGTTCCATGGTTCCTAGTATGTTTAAAGTGTTATTATTTTAAAAATCTATCAAAGTTATTTATGTTTATGGATTAAGAGTGTAAAAAAATCTACAAACTTTTTTTAAAAAGATTTTATTTATTTATTTGACACAGAGAGAGAGAGAGGGATCACAAGTAGGCAGAGCGGCAGGCAGAGGGAGCGGCAGGCAGAGGGAGAGGCAGGCTCCCCGCTGAGCAGAGAGCCTGACGCAGGGCTCCATGCAGGGCTCGATGCAGGGGCTTGATCCCAGGACCCTGGGATCATGACCTGAGCCAAAGGCAGATGCTTAACTGACTGCGCCACCCAGGTGCACCAAATCTACAAACTTTTTAACCAGAAAATAGAAGTTCCCTTATGCCTCTCCTCAGAGGTTATCATTTCTATTTTTTGTTAAGTTATTCCTGTATTTGCCTCTATATCTTAATGTACTTATATTGCTTATTTTGTACTTTTTTAAAGAAAGAGCATAGACAATGCTCTTATCAATAGATAATTGACTAATCAATGGATATTTGACTCTCCACTATGAAAAAGTAAGATTTGTTATCTTTATATCTTCTCACAGCCATTGACATGTGGACATAAAGTATATTATCCTTCTCTGGGAAACTTTTTTTTCCTGGAGAAAACAATGATCTTTTTGTCTCATTTGGTTAGTTTTCCATTCATTTAACCCTAATGCATCATCAGATGCTCTCAATTATGTATGTATGTGTGTGTGTGTGCCTGCATGTGATGCATGTACGTGTGTTTCTATGTCACTGTTACCAGCAAGTCTCTCCCAAGAGCCTTTCAACTTTATAAAAGTGCCCTGGTTTGTCACTAGCCCTGCTACACATCTGTGTTCCAGAGACCCACCACTGCCATTATTTCAATAATTGCACTCACATATCTCTTTTGTTCAAAGTCCTTTTTCTTGGGGGTGCCTGAGTGTCTCAGTTGGTTAAGCATGGGACTCTTGATTTTGGCTCATGATCTCAGGGTTGTGGGATCTAGCACCGCGTCAGGCTCTGCACTCAGTGGGGAATCTACTTGGGATTCTTTCTCTCCCTCTCCCTCTGCCTCTTCCCCCCTCTAAATTAAATAAATAAATCTTTAAAAAATAAATAAAGTCCTTTTCCCTGGACCCCCGTATCTCCTGCTTTCTTGCTTGATTCCCAAATTTGTTTGAACACCTAGTCTAGTAATTTTCTGGAAAAGAGTGCATGGAGTAAAATTCTTTGAGACATTAAATATCTGAAATTATCTTTATTTTACCCCTACTAAGTGTTAATTTGATGATACATAAAATTCATGGTGGAAAATAGTTTTTCTTGATTTTTGAGATGTTGCTGCCCTGCTAGCTTCCAGGATCACTTGATATTTTGATATTTTATATGGAAAACCTTGCTTTCTGTCTCTTTCACTATATCCTTGGTCCTAAAAATACTTGGGATGTTCTTTTTCTACCCAGTTTGTTATATTTCTGTTTTCATCCATTGTACTTACACATAGTGGATTCTTTTCATCAAAACTCAGGTTCTTAAATTCTGTAAAATTGCTTTGCATTATTTCTTAATTTCCTCCACTTTACTTTCTTTGTTCTTTCTTTATAGAACTCTTGTTATTTATTTATGGAACTCCCAGACTGATGGACCATTTTCCACCAATTTTCTGATCTTTTCTCTCCTATTTTTCCATATATTTGTATTTTGCTTGCCTTTTAGGGAGATATCTTCACCTTCATCTTCAAATTTCCTACAAAGTTTTTCATTACTACTTGCTTGTGTTCTCTGAGTGATCTTATTAGAGAGGATCCTGGTTTTTGTTGTCTGATTGTATTAGATTTCTTATATTTCTGAGTATATTAATATGTATTTTGGAGGCTGCTCTTGTATAGCCTTCATTTCAAAGTGTTATCCTGTTATTTATTTCTTTTGTTTTGTTCTTTTTCATATTATAGACTTTTCTTAAATATTTTGAGCTCCTTGTCTATATATACATGTTAAAGATAGTGAAGCTGAAAGCTGATTGGAAGTTCTAAATATGCAGAGGGTTGATTGCTGCCTCCACTCAGGTGTAGTCTGGCTGGCTGATCCTAGGAAACTCCCAGGTCAATATAAGTACAGAAATGTACAGGAATTTGTAAGTGTGCAGTTTAACAAATTTTTACAAAGGTCACTTAGCCAGGCAACCACTGTCTAGGACAAGAAGTAGAATATTGCCAGCATCTAAAGCATACTGTATCACTACCATGCTCCTTCCCAGTCACCACTCCTCCACAAGGATTTCTAATACTAAAAAAAAGTTTCAGTTACAGTTCTAAATATATTTTATAACATAATTTATATCATTGCATGATAAAAAAATTGAATTAGTAATGACATTAGTTATGTCATATCACAGCACCTGTCATATATCAAGGCATGAGTGTTAAAGAATATAACTAATGCATGTGAAATTTTTATTTTAAAAATTACAGTATCACATACATTTTAAGTGATTTCATATTAGGTATGAAGGACAATACTGATAATTCCATATACTATTTTCTCTCTCTGCTATATTAATAGCAGTTTGGAACAGTGGTCTATGCTTTATATTTTAGAAATTTTCTGGAAAATTCTCTTGACTAACAGAACACATTTTTTATTTGGGACTATAATTTATCCCAACTTTAAACAACATATAGGGTTGCACAATCAGAATTGCATTCCATTTCATGTAATTTTTAAAACTTCATATGGTTTATTGTTTGAAATAAACCTTACATTCAATTTAATCCCTTTGAAGATTTAAGTCTGTTGAGTTTAAACTCAAAACTTGATGAAGTCAGAAAAGTGGAGCATGCAACTACAAATCATTGTATATTTATATAAGGTAGGCACAGTTCGACATACTTTTAATGCATTAAATTATTTAGTCAGGACCAAACACATCATCTATTTCCTACTTAATCAATAATTGTAGAATTATTTCATCAATAATTGTAGAATTATTTCATCAGAATTTTAATATTGAGAAAAAATTTTATCTTTTGGAAAATAGCAATTTTCTAAAATATACTACATATACACATATACGTTACTGTAATTTCCAAGAGACTGATCTAATTTGAAAAGTAACTTTTTTCTATATATAATATAAAGAAGTAGTCCAATCACAATATATATTATATATATTTCAAGGATTATATTTAAGCTAAATATAATTTGTTCTAACACATGGATCTTAGTTATAGTTGCATGAAATGGAAATCTAATGCTTGGTTTCTTAAAAAATATTTTATCTTCTTGCAAAGCACTATAGCAGAAACAAAACAAAGCAAAACAAAACGAAGCTCATGCTATTATTTTAAGCTATTCCATTTCACTACTATGACAATAGTTGTGAGGTGAACTCATTTGGCACACATTTATTTTGATCCTACTGTACCTCAGGCACACTGAACAATGAAACATAGCTCCTTTGATTGAGGAGCGCACTCATGTTGATCACAGTGTATCAAAGTTAAATTTTGTTAAAGACCGCAATATTTTTGTGGATTGTATAATAATAAGAGCAAACGGGTTATGATTAGTTTATTGTGATCATTTCCTTGTTTGTATAGATTCCTCTTCATTGAATTTACATTTTAGAATGAATTCTACCATTCATTTGCCTATTCGGCAGCAACTGGCAGATGGTATTGTGTTCTCCTTCTTGATAGAATACTGAAATATAAATAAAACCTAAGGCTTAGACCTAGACATTTGGTCTCTTAAAGTGACTTCAGATTATCGGATAGATTATGATAACTCCCTTAACATAATTTTGAAAATTGTATGGATATTTTCTTCAATACGGTAGAAGGGAAGATTGATGGTGGTAGTAGTTGTGATATTTGTACTTCAAAGAAAAACTAAATATTTATTTCTCCCATTTAGCAACCTATTCTGTATAGGCTCTCATATTCATGCTTCTTATCTCCTCTATTTAGAATTGCAACTAAAATTTGTGTTCCTCTTCACCCTTATTGCTTATTATTACTCCAATCTAATGTTCTGATTTCTTCTTCTTAGTTGATAATATGGATTTAAATTCTATCAACAAATTTCATTAGTTTAGTTTAAAACAATTTGGTTGGTATAAAACTCTGTAAAATTAACCTTAACTGGCCACTGAATGTACTGTGTAAGAGTGCCCCCACAAACTTATTTTATTTTGTTTTGTTTTTTAGGAAAACTACGTTCAATTAAAAACAAATAGTCTCAAACTCCAAACATCCTTAAAGGCTTGTGCACTTATTGGAGAAGGTTAAAGAGTTCCTGAAAAATACATTAGGGGTTAAATAGAGCAGTGTAGAAAATGAAATGGCCTAGAGGAAACTAGGATGAGGAGGTCAGTTGATTTAACTTGGTGTGCAGACTCTAGAGCTCTGAGAGAGGAAGAAATCCTTCAGTGAAAACCTGTATACATGTTCATAAAAATTGAACCTGCAATTCACATAATCTCATCCCATGACTTCCATTTTATTGTAATTTCCAAGAGATTAATTTCATTTGAACTGTGATTTTTTTCTTTACATAATATTGTTTATATCATTTGCTGCTGTAGAACTTTGTATTTTCAAATATAAAGAAACAGTCCAGTTGTGAAATAATGCTAAATTATGATAGTCTGAAAAGTGTTGAATATAAATATTAAAGTGTTTAAAACAGAAATGGATTAAAAAAAAGAAAACCGTAAGAACCATAATCACTCCTAAGTAACAAATTAGTTGTTTTTCAATAGTTAATAATATAGTTGTTGTTTTCAATGTACAGAAAATTTCCCAAGTAAAAATGTTAAGAATTGTTATTTTAAGATATTAAAAATGTTAAGTGTTAAAATGTTAGGTTCCTAGACCACTAACATGAGTACATTTGAATCATAATGGAGCCATAATACATTAATAATCAATGATTATATTGATTAAACAAAAATCAACAAAGTAACTATAATATTCTCTTTTCAATTTATTGCCATTGCTTGAAGAAAGCATTTTAAAAGGAGGATGAAGGCTCCTTAGGAAATTCTGAGGAATATCTGACAATCTTTCAGATACTCTAGACGTTGATACCATAAATTATTTAGGTGGCTTAGTTTTTTTTTTAATTAAAGTATAATTGACACACAAAATCTTATTAGTTTCAGGTCTACATTGGATAGGTTAGTTTTGCTCCAAATATACTTTCTTTTCCTTCTCTTTGATACGGGTATACTTTTGCCTATTATCAAAACCTGGCTCTGAAACAGAAATGAAAGAGAAGATCATCCTCGATTTAGGGATGTTAAAATTAGTCACTGGGTTCAGGTGTCATCTACCATTGCCAATTCCATGAAATACATACATGAGCTTTTTTTTTTTTTTTTTTACTCTTATTTTTTCTGCATTTATTAAGTGGAATTTTTTAAAGATTTATTTATTTATTTGAGAGAGAGAGAGAGCTTGAACAGGGGGAGGGGCAAAGGGAGAGGGAGAGAGAAAGATTCCCAATCAGACTCCCTGCTGAGCACTGAGCCTGGGGGCGGGATACCAAGACCCTGAGATCCTACCTGAGCCAAAACCAAGAGTCAGACACTCAACCAACTGAACCACCCAGGCGCCCTTGAAATTTTTTAAATAAAGAATAACTTTCCCATATCAATTACATTTGATAACTCTAAAATATAGTTCATATAAGAAAAACAAACAAAAGAGGCACAGTAGTTTTTCTTGTAAAACCCAGACAAAACTTTAAAGACAGAAGGGAAAACATGAAATTTTATTTAGAAATATTTAAGATGAATTATTAAAAAAGACATTACTAAGTTATATTTGATTCAGTGATCCACTACTCTAGTTTATGTTTCCTAAATATATTCAGTCTCCTATTTGATAATCCAAAATCTATTTCATAGTTTCAATTTTGTGTTCTCTTCTATATTTCATAATACTCTTTCTGTTTGTAATGGAAACAGATTTGATAGTTAGGATCTTCATTAACCTCATACATATTTATTCTAAAGGATTTCAACGTTTTTGACCCTGACAGCTTTTCATTGTTTGTCAATTTAGAGCAAATGCTTTCTTATCCCTCTAGATTTCTGTTCCTACTATCATTGATATTAAATAAAAGGGGAATTATCTAGAAACACAATTCCTAAGAACCCATCTTTTGTACAACTCCTATTTCAGTTACTTTGGTTACAACAGCTATGAAGTTACAGCTATGAAAGTTGCCTTTTCAGTTACTTTCAGAAATTCTTTACAAACCTCAAAGAGGGGGGTGAGCGGATGGGGTAGCCGGGTGATGGGTATTAAGGAGGGCATGTGTTGTAATGAGCACGGGGTGTTATATGCAAATAATGAATCGTTGAACATTATAACAAAAACTAATGATGTACTATGTGTTGGCTAATTGAACATAATAAAAAAATCAGTTTTAAAAAATGGCATAAACACAAAATTTTTCCCATGAATAAACTATTTGGAATAGGTTAAAATGATTTGTTGTGGATTAATATTCTAATCTGCTTTAAATCCTTCATTATTTCTCTAGCTGTTCATGCAGTTTTTAACACACATACACAAGTCATTTATTGGAAGCTCTTTACAGTAGGTGGAATAATTTCCCCCTAGAGATATCTACATCCTAATCTCTGAAACCAGTGAATGTGCTACCTTCCATGGTAAACGGGTGTTAAAGTGGCAGATAGAATTAAGATTTTCGGTCAATTTAAAATGAGATTATCCTGAATTATCAGGATGGGGAAAATATAATCATAAAGGTACTTAAATGTAGAAGAAGGGAGCAGAAGAGGAAGTTAAGGTAAGTTAGGTGAGAATAGTTTGACCAGTAGTTGGTTTTGAGGATGGATGAAGGTTAATGAACCAAGGAATACGGGCAGCTTCTAGCTCTTGAAAAGGGCAAGGAAATGGATCCCCCCCTCCAGAAAGGAATGCGGCTGGGCTGACACTTTGATTTTAGTCCACTTAGACCTATTCTGGACTTCTGACCTTCAGAAATGTAAGATAATAATCTGTGTTGTTTTAAGGCACTAAGTTTGTGGAAATTTGTCAGGGCAGCAATAGAAAACTAATACACTGCTCCCTATTAATGGAGGAGGGACTCTCTGCTGAAGATAATGAGAGGTTAGAAAGGTTACAATGTGTTTAAACTAAAAATATATTTTCCAAGAAATCATTATACCGAAATGTTATAGAATTTCATGTTTTTCATCTTGCTGTTTACACCATGAATACCTATTGGTGTTACAGTTTTTAGTCTCAAGCAACAGACATTGACTGGGAGATCTTTAGCAGAAGAATTTTTTTGAAAGCTATCAGGTGACTTCTGAATAGACAAGATATTTTGTCAGTCACAGAAAATATGCAGGTATGAATAATGGACAGCCATCCCTTGAGACATCCAGGCTTGGATGCCACCTTAGAGCACTGCTGCAGCTGGACTGTGAAGGCCACTCATCACTCATCACTCCTCCTCCTGGATTCTTGTCACCATCCCTGCCACTGTAAGTTTTTCACTTGCTCCTTTGTCTTTGAGATATTGTTCAATATTCAAAGTCCTAAGTGTGAATTTCTGGAGAGCCAAACCTGAGGCATATACACATAATCTAGTTATAGAATTGTAGAAAAACTAGCAGCTCACCTTCTTTAGGAGAAGGTAAGTCCCTGTCTTCCTCCAAGACTCACAGAGAAGAGTTCCTTAAATCAAAGAGGAGTTTGGTATGCTGATTGCAGAACACCTCATACATGTTCCATTAAATTTTTAAAAATTGTTATAATTATTGACATTATTACCATTATGATTATTCCATTGTAGTGATGAGAAGAATGAGCTCAGATTAATATAATTTGCCCAAATCCATTTTAAAAACTAGTAATCAGAAACAAAGAAACAATCTTCAGATGCATTTTTTTTGCAAACATGATGTTTAAATTTCAGCATCAATTCACCATATATGTCTTGCACTAGAGTAAGAAAATGACTATTTTAAAACTTTAATAATAATTAAGGTCAATATTAACTTCAGAATAACATGTATGGATTGCATCAATCAAATAAATTTTTATAATTGAAAATAATTTTCATCTTACATGTTAGGTACATACTTCTTTTAGTATAATACATAATTATCACCCATATTATTATTGATCAAAACACGAGAACTCCTTGATTTCGAAAACTAATTGAAACTTCAACAATCCCAAGTCCTGACAATAGTGAAGAAAGGCTTAATCTTGCCAGTGGGACATGTCATGTATTTTCTGTTTACTTAAAGTTCGGTTTACTACCAAAGTTGTAAAAATACAGCTCTCTCAGCATTCTTTTCCAAGAGCTCTGTACAAAAGCAGAAGGTCACTGTCTACATGGGCTTTAAAGTCAAGGGTATGTGTGGCTACCATGCATCCTCATGCATGTCCTCATGTATTCTGAGTCCTTGCTGACCTCCAAGCATTCACCTACCCCATCTAGTCACTGGTGCCAGTCTAATGCTGGTGGTACTCAATCTTTTCTCTCCAGCTTCCAGTGACTGCTCTTTCTTCTCCTTGGTAGAGATTTCCTCTCTGTCACTCCCTTACTCCATTACTGAGGTGCCATTTGACGCCTTTGGTCCTAAGACAAAAATGGCAGGAAGTGTGCAGTGAAGGAATTAAACTTAGCCAAGGGAGCATTTATCAAGGGGTGTTTCTCAAAGTTTGTTCCATTGGAAATTATTTTTCTCAGAAACATATTTTTGAAAAGATTTTTTTTACCAACTGCCCACTCTAATGCCCACTGTATTAATTTTTCCTAGCAGTATTATTTTGTTATATATAATTGTATGTGTGTGTGTATATACTTTGTATGTGTGCTCATGTATTTTAATTCACTCATTTCTGTTTGCTTAAGTTGGATTACATACCCTTTTAGTAGGGTTCATGCTTTCTACTCTTTTGAATGTCTTACAGGGATTCTGTTTATCATTTTGGTCGGCATGAGATCTATATATAAATTAGAAAATACAGATAAATGAAAAAAAAAAAAAAACACCTGAAACAGATCATCCAGAGATTTTTGAAAATGGCTACTATTAATCTATTATCCCAATTAAGGTGGTTTGTGGTGTTCTAACAATATTTTATTTACTTACCTTTTATGACATTGAACTTCTTTTTGAAAATATCCATCTTTAATTCAGTTTCATTTTTACCATGTTCAAGAGAAATTCTTTCAAGTGCATTTCAATTATAACATATATTTCTTTTCTCTATTTTTGGCTTTTATTGACAAAGTTCTCATTTTAATATATTTCTAGGAAGGACATCTGTATGTTAGTTATTGCCTCATTATCTTTGCTGAAAGTCCCTTTTGAGTCTTTGTAAGAAAGTTTTTGTATCCTTTTATCAGGAAAGTATATTGCTTTCCTATGCAATCCTGGCTGGAAGTGGAAGATGTAAAAATTATGACTCTTTATTCATTCGATGTTAATAATACATATTCTCCCTAAGAATTTAATGTTAACATTAGAGTTGATTTAATTAAGAAATTGGATAGTTAAATCAGAATCTGTTTTGACTTATGATGGGGTTATGCCCTGCTAAACTCATCATAAGTTGAAAATATAAGTTGAAATGCATTTAATACACCTAACCTATGGGGGTTCATAGTTTAGCCTAGCCTACCTTAAATGTGCTCAGAACACTTACATTAGCCTACAGTTGGGCAAAATCATCTAACACCAAGCCTTTTTATAATGGAGTTTTGACTATGTCATGTAATTTATTGAATACTGTACTGAAAGTAAAAAACAGAGTGGTTGTATGGGTGCAGAAGGGTTGTAAGTATATTGGTTGTTCACCCTCATGATCGTGTGGCTGACAGGGAACTGTGGCTCACTGCCATTGCCCCGCACTGTGGGAGACTGTGGTACCACATATCATTAGCCCAGGAAGAGATCAAAATTCAAAATTCCGTGTACAGTTTCTACTGAATTCCTATTGTTTTTGTGCCATTGTAAAAGTTGAAAAATTGTAAGTTGAAACATTGTAAGTTGCAGACTGTCTGTATTTTATAGAGAGAAAAATCAATTTTTCCACTTTGTACTTAGGAATCATTTTTTTTAAATTTACATTTTGCTTAGGAATGATAAACTGTAATTTCTGATATCCCACATTAGATTCTATTGCAAAGAAATATGCATTCTACAATATCTTTTCTTATGTCTCTGTCAAATTTGCTTTTTTAAACACATAATACTTAGATTGTAGCTCATGTAAAAATTACTGAAGCTAAAATACATTAATATAAAACACTTTTAGTTAATCAGTCTTGTGGCAGTCTTATAACAAGTGCTTCTATAAAACTGCATCACATTTAAATGCTGCTTCCATCATATACGCTTCACACTCTTTGTTTCCCATGAAGATTGATTGGTTTCTGCTGCAGTACAAAATGAAATTCAAATTTGTAATTTAAATAAATGTAACTTCTCTTATATTTTATCTACTTGAAGTAAGAGCCTCCACCCTTATCTATAAAATCTTCCCCAAAGATAAGATTATATTTTTCAGCTTATTGAGGGGCATTGCATCATCAAAATAAGGACCTTAGAAATGAAAAACTAATTGGAGCAAAGCAAGCAAGGCCCTTGGGGGGTACTGGAAAATCAGATTTCTTCAATGAAAACAATTACAAAGGCTAACCTTTGGCTTAATAGCATACAATTTTATTAAACAAAGTTCTCAGAATGAGTTCACTTGGATGGTCTGCCAATGAGGTCAATCAATTAACAAATTAATCAGCCAATCTTCAAAGACTTTTGAAAGACTTACTGTCCAGATTTACTCAGAATATTAATGTTATATTATGCAAACAATAAAAATAAGATTGTTGTTGACTGCTTAGGGACAGTGATCATGTCTTGTTTATATCTTGTTTTGGGGGTTTGGAGATTTGGACATTTCTGGAAGGGGAGGGAGAATGAAGGATTTACGAAAAGCATATGAAGATGGATGGACTCTCATGAACAGGAACTTGAGTGTTTGTGTTGATATGACCAGAGATATAGGCAAGTTGTGTATAGCTCTGAGAATCTTCAAGGCTGATCATATTGAGATTTTGTGTGTGTGTGTGTGTGTGTGTCTGTCCCTTTTACTTTTGCTAATGCAGTTCTAGGACTTGTGGAAAAGTTGTTTTTCCTTGCACATATCTGTATTTTTATTCAAAGATTATTGATAGCTTCTATGAGGGACAGTTACATAACCCCCAAAATATTAAAGAATCAGTGGATGATTTTATCAACTCCTGATTTCTTTGTTTCTATTATTATAGTTAATTCTTCAGAATGAATGCTAAGAGGCATGGTACCAAGACATGAATCATTCCACCCTATGACAGTCTCAGATTAAATAAATTACTCTTATGAATTCATATAATATGATTTATATATTCTCCTTCTGTACTGCTATATTAGAAATTAGATTTCTAAATTATGATATACTTATGGAATTGAGCATATATATACATATAATAAGAATTTGGAAAATATGATACTTTGACTAGTTAAGATGAACTCCTTGAGACTATATTCTAAGTCCTGTGTTAGAAATGCCATATTGTGACCTTGGCAATATTTGGCTGTAATTATTAATCCACTGACCTGTATAGAAAAGTATTTTTACTTCTATGATCTTATATGAAGGGAAAATTCTGGTCGTGCTGACATATTTTCCTAAATGATAAAAAAAGTGAAAATATATCATCTATATTTTTAAAAATTAAGAAATTAACCAACACCTTTAATACACATGATCATTTATTTAGTTTTCACTTTTGACAGGAGCTGCTTTCATTGATAGTCACATGTATCAATAAAATATAATAGCATGACTCAATTTTAAAAGAAGATTAACTATATTTAAACTCTACAGAATTTACCATTCTTGGAATCCCAAAATGTGATAGGATTTAAGGTTGTTTATTAGATGGTCATATAAATAGATATTACAGTTTCCTGCCAATGATGAGTAATAATTTTGTCTATAATTAAAAATATAGATTTCATATCAGTATTAAGAGACAAGAATATGCTTATTATTCATTCTACAGACACTGAATATTGTGGTTTTATTTCAACTTAAATCAGTTCTCTCTTTAGTTAGGTAATACCAAAAGATTTTTTGGTTAAGTAATGCCAAAAGATTATTTTTAATACTAGGAGCACACACACACACACAGACACACACACACAGAGACACACACACACACATATTTGGCTTGTGCTTATTATTTGGCAGTCACTTGCATAAAATCTTAACACATTATTTTATTTAACTGATAACAATGCAGCAAAAAAGAAAGCTAATATTAATTTATTCTTTTTAGGAAAGGAAACTATGATGTAGGTTAGTTTTACATTTTGTATAAATTTACCCAATGAGAAATCATAGATGTCAAGTTCTGAATCCATGTTTGTTAATATATTTGTTACAATAAACAGATATTTTTATTTCCTGGGGTCTGCATTTCGCCATCCATGTATGCTCCTTTTTCTTCTTTATTTCATATAATTTAGCAGAAGCTAATACTCTGAGAAAGCAATTTTAGCACAAGAATAAGGACAAAAAATAGCTTGTAATGGTCTCAGGAAGGGATGAAAAATGTTGTAGAGATGACACCTTGCACACAGAAATGTCAAGACACTGGTGACATGAAGGGTCTTAAGTGTGTTTTTGTCTGAACTGAAAGAGTAAACAAAGAGAAAGAATAAAATTCATGGAAAAGAATTATTTAATAAAGAACATACTGAGGAAAATAATAGAAGAAATTATTAAAAAAAAAAAAAAACAATGCAGAAGAATTCCCTTAGAAAAGGCTAGAAAGAAAGGAGACAAGGAGTTAAGGAGAATTACGGCATCAGAAAATTATGAGGTGGATGTAGGATATCTGAAAAATAATGAGGCAAAGGAAAGAGAAGTTGAATAAGCATGAATCAGATTGCTTTGAGCCCACAGGTACACCAAGAACTGAAGTCTTGTGCTATAATAAAAGGCTTTAAGTGGGCTTTTAAGGACAATGCTAAAAGGTTTGATTTAAGCACTAATGTGGAAACTATGCAGCCAAATAAGAATAACAAGAATGACAAACATCACTGGTTCATTTTAACCACTTTAAGTTTATATTGAATATTTTGCCTTTTGAGAGATTAATTTTTTAATCTACCTGCCATATCTTCTTGAATGACATGCATACAGAACTGTCAAAATGCTGAAAGACTTTTAATTTTTTAATTAGATCCTAATGATTACATGAATGAAAACCTGCTTTTTTGTTTGCAATACGGTGCATTGTTAAATACTGCGCACAATCTTGTCATTTACCTAGACTTGCCAACTGTGTGCTTGCATAGATAAAAAGGATTTTTTAAGTTGCAGTAAATTTAAAGTTAACAGAGCTCTAAGTACTCTTCAAACAAAACCATATTTTGCCAGACATTACTAGTTCTCTCAAACAATATTTTAAATTAAAATAGAAAATCTCTCTACAATATAATGTTTTAAAGGGAAAAGAAAACAAAGCACCCTTTTCTAAATATGTTTAGATTTTCTCCAGTTTTCTTCTGGTCAAAAACTGACTGGCCATCTGTGATCACATAAATGAAAAGGATCTATTTTTAATTGTAGAAAATGTAAAATTAATATAATTCTAAATAGTCTTTAAACTCTTTTAAAGACTTTAAAATAATAAAAATTATCTATACAAATAACATTTAAAAGTAGAAAGCCCCCTTCTCTGGAATTCAACAGCAGTGTTTTACAAAACTGACTGTTTAAAGCAATGAACCATTAAAATGCATTTTTAATTATAATAATATGTCGGTGGACAATTAACTAAGATGATAATACTGCAAAAATATCCATTTCCTGAGTAGAGGAAGTTTGTTGGCCAAAGATATGAATTAGAAATGTCAGGAATTTTGAGGAGACAATTAGTTGAATGGTTAAAAGCTGCCATCCACAAAAACATTTTTGGAATTTTACCAAAGTGTTATTCTTAATTCCATGGATATACAAATACTTAAATGTTTATGAAAAAAGTATGACTAATCTCTAAATATATTGCTTTGCATATAGAAAGGGTTTTACAAGTGTGATGTATTTTTTCTCAGTTTGGAACTCAGCCTTTTACATGTTTTTATTCTGTTTTAATGATATGTTTCATGCATATCAAAGAATATACTTAATGCATATATGGAATATAAAGAATCTGTGTACTCACACAAGCCAATTTGAGAGTATTCCTGATATTGTTCACAGTCTTAACACAGATATTCTGAATATGTTATGTTTTCTTTTTTCCTTATAATCTCACTATATATATAGTGTAATTTTGAATTTGATATAAATTGGATTTTACTGTAAATTTCACTGATATTTTACAACTTAAAATTATATTTTTAAAATTTGTGTAGCTACAATTGAGTCATAATCATTCACAATTAGAATTCATTGGATAAACATGTCAACATTTACATCATTCAGATGAAAACAGAAAACTATAGTACATGTAAAATTTGACCATTGCGATCTACATTTGACTGCTGTTTAAACTTTATTTTAAGCGTCATTGGTTCGCATAAAAAATAAGGTTATACATTTACTGTTTTTTAGTAGTGTGAAGTTACTTTATTATTTTATTAAAGAAATGTGAGGTCATATTGATGTATCTTGAACTTTTAATATTGCTTAAATTTTCAATTGTGAACAAAGAAGAAAAAAATTAAAAATTGAGAATTTATCTGAACTCGTACATCTTGGGGATGTTTACCTACTATCAGGATAGAAGAAAAACAAAAAATGATGCCAAGTGTCAATGAATTAAACAGTAAAACAAGTTCCACATGCCTCAAATTGCACTACCCTGATATTTTTTGTAAGGTCAGCTTCAAGAGTAGAAAATAGGGGGGGGAAAGTAAACTTATATAGAATTATTTCCTGAGCACATTCATTTAATTTGTTGTCAACCCCAATTATGCATCTCACTAAATGATATAGTAAATGTAAAGTTAAATATTAAAACTATTAATCTAAAGTCAGATTAAAAAAAAAATTTAAAATGAATTTAAAATTAAAGTTCACATATTGAACTAACAGAAAATGTGATTAGAGAATAAATTATTATAACTCAGGTTTATCAGCTTAACCATCACAGACAGAAGATGGGAAAATAATTACTAGTCAGATTACACATATTTACTGAGTGCCTACAGTAGGTTCTCCACAATGTCCAGTATGTGGGCTGATGTTCTGAGTCAAAGAAGAATAAAACTTTAACAGTGTTATACAATTTGAATTTAGGATACCTAATCCCAAATTCATTATTGTTTCCTTTGCATGATACTACACATATTACTTTATTATTATTTTTATCAACATTATTGTTATTATACTTTGAGATTATTAGGGATGTATACTGAAACATGGTTTCCTCAGTCAAGGATTGAAATGATGTATTGGGATCTTTTCATATGGATTGCTATAAATCTGTGCTTTTATCTATGACCCTTGGATACTGGAAGTTAGGGTTTGTGAACCCTTTGGAATCAAACTGTGCATGAGTATATGTGGATGATTTAAGGGAGAAGATCTTTAGATTGTCATATTCTCTAAAATATTAGTGACTTAAGATATCTGTAATCCTGTAATCTTTACTGTAATAAATATGGGTCATTTCTTCAAACTTTTCCCACTTAAGAGAATAGAAGCTTTTGAGCACTATATTAGCATTTTAAATATATACATATATTAGCATTTTAAATATATATATATATTATACGTACAAATATATACATATATGTATGAGACATGTAAGAAATATTTCTTCTATTGCTTTATCTGAATTACAGGAGGATATGACAATCAGTTAGAATTTCAGTCCAATTTTTTGGCAAGTCAGTTAGGTTCGACTAGTAGCTAGTGTGTGTCTACTCTGCACCAGACATTCTGACAAGATCCAGGGATTTAAAATTGTGTAAAACATTATTCTGATCTCTAGCTATTTGACTATCATATAGTCAAGAAAAGAAGAAACAGATATGTGTTTAATAACATGTAAACACACATAAAAAAGAAACACATACTTTCTATCTCATGTAATGAGTAAACAAACCCCAATTCACTAGATTGCCTTAATTTATACACTTACCCTATTTTTAATGATTGCTACTTTGTGGTAGACACTGAATTGTGCCTTGTGATGAATGTTAACAAACATACAAGTTTTGCTTGCTCTTTTTCCAATGGGATCCATAATACAGCGGAAAGAAATCCAAATATGAATCAATAGGAAAGCAATTGGATGAACAAGAAAGGCAAAGAGAAGTAAAATTCTTCTCCTGGAATTGTTCAAGAGCAATGATTCAAGTTTTTTGAAAAGGCAACACTAAATGTTAAGGGAGATTTCCAATTATAGAAGTTACAAGGAAAATTGTTACTGAATTTATGACTAAAAAATCAATTTTAACAGTTAAGTTTCTCACGAGGGCCTAAAACCAAATACCCCATATCAGGAGGGACACTGCATTTCTTTGCTAAACATACACAGATTGTGAGAAAGTGACCTGAAACTTTAATAAAGATTTCAAACCTCTGCAGACTTTGTGGGAAAAAAAGGCACCAATGAAAGTGTCCCTGAAAGATTTTCAGTATCATAGAGAGTAAACTGAATGTGTGGTAGTTGTTCATAAATATAAAATAACTGAGGAATTGAAAAACTCGTGGAAGCTCTTATTATAAATAATCATAGTTCAAAGTCATCTATAATATTGGTAACTGACCTTCATACACCATGAAACACAAAATTATATCCAGATCAGAGGGAAGATGAGTATATAATTGGGTGGTCAAAATAGTAGCCTTTATACTTCTTAGATTTAGGTCCTGCTAGAAAGTAAATTTTGTTTCTACTCTTCTTTACTTTTAAGATAACAAAGATAACTATTTTTCAGGGAGGTAAGTTAGTAGGTGAATAGGAAGACCATGCATTGAGATTTGTCCTACCATGTATTTACATGCCCTGTATGCAGAAGCCTACTGAAAGGAGAGGACTGATAGAGTAATATGTCATCACCAAGCACGGTTCAGTACCTTCCACAAGGTTAACACTCATTAACAAGAGGATAAATGTATAGAATAAGCCAGTCTAACAAATTACAGTGTATATATTCAATTGGCCTTACAACAATCATTATAGAGATTTAAAGACCTTTCTAAATTTAAGTTGGTGCTAGAGAAGCTTTGGGAAGTTTTACTTTAAGATGTCTAATTTACTTAATGACAATTTGAGATTGTCACGTTGATTTCATGGTCCTCAAAGTGGAGTGAGCACCAAAGTCAAAGGAAGTTCAGGTCTCCTGGAACTGGCAAATATTTGGGTGTTTTGTGAGATCCAGACCTGGATACTGTTCAGTAAAATCACTTTCATAACACCAAAAATCGTAACCATTCCTTAGGTCTTATCCTACTAAACTATGAGCAATATTTGACACTTTTTTTAATCACCTCCCTACTTCATCTTTTTTGTTTTTGTTTTGTTTTGTTTTGTTTTGAGAGAGAGAGTGCAAGGGGTTGTGGGGGTGGGAGAGAATCTCAAGCAGACTGCGTTGACTGTGAAGCCCGAAGCGGGACTCGATCCCAGGACCCTGAGATCATGACCTGACCCAAAACCAAGAGTGGGATGCTCAACCAACTTAGCCGCCATCACCTCCCTAGTTCTTGAATCAATCTTCACTTGGTTGTAAGCCAGAACTCTTTCTTGGTTCTCCTACTACCTCACCAGACAATCCTTCTCAGTCTGATTTGCTGATTTCTTTCATTTCCTCACCTAATTCTAGATAGCCCTAGATATGAGACTTTTGACATATGTTTTATTAGAAACTACACATCCAGCCACATGGTTTTATATATCGTATTTATGCTGGCATTCTCTAATTTATACTGCTTGTTCTAATCTTTCCCTTGAACTCCAGACTACTGAACATTTCTTTGCTGTCTAATGATTGATTCTTGGCATTCTACCTGTGTTATGTATCTTCAAATAACTGCCTTGGATCCATTATTCAAATTTTTCCACTTTGCTTTCTACCATAGCAGACTTAAGCCATATGAACTGGATCAAGAATCTCCCTTGCCCTCTTACTTCCAGCTAGATTTCATGAGAGACCCCAGAATGAGGTCTAGAGAGCAAGAAGAGAATAATACTGGGATATTTATGGCCCTGGATCCTTTTCACTAAGATCACCATGTGTTGTCTGCAACACTTTACTGAAGAACACAGTTTTCTTAGGGCAATCCTATTTTTGGAAGTCCTCTTTATGGTTTGTGGTAACTGCTGCTTCTCTTAGACTTAGGGATTATAATGGCAACCACTCTCTCATCAGTTTTTAGCCCCCAGAGTCCTGTACAAACCCTTCTTGATTTTCCCAGACCCAACCTTTGTAAATAGTCTCTTCCCTTTATTAAACTCTTTTCAAATTACCCAATTTCAGTATGCCATCTGTTTTTTTGATGAATGCTAACAGAAACATCACCGAAAGTCTTCATCACATCAACTTCCCAGAAAATTAGCAAATCATCCTTGTTTTCTCTTTCACTCTCTGTATTAAATCCATCCTTAAATCCTGTTGGCTCCTCCTTGAAAATATATTCAGATTTTGATTGTTTTGCATCCACTCCCCATCTCTAGCATTCCACATCTCTACTTATTGCAGGAACCTGAGTGACCCTTTTAAAATTAAAGATATACTATGTCATTTCATTCAAAACCTTGCAGTAGCTCCCTGTCATACTTAGAGCAAAGCCAAATACTCACCATGACCTGGAACTTGATCTGGTCCATATTTTCTACTACTTACTCCATTCTCCCTCCGTCCATACCAGCTACACAGAATTCCTTCTCAACCCTTGACTACCCCAAGCATAGTTTCATTTCAGGGTCTTTACTTTGTTTATTTTTTGTCTAAAAGGTTCATCTCTTAGACATCCTCATGGCTGACTCGTTCACTTTCTTTAGATCTATAATGAAATGTCTCTTATCAGTGAGGCATTGGCATTCCTTGACAACTTTATATAACATAAAACCCATCACACCATTCTTTTTTACCTATATCTCCTGAATTACTTTTCCTCAAATATATAAGACCTGATGAGTATATTACTTATTTATTTACCATTTTCAGTGTTCATGTTTTTTCTTCTGTAGATTCAAATTTCTATTTAGTTCCTCAGCTTAAAAAAATGTTATCATTTCTTATAGTTCGCGTCTGGTGTCAGATTCCCTAAGCTTTCAGTTACCTGAAAATGCATTTATTTTAACTTTAAATTTTAAAGGATATTCTTTCTGAATATTGAATTATTGGATGAAAGGCAATTTTGTTGTTATTGTGGTTAGCTTTTTAAAGCTGTCATGTCATTATCTTCTTCATTATCTTCTGTCCTCAATTGCTTCTGATAATTTTTTCTACCATTGTTATCTTTGATATACTATATGTAATATGCCATTTTTCTGTACATGTTTTGAAGATTTTCTCCTGATATTTGCCTGTTTGATCATGATGTGCCAAATTACTTTGTTTCTTTGACCTACTTGGGTTTATTAGATCTGTAATTGGATGGGGTTTTTGTTTTTGTTTTTGTTTTTGACTCCGAAAACTCCATTTATTGACCTCCCAATCTAATAAAACTAAGAGCTTTGCACAAGTGTTTTAAGTGTTGACCTTTTCTGCAATGCTCTGCTCACTGGAGTCAGCTCATTTTTGTTTCTGTAGCCTCTGTATCTGTTTTCTGAGATGCTAAGAGGACTTCGCATGTCCGTTTCCTTCGCAGCCTCTCAGTATTTGTGATCATGGGATGCAGAGGGAAAAAGCCAGAAAGACCCAGAAAGCTTCTCCACAGGCTTAGAGAGGTGGGCTCCACAGGCTTAGAGAGGTGGGCCCCACAGCCGATCCAATGCCGGATCCGGTCTAGGTTGAAAGCAACGATTTTCTCTCCGTGACTGTTGGGCAGTGGATCATAGGAGACCAGCTGCTCCACAAAACGGCCATCCCTGGGACACTTGTGAGCAGCCACAATATGGTAGAAAGGCTGGTTGGTACAGCCACTCAGGGCAAGGCGGATGGTTAACTGGCTTCCGCGGTAGGCTTTGCACAGGACAGTAGTAAGCTGGCCCATGGTGCATCCGGCCTGAGCCGAGGCCTGTACGCCACTTGCCGCACCTCCAAGTGCGCTGCCACCTGCCACCAATCAGCAATACGGCCTCGGGGGGGGGGGGGGGGGGGGGGGGGGGGGGGGGGGGGGGG
>NW_022589708.1:41368717-41555795 GCF_004348235.1 Phoca vitulina
GGGGCGGAGGAGGAACAGGGGGAAGTCCACACTGCGACACCCCTGACTTCACCACCCACCCCTCCACCCAAGCCCTAGCGCCCGGGTGCAGGACAGATCTGTAATTGGATGTTTTGATCAAATTTGGCATGCATTTATTTATTTATTTATTTATTATCTGTATTTCCATCTTCTCTCTCTTCTCCTTCTGGGACTCTTATTACATGTATGTTAGACTATTTAATATTACTCCAAGCTCATAAACCTCTATTTATTTTTCTTCAGCCTTTTTTAATATATTTTTTTTACCTCGGCTCTTCAGATGGGATATCTATTGATTCATTTTTTAAGGTCACTTACTTTTCCATCACTAACTCCATTTATCTGCTAAGATATATATTCATTCAATAAAACATATTTCCTTTAATTCTTTGAATATATATATATATTTTAAAGATTTTATTTATTTATTCATGAGTGAAAGAGAGAGAGGCAGAGGGAGAAGCAGGCTCCCATGGAACAGGGAGCCCAATGCGGGGCTTAATCCCAGGGCTCTGGGATTTCGACCTGAGCCAAAGGCAGATGTTTAACCAACTTAGCCGCCCAGGTGACCCTATTTGAATATATTTATGGGGACCCTGGGTGGCTCAGTCGGTTAAGTGTCTGCCTTTGGCTCAGGTCTTGATCCCATTGAGTCCCGGATCAGGATCCTTGCTCAGCAGGGAGCCTGATTCTCCCTCTGCCTGCCGCTCCCCTGGTTTGTGCTCTGTCTCTCTCTTTGACAAATAAATAAATAAATAAAATAAAATAAAATAAAATAAAAATAAAATCTTGAAAATAAAAAAATGAATATATTTATAGTAAATTTTAACATTTCCGTCTTCTAAAGGAAACTTTCTCAGCCATCTTAGGAACACATTTTTATTAACTGCTTTTTTTCCTTGACTCTGATTCACATTTTCCTGTTTATTTACATGAGTGGGATTATTGCTTGTATAATGGACATTGTGGATGATAAATTGTAAAGACTGTGTGCTCATTATCTTCCTCTAGAGACTGTTGATTTTATTCTAGTTGGGGCATTAACTACTTCTGATCACCTTGAATTTGAATAGACTTGGTTTTGTATTTTCTTAAGGCAGATCTGTCTAAAACGCATGATATTACCAAAGTTCCTGTAACTTGGTGAGACAATCAACTTCCAAATTGTGTGCCCATCAATTTTTTGTAGGGATTTGATGTAGGCTTTGCTAGGGTAGGTATGGAGCAGGTAGAGCTATAATCTTTATCTCAGTTTCAGGACTGGAGTGACAAAAAGATATTAACAAATTTTCACCCCTTGGGTTGAACCAGACCTTAAGTGGTTCCCAGCACTGTTTAACCTCAATTATTGTCCTGCTTTCAATACGTAGCAGCTGCTGTCTGATAAACATTCTGTAGACCTCCTCTGCATATTAGAAGTCCAGTCCTAGTTGAGGTAACATAGAGAATTTAGACCCAGATTGCTTCTCACACCTGTAGGCAGTTGACTCCTCTCTGGTGACTTACCTCATAAAAGTCCAATCACTGCCCCAATCACTGATAACTACTTCTTTAGTTCAGTGCTACTATCATATTCTGATTAGATGCAACCTCATGGTGCAGTGGTCCACAGGGAGAGCTGATATGATCATAAGCTTTGATCCATGAATTTTTATTCTCTAAGGACTAGAAATTTTGAAGGCTGTTATCCAAAGCTTAAAAAAAAGTTGCCTTATACATTTTTTACAGTATTATGGTTGTTTATGTTGGGATGGCCAGTGTGTATATGTATATACACATGTGTGTATATCCTTGCTTGTTAAACTTTATCCTCTGAAGATAGGGTAGTTGGGTTAATAAACTATCCTTAGAAGATAAGATAGTAAGACAGTTGGGTCAACAATAACTAACTTGTAATAACTTGATATGAGAAATTAAACCAATAGATAAAGAGTGAAAAGCCATTATCTCCAATGTAACATGATGTGTCTGGGAGGAACAGCTTTACTTCTGGTGTTTTTATCATGATGCATAGTGTAGGGATTGGAGTGGAGCACCCTCGGGGAGCCCACTCAGGTCTACAACTGGAAAACAGAGGTGAACTGAGCATATCTTTTTCTGCTTGTGTGATGCCCTAAGACCAGTACTCCTCCACTAACTTTTTCCTTGCACAAGGACAACAGAAATCGTCTAGATTCAAAGTAAATAATCTAAAATTTTCCAACTAAATCATTATTGAGCAGGTTCAAATGGTGTAAGTCAGTTTCCTCTGGTTCAACTGCACCTGAATAATTTGAACAAATTGAAGCAACAACATAAAAAATGCTAATAAATCACTGAATAGCAGTGACTTTGAGGATTCAATCTTATTTCCGCCTAATAACATGATAGTGTTATTTAAAAAAAAAATTTTTTTTTTTAAAGATTTTATTTATTTGACAGAGAGAGACACAGCGAGAGAGGGAACACAAGCAGGGGGAGGGGAGAGGGAGAAGCAGGCTTCCTGCTGAACAGAGAGCCTGATGTGGGGCTCAATCCCAGGACCCTGGGACCATGACCCGAGCTGAAGGCAGACGCTTAAAGACTGAGCCACCCAGGTGCCCCTAAAAAAATTTTTTTTAAATATATTTTGAAATGAATTATTGGATACCCTAATTAACACTGAGTTCTGAGATCATTAAGCCAAAATTAAATGATAATCATAACAATAATTTTAATTATAAATGTTTGAAATAGGTTTCTCCAAAAACTAAAGGAGAATAATAAACTGAACTATTTGTATAATTACTGTCTTAATCTGTTCAGTCTACTATAACAAAAATACCATAGACTGGGTGGCTTGAATAACAAACATTTCTCTCTCATAGTTCTGGAAACTATGAAGTCTAAGATCAAGATGCCAGCAGGGGCACCTGGGTGGCTCAGTCGGTTAAGCGTCTGCCTTCGGCTCAGGTCATGATCCCAGGGTCCTGGGATCGAGCCCCGCATTGGGCTTCCTGCTCAGCGGGAAGCCTACTTCTCCGTCTCCTTCTACTGCTCCCCCTGCTTGTGCTCTCTTGCTCTCTCTGTCAAATAAATAAATAAAATCTTTAAAAAAAAAAAAAAGATGCCAACAGATTTGGTGCCTGGTGAGAGCCCTCTTCCTGGCCTGTTGATGGCTGTCTCCTCACTGTGTCTTCACTAGGGAGAAAGAATGAGAGAACTCTCAGGGGTCTCTTTTATAAGGTGCTAATTCCATTCATGAGGACTCCACCCTCATGATTTAATGACGCTCAAAGGTCCCACCTCCTAGTACTGTCATATTGGGGTTTTGGATTTTAACATATGAATTTTAAAGGGGACACAGTCATTCAGTCCATAACAATTAGTATGTGATTGGCATTTTTCATAAGCTATTTAGTTTATAAATTATTTTATAACTCATGTTTTATTAATACTGTCTTAAATATAAAGGTGCAGGGAGGTTGTTTAGACTGTATATCCCAGTCTTAAATTTAAATTTTAAATTTCAAACTGTTCTGCATAAAAATTCCTGAGTTTGCTACTTTCTATTTGTATGACTTTATTTGAATTACTTCATGAATCTGAAACCTGATTTCCTCATCTTTTAGATGTCCTAACAA
Source organism: Phoca vitulina (assembly GCF_004348235.1). Classification (NCBI taxonomy): domain Eukaryota; kingdom Metazoa; phylum Chordata; class Mammalia; order Carnivora; family Phocidae; genus Phoca; species Phoca vitulina. The sequence goes on from NW_022589708.1 coordinate 41,372,341, forward strand.
CAGTGATGAAAAATAGAAGCTTGCCAGGTAAAAGAAATTATTTTCTGTTTATTTAAAATTTGGTTTGCTACCAACACTGCATCTTCTCTCTCTCTCTCTCTCTCTCTCTCTCTCATTTTCAAGATCTGAGGACAAAGACCATACAACTTCATGCAAATCTTTGGACTGTATTCTGCGTTCTCTCTTGTCCTCAATCACCACAATCTTTTTAGAAGTTTTTTTTCTTAAATAAATGTTTTTTTCTAAATAAATGTCATAAATGTTTTTGCAGTTTGGCCATAGATAAGTGGACTAAATAAACGTTATGGACTGAGTGTTTGTGTCCCCTCAAAATTTATATGGTGAAATGTAATGGTACATTACCTCAGTGTAATGGTATGTGGGATGGGGCAGTTGGGAAGAAATTAGATGAGGTCCTAAGACTGGGTAATGATGGGATTGGTGCTCTTATAAGAAGACACACTATAGATCTTGCTCATTGTCTCTCTCCATACACACATACTGAGGAAAGGCTATGTAAAGACATAAGCCAGAAGAGAGGCCCTTACTAAGAATAGACTCTGCTGGCACCTTGATCTTGGTTTTCCCAGGCTCCAGAACTGTAAGAAAATAAATTTCTGCTCTTTAAGCCACTCAATCTATGGTATTTTGTTATGATAGCCTGAGCAGACTAAGAAAATAAATAAGACAAATTTTGTAAATAATTTATCACAATGACAATTTTCAGTAATTTGTTATTTCAAAATTTTAGTTACTCATCACTGGCACTGTCTTTTGAGATCTGGGGTGTATATATCTCTAAGCTGGCAAGTTGTCTTGATGCTTTATCTTCTAGTTTTTCTTTCAGGTGTTACAAAAAATATTAGGCATACATCAAGATGTGTTGACTGAAACCTGCTTTATATTGTCTTGGCCTAACTTGGGAAGATTTGTCTATTTAGTTGTATTAGAGATTTTGACATTTGCCATCATTTTATAGGTATTTAACATGTTTCCCTGGGGCTAACTGGGAATAGAATTTCAAAATTGCATTGTTAAAACAGAGACTGCTCATGATTTTAACTGCCTCAGATTTGTGATATATTTTAGCTGTCCAGTGTATTCACATGCCACCTTACTGTCAATTCTAAAATGATCATTTAAAATTTTTTTTAGTTTCAGTTCTAAGCCTTATAGGTAAAGCCTAAATTTAGTTGTTAGCAATCCACCATCCTAATAAGTTCCATAGCTTGTCTAGGAAGTGTTTCTAGTAACATTAGCTGTATCAGTGACCATATGTTGAATCTTAATTATGTATTTATTCATTCATTTATTTACCAATATAACTTGTTTCTGTCTTGAACAAATTAATAAAGTCTTTGTTATTTTCAAAGATCACAATTCCATAAGAGACTCTTAACTATAGGAAACAAAATGAGGGTTGCTGGAGGGGAAAGGGGTGGGAGGATGGGGTAACTGGGTGTTGGGCATTAAGGAAGGCACATGTTGTAATGAGCACTTGGTGTTATACACAACTGATGAATCACTGAACTTTACCTATGAAACTAATAATACAGTATATGTTAATTAATTGAATATCAGTCTTTCTCTTACTTCCCCACAATTCTTTCTTGCTCACTCTAATGCAGAGAGGAAAGCTGACATTGACTATCTCAATATACCCCAAGTAACATTTAATTGGATACTTTATTTTTCTAGCCACCTTAATGTTTGGCTATAAATAAGTGGGCTTTAACAAAATTTGACAACTTTTGACATTAGATTTTGACAGTTCATTGATTCGTAAAAGATCTAGTGAGAGGAGGGAGGCCCAGTGGTGAAATAGTTGTAGGAATTTTGAGAATAATTCCGAGTAACATTCAATTAAAAGCTATATGTTTTTCAGGAATATACAATTTTTTGCCAATCACCCTTCTCATGGAAGTTCATTATTGCTGTTCTATATGGTTTCCATTTGGAGCACATCTTCAAAGAGTTGGTGCAAGCTCTGAAACAAACAGCACATATGTTTCTGGGCACCACAGAGAACAGTGAATGTGTGTATATGAGAGGGATTTCTAATGGTTCTGTTCAATGATTTGTTAAACAAAAGTTTGTCTTCTGCACTGGAGCTCTGGGCTCTGCTGGGTTTCTGGAATCAATTTCATGACACAAAGGACTGCTTCACCAGAAAGAGAGTAATGGTTCCAAAATAAAACTACCACAGAGTAGAGGGCTCCTGACAGTTTTGAAGTTTGGTAGATGAATCCCAGGATGAATAAACAAAAAATGGGTTCAGGATATTGGCTTGGATAATAGATCCTGTTTATCACTAAAAAATAAAGCACATCTCACTTATTGGAGACTGGGTAGACTATGGGTAAAACTAGGAGCTCCATGTTTTCTTTGTCATATTTGCATAAGCCCAAAAAGTCCCATTCTTGACTCTAGGTAAAGAATCTCATCTATCGGGCGCCTGGGTGGCTCAGTTGGTTAAGCGACTGCCTTCGGCTCAGGTCATGATCCTGGAGTCCCTGGATCGAGTCCCGCATCGGGCTCCCTGCTCGGCAGGGAGCCTGCTTCTCCCTCTGACCCTCCCCCCTCTCATGTGCTCTCTCTCTCTCTCTCATTCTGTCTCAAATAAATAAATAAAATCTTTAAAAAAATAAAAAAAAATAAAAAAAAAAAGAATCTCATCTATCTGAGATATTATTCAAAGGCAATAATAGGTAGTGGAGAAGAGAGTTAATAAATACAGATATGTACCCATGAATAGTTGGATTTTTAAGACAGTGAAACTACTCCATATACAATAATGGTGGATAAATGTCATTATATATTTGTCAATACCAACAGAATGTACAACAGGTAAAGTTAACCTAAATGTGAACTGTGTACTTTAGCTAATGATAATGTATCAATATTCAGGAATTGTAACAAATGAACCACATTAATGCAAGATGTTAGATCAGTACTTGACAATATTTGGGGTTCTCTCCCTTTAGGTAAGAGAGTGAATATCTACTAAAGGACAAGTGCCTTATGATTTTACTTACGAATATAAAAATAGGCAGAAGAGAGTTTTTGGATTTTGAATAACCAAAATGGTGAAAAATAGTGACTGCTTGTCATTTTTGCTGTTCAGCTCCAACCAGCCCCTTCTTCAATGGGGCCAGTCCTACACTGTGAGAGACAATAACCTAAATTCCTGAATCAGAAGCCTATAATGGTGAAGCTTAGCCAATTAGGATTCTCAAATATGAAAGTGTGAATGGAGAAATTTTGATGGAAAATAAAGGGAAAGTGAAACTGCTTATATGGGCAGTGGAACAATGTTCAGGGGTGACAGCAATTTTCTGGCCAGATGTTCCTGTTGCCCAGTCTCATTTTTGCACATTTCCCTAGCCTATGTTCTCTAACCTGTGATCAATATAGTGATCCCCCCATACACATCCAATATATCAAACTTCTGTTTTAAACAGTGAGAGTCAATTTCTGTTGCTTGTAATCAAGAACAAATAATGCCACTGTTATTTTATTATTATTTTTATTAGTACTTATTTTTCAGCCTATATAAGGAGAGGCAACAAGTGCAACATAATAGGAAAAACAACAATTCTGCACTAGTTTATATCTAACAAGCAATAAGTTAGCCACTCAGAAATATAAATATTTTGAAATGGAAGTTCCATAATTCCCACAGCTTAAAAATCCTTTCAATTAACAAAAAGACATAAATGTGTACTTTCTTTTGTGAAGCTAGTAGGTATCATCAAGAACATAGTCCTCAGAAAAGAAAATCAAAAGTTTTCTCATCAATAAAATTTCAAAGTCAGCTAAATAGTGCTCTGTGGGTAACACTACTCATTAACCTTTTCATAATATATACAGCCCTAAAAGCCTTGCCATTTTACTGTTCACATATCTTCATTATGGAGCCGTCAATGTCTCTGCACACAGAACTCTTTTGGTTCTTTGGCAACAATTAAAGTGCTATGATCACAAGGGGGAAAGGGTGAGAATAGACAGGCATCTTTTCAGGCTAAGATGTGGATGCCTACATATGAACACAATATACATTTGAACAAATCTAAGTTATAAAAATATCCAGCTTATGCCACATTGACATAAAGAACTCACTAAATGGACAAAAATGTTAGTTTTCAATCTATTTCCTTAAATAAGAGCAGATATACACAATATATTTATCTACTGGGAAATGTATACTACATGACAAGCATTAAAAAGTCTCAAAATATAAAATTTCTACTTTATTAAACAAATGCTTTACATCATTATATGGAAATTTCTACTTTTTTTTTTTTTTTTGGAATGCTCAAGAAGGAACTTATTAACATAATTCCATAGTTTGAAGGCAGAGATTAGATTGAGAAAGATATTATGATGAAAAGGCAAAAAGTTTAGTCCTAAGATCCTAAAACACAAATTACTGATATTTGAGATTACACAGGGAATGATTCTAAATTGCTGTGAATGTAAATGAACTCAAATATTTATCCTTAGTTTTATGCTTTCTAGATGATAATACAAGGTATACAAGGGAGAACACTTTAATGAAAAGCAGTATGTGAATACCTTGTAGGAATCCTGCCAAATATATAGTTATCTGATTAGAGAGCTACTATAATGTTTTGGGGTTTTTTTTCTGAAATAAGTAGGATGTTATGGTCATTTTAAAAAATGTGTAGTGCTTTTCTGTTTTTGTAATATTTGTAAATTCTATTTTAAAGAGTAGAAAATCATGGAGGGCATGTCATCTCACTAGCAAAAAACTGAGAATTATGAACTCAAAAGGGACCCTGGTATAAAAAAAGAAATAGCAAATACTATCTCTTAAAAAGGCATTAGAATAGTAGACGTTTTATTTCTGTTTCTGTTTCTGTTTTTTTAAATTAAATTGCCAATACCAAGGAAGCATGATCTCATTACATTCTGAATTAAAACATAATTCTACCTAACCAATGTCTTTTGTGAAATGTAAACACATTTGAATAGCACTCTTTTAAATAATGGACATTCCAAAAAACAGTTTACACTAGTTGGTTAAAAATCCTCTAGGGTATTCTGTATTAACATTAAAGACTCACCCAAGGTTTTTTCTCTAGCATTTTCCAAAATGTTCAACATGACCACTGAAAGATAAGATGGTTAAGTGAATGGACAATATAACACTACACAGCTGCATGGAATTTTATTATTTGGGCACATCATAATATATTTAATGATAGGTTAAATTGTTTAAACTCTTTCCAATATTTTAAAAATTTATGAAATAGAATTTTTGTTATGGCTGAATTTATGTTTATTATTTCAATATTTATTTTTAATCTTTCCAATCTACTTTTTGTTTCTCTGTTCATCTTTTCTTGTCTCACTTTGCAATATTTGAATTTTTTTAACTTTATCTTAATTTACAATCTTAATGCCTTTTATTTATTTGCCTTGCTTTATTGCAATTTTTAGAACTTCTAGCAAAATGTTGACAAGAATGGATGAGGTTGGATATTCTTTTTTTCAGATATTACAGGGAAAACGTCATTATATTACTATTCAGTATAGTATCAGCTATAGGTTTTTCACTGAAGCACGTTATCACATTGAGGAATTTCCCATCTCATGGGATGAATGAGAGTTGATAATTATGTAATTTTAATTATGCAATTTATTCAATAGTAAATAAATTTCTGATTTTTAATGGATTTTTAATAAAGTTGGGAATTTTATTTATTTATCCAGCAAAAGATTCTTGACTAATAAATATGTTAAGTCAAAAATTTTAACATACATTTAGGGTAGGTTAGCACAAGTGCTAACCTTATGATTTATATGTTTGCATAAAGATTTTACAGTTATCTCTTTAACCTGATCAGATATTTAGAAGTAGTACCAGTACCACACACCATCTCTAATGAAGTTTTTGTCTTTGATCACTCAATAGCTTTATTTTTTAAATAGAACAATTCGAATTTTGAATCTACTATTGTGACTCTTACTCCCTATTTCCCTTTTCCATACTTTTATTTTCATTAACTTTCAAGCTTAACAAGCAACCTTTATAAGGCTTTAACAATTTTAAAGTGTTTAAAGTGCCCGTCCCCCGCTTTGCCATGCTTCAGACCATCAATATCTCCCCAAGGGAGCCTTTATACACTTCTGCCTTGATTTTTGCAGTTTCCGTACAGGGTAAGATTGTTGTTTGCCTGGCTCTGGAAGCCAGGGCACTTGCCTTCCTGGTCACATGGGACGGTAATAATCAGTGTCATCAAAAAAGAGCTCATACCCCTCTCCAGACCCCAATTTTTGTGACTACTGCCTGGATAACTCTACATTGCCAGGATCTGGTAGGGAGTGGGGCTTAAGCTTGTGGGTCACATAGGACTGTAACTAACAGAGAAAGATATCTTTTTTTCTTGTTACGGTTTTATTTATTTATTTGTTTGACACAGAGAGAGCATGCACATGAGCACAAGCAGGGGGAGCTACAAAGGGAGAGGAAGAAGCAGGCTCCCGCTGAGCAGGGAGACCAACACGGGGCTCCATCCCAGGACCCTGGGATCATGACCTGAGCCAAAGGCAGAAACTTAACCAACTGAGCCACCCAGGCACCCCCAGAGAAAGAGATCTTAAACAGGTACCATCCCCAGACCACAATAAGAGGCAATGGACCCAGGAGCTCTGTTTTTCTGTGAAAGAAGTCTATTAGTTAATTATCATGACTGTGGCCAGAGAAGCAGTCTTCTTTTTTTTTTTTTTTTGGAAATGAATAGGTTTTATTTATTTATTTTTATTGGTTTATATTCCCAGTTTTTTTTCTTTTTATTAACATATAATGTATTATTTGTTTCAGGGGTACGGGTCTGTGATTCATCAGTCTTACACAATTCACAGCATTCACCATAGCACACACCCTCCCCAACGTCCATCACCCAGCCACCCCATCCCTCCCACCCCCCACCACTCCAGCAACCCTCAGTTTGTTTCCTGAGATTAAGAGTCTCTTATGGTTTGTCTCCCTCTCTGGTTTCATCTTGTTTCATTTTTCCCTCCCTTCCCCTATGATCCTCTGCCTTGTTTTTCAAATTCCATATATCAGTGAAATTGTATGATAATTATATTTCTCTGATTGACTTATTTCGCTTAGCATAATATCCTCTAGTTGCATCCACATCGTTGCAAATGGCAAGACTTCATTTTTGATGGCTGCATAATATTCCATTGTATATATATACCACTTCTTCTTTATCCATTCATCTGTCGATGGACATCTTGGCTCTTTCCATAGTTTGGCTATTGTGGACATTGCTGCTATAAACATCGGGGTGCACGTACCCCTTCGGATCACTACATTTGTATCTTTGGGGTAAATACCCAGTAGTGCAATTGCTGGGTCATACAGTAGCTCTATTTCCAACTTTTTGAGGAACCTCCATACTGTTTTCCAGAGTGGTTGCACCAGCTTGTATTCCCACCAACAGTGCAGGAGGGTTCCCCTTTCTCCGCTTCCTTGCCAACATCTGTCATTTCCTGATTTAATTTTAGCCATTCTGACTGGTGTGAGGTGATATCTCATTGAGGTTTTGATTTGTATTTCCCTGATGCTGAGTGATGTTGAGCACTTTTTCATATGTCTTTTGGCCATTTGGATGTCTTCTTTGGAGAAATGTCTGTTCATGTTTTCTGCCCATTTCTTGATTGGATTATTTGTTCTTTGGGTGTTGAGTTTGATAAGTTCTTTATAGATTTTGGATACTAGCTTTTAATCTGATATGTCATTTGCAAATATCTTTTCCCATTCTGTCGGTTGTCCTTTGGTTTTGTTGACTGTTTCCTTTGCTGTGCAAAAACTTTTTATCTTGATGAAGTCCCAATAGTTCATTTTTGGCCTTGCTTCCCTTGTCTTTGGTGATGTGTCTAGGAAGAAGTTGCTGCGGCAGAGGTTGAAGAGGTTGCTGCCTGTGTTCTCCTCAAGAATTTTGATGGATTCCTATCTCACATTTAGTCTTTCATCCATTTTGAGTCCGTTTTTGTGTGTGGTGTGAGGAAATGGTCCAGTTTCATTCTTCTGCATGTGGTTGTCCAATTTTCCCAACACCATTTGTTGAAGAGACTGTCTTTTCTCCATTGAACATTGTTTCCTGCTTTGTCAAAGATTAGTTGACTATAGAGTTGAGGGTTCATTCCTGGGCTTTCTATTCTGTTCCATTGATCTATGTGTCTATTTTTGTGCCAGTACCATATTGTCTTGATGATTACAGCTTTGTAATAGAGCTTGAAGTCTTTTAATTAAACACACATCTAGGGGCTGACTATAATTCTTTTCAGACCTTGGAGAGTGGGTGTTACCTTCACACTTACTTTCTGTTGTTCTATAGAGTGCCATTCTCTCCTGGAGGAGTGCTTTGCACATGTCCTGCAGGGTGCCCAGTTTTCCTGGGTCCCACAGGACTGTGGCAATCAGGGATGATTCTTGGAAGGCTACAACCCCCAGGGCACTACACAGACAGCTAACTGAGGCACACCCTATAGTTTTTCTGTGAAGGAGGCCACGTTGCTTATCCCAGAGCTTCAGACTGAGGCTCAAGATTTGGCACACATTTAGTGGTCCACCAAGCTACTCTCAAAGAACATAGACTGTGGATATCATCTTGGAGCTATCCCTCTGCCTTGCTTTAGCTCACATGTATCTTCCAGAAAGGATATTATACTCCAGATGAGTATCTGGAGCCCTGATTTTTACAACTCTTACTCTAGAGACACCTCCAAATCACCTACCTATGATGGCTAGTGGGGCTTATGTTTGTGGCCCCTCAGGACAATATATATTTGCACACTTTTAAAAGCTGCTGTGTGAGGGGCTGGCTTCCAGTCTCCCTGAATCTAAGTGCTATGATCTTCCCCTTTGGAAACACTGATAGGTCTTGGCACATCCTCAACTACTGGAAGCTATTAAAATATAATAGGCTGAAAAAAAAATAATAGACTGCTTGGATAAGCACTGAGGTTTAAGAGATGACCAAGAGCTAAGGCAGGGCTGAACAAAAGGCTCACCTCCTACATATGGCCACTCCTTCAAGACTTGAAGAGGTGGTGGTTTCATCTACTGTATAGAAAACAACACAGAAAGTCAAAACAAAAGGAAGTATGTTTCAAATGGAAGAACAGGATAAAACCTCAGGAAAAAAAACCTTAATGTAACAGAGATGAGTAATTTACCTGATAAAGAGTTCAAAGTCATGGTCATAATGATGCTCACTAAACTGAGGAGAAGAATAGGTGAACACAATGAGAACTTCAAAACACGGAGACAATATAAGAAAGTAGCAAATAGAATCACAAAGCTGAAGAATACAATAACTGGACTGAAAAATACACTAGAGAGGTTCAAAAGCAGACTAGATGAAGCAGAAAAATCAGTCGATCCAAAAGCAAAGCAGTGGAACTCATCCAATTAGAGGAGAAAAAGGAAAAAAAAAAGTGAAAAAGTAAAAATAGCTCAAGGAATTTATGGGACAACATCAAACTAACTAATATTTGCATTATAGGGCTCCTGAAAAGAGAAGAGAAAAAAGGAATGTATTATACTTGAAGAAGTAATGGCTGAAAACTTCCCTAGCTTGAGGAAGAAAATAGATATCCATATATAAGAAGCCCAGAAAATTCCAAAAAAGATAACCCCAAAACAGACTCATATTGAGACACATTATAATTAAAATGTCAAAAGTTAAGGACGGGAGAAAATAGTAACAGTGGCAAGGAAAACACCACTTGTTACATTCAAGGGAACCCCCCCTAAGATATTTAGCAGATTTTTCAGCACAGACATTGCAGGCCAGAAGGGAATGGCATGATATATTCCAAGTGCTGAAAGAAAATAAATAAATAAATAAAATAAACTTCCAACTAAGAATACTCTACCTTGCAAAGTTATCATTAAGAATTGAAGGAGAGATAGTTTTCCAGACAAGCAAAAGCTAACAGAGTTCATCACCACTAAACCAGCCTTACAAGAAATGTTAAAGGGACTTCTTTAAGCTGAAAAGAAGGGGCACTAATTAGTAACAAGAACACATATGACAGAACAAATCTTACTGGAAAAGTAAATATATTATAAAAGTAATAGATTAATTATTAAGCTAGTATAATGGTTAAAAGACAAAAATAGTAAAAATAACTATGGCTACAAAAATTAGTTAAGGGATACACAGGATAAGAAGCTGTGAAATGTGGGGCTCCTGGGTGGCTCAGTTGTTAAGTGTCTGCCTTCGAATCAGGTCATGATCCTAGTGTCCTGGGATCAAGCCCCACATTGGGCTCCCTGCTCAGCAGGAAGCCTGCTTCTCCCTTTCCCACTCCCCCTGCTTATGTTCCCTCTGTCACTGTGTCTCTCTCTGTCAAATAAATAAAAAAAAGAAAGAAAGAAAGAAATCCATGCCTTTGTGTGATAAGGAATTAAAAAAAAAAGAAATTGTGAAATGTGACATCAAAAACATAAAACATGGGTGGGGAGAGTAAAATGTTGAGTTCAGAATGAGATCAAACTTAAGCTGTTATCAACTTAAAATATACATTTATGGATATAAATTATTATATGTAAGCCTCATGGCAACTGCAAAGAAAAAAACCTATAGTAAATACACAAAATAGAAAGAGAAAGGAATATGAGCATACCACTATAAAAAGTCATCCAACTACAAGAACAAAAGAAGAAGAAAGGAACAGAGAGGAACTACAAAAACCGCTAAAAACAATTAACAAAAGGGCAGTAAGCGTATACCTTTCAATAATTACTTTAAATGTAAATGGCCTAAATTCTCCAATCAAAAAGACATAAAGTAGCTGAATGAATTTTAAAAAGACCCATCTATTTGCTACCTTGATACTTTATGCAAATGGTAACCAAAAGAAAGCTGGAGTAGCTATATTTAAATCAGACAAAATAGACTTTAAAACAAAAACTGTAAGAAGAGACAAAGAAGGGTATGACATAATAATAAAGGGATCCATCCAACAAGAGGATATAACAATTGTAAATATCTATGCACCCAACATAGGAGCAATTAAACATATAAAGCAAATATTAACAGACCTAAGAGGAGAGGTGGGGTTTGGAGAACGGGAGAAACAGATAAACTGGGTTTTGTTTTTTTGTTTGTTTGTTTGTTTAAATAAATTTAATAAAAATAAGAAACAGCTGTTGAACACAAAATATACTAGACAACTGTGTGCAGCAAACCATGGAAGAACCCAGAACTCATTACTATGCCCACTAAAACAAAGTGGTTTATAGAAATTTACATTTATAAATTCAGGAAACAATGAGAGTTAATGAAGATATATCTTTGAATATAAGATTTTGATGAATATGTCACCATTACTATTTTGGTCTTCTTTGTATCTTCATAAAGTTTTCACTGGTACTCTTCACTGACAAAACTAATTTCAAGTAAAATAATAATAGGGGAAACTTTCATTAAACTTTCTATTTTTATGAATTCTATAATATGTGAAGTCTCTTTTATATCAACCTAGAGCAGTTTAGAGATTCCTTTTAGAAGGTTTTCTTCTAGAAATTTAAATTATCAAATACTTATATCCATTGCTTTTATTTCTCCTTTTTCTACAACAAGGTCACCATAGACAAGCGAGAGTAACTGTACTGTACAAAATAAATTTTCATATTTTAGATGGTTAACAGAATTGTTCTATAATTTGAGATATAATACTGTTCTTAAAACAATAAAACAAAAACACACCCATAAAGTTGTATGTACTCAGTGTAAAGCTAGAATGTTTGACTTTTACTGTTACTTTATAATTTCTGATTATCTTTTGAATATAAGGGCATGCATTACTTCTCTCCTTAAAGAACTATTGTTTTTGAGTGTATTGACTAGGTAATCTAAATTTTAGTGGTCATCACAATAGCATGGAGAACTGGGACCCACCTCCAGAAAGTCATAGTAGTTTTGGGGTGCATCTCATTAATTTGCATTTTTAACAATATCCCAATTGATGCTAATCAATACTGGTCTTCAGAGCCTTAAGTATCCCTGGGCTAATATGTAAGGTATGTGCTATATCATTAATACACATCATATCATTTATGTTCTACTCAAAGATTGTGAAATGTTTTGTATTAACATAACTAAAGAAAATATATTAATATGTTCTATATAAGAACTTAGATCTGTAGTTGAACTTTTAAAATAAATACAAACATAGATAAAAGTTGGTAACTTGTTTGGGAACAAAAGGATTTGTTTACTTAGGTACCTTAATTCAAGCTACCATGAATTCTCATACAGTGTTCTGTAAAGAATTTCCTAACTGGCCTTTCTGCCTATAATCTCATTATTCTCTACTTAAATTTGCATGTCATTCCCTGATTTTCTGAAAAATCTGACCAAAGTTATAAAACTCTTTTTCCTCAAGATGAAGTCCAAATGTATAAATTTGGCTTAAAATATCTTTATGATTACATTCCTACTTCATCTCCCATCAAGCTGTGAATACTTTCTCTGCTCTCAAGGTTAGAGAAATAACTAGTTACATCTTTCTTTACTAACCAGGACTTTCCATAGATCATTCCTCAACCTGGAACTTATCCCATTTTCCAACACTTGTCCCTGCTAAATTTGTCTTGAGAGCTCCTTCTCATCTTCCAGATATTACTTTTCCCAAAAACACTTCCCTGTTCTTTCAAAACTAGGCTAAGATATTTCCATTATGGATTCCTGAGGCACTGCTTTATAACTCTATCTATACAATCCTCAGGCTGTATTATAATTTCCCATTTACTCTTATTATTTCTCTATTGGACTGCCAAGTCCTTGAAAGCAAGAGTACTTTGTTTTTTTACTATTGCATTCCCAAAGGCTAACACAATATCCTTGTTAATAATAGATATTTTGCAAATAGATCCTAAATGAGAGAATGGATATATGAAATGATTATATTATAAAGAATAGCACAAAAGAATAAAAATTAAATGGCTAAAATGGGGTGAAAAAACAGTTCTTCAGGATTTTGTCATTATTCCCTACTGTCTGCTCCTCAGATTTTAAACATTATCTTCCACAGATTTGTAAATTAAGACTAGACCTTGATTAAAATGTTCTTTCAAAGTATCACTGAATCTAAAGCTGAGCCAAAAAAAAAAAAAAAAAAAAAACCCACAAATATCTGCATACACACACACACACACACACACAAAACAAAACAAAACTCTGAATCTAGCCCTCAAAAATCTAAATCACTTTTTGAAATTTGTGCTAGGTCTTTGATTTTCTTTTTTGGGGCGAACAAACTTTGAATACAGATGTAGACTTAAAACTACGTCACTATTTGTGACTTGTGGGAACCTAGACATGTTTGTTAAGCACTTTGTGCTGTGGTTTCTTTGTTTACAAAATTAAACATAACATTTCAAAGTACATCACACTCTCTAACATAATGGCAGTAAATAATGTCTTTTTTCATTTACTTCTTGTTATCAAAATGTCTCCAAGCTAATTCTATAAAACCATAGTTGTAGTTTTCTAATCACTGGTGGTCCATTGATTTAACTAAACCTTTTTCTTTTAATAAAGTCATAAGAAACAGCTTTAGTTTCTTTTTTTGATGACCATCAAGCAGCTAGAAGATCTATAAAGATAATTATGGGGCTCATGACAGAATATATACCAGTGAGTTGCCATATGGATCCATATACTGATATTTATACTTTTCTTATTCTACCACCTTTTTTCTTTCTTTTACCTCTTTGTGTTATTTTTAAAGTTAGAATATTCAAAACTTACTTTCATTTAAAATCTTATTGTTTTCTTAGCACTGGTTTGACTACAGTTATTTTATAAAATGATTCACAATAGAATGTAGTTTTATCATTTTCATGATGGCCTATACAAGATTCCTCTAGTACAAATGATTATGAAAAACCATAAAGGGGACTAGGAGGTACAAACTTCCAATTATAAAATAAATAAGTCATGGAGATGAAAAGTACTACCTAGGGAATATAGTCAATAATATTGTAATAATGTTGTATGGTGACTATACTTACCATGGTGAGCATTGAATAATGTATAGAACTATTGAATCAATATGTTGCACAGCTAAAACTAATATAACTTGTTTATTAATTGTACTTCAATAAAAAAGGAAGAAAATTTAAAAATTTTTAAAAACAGGAATTGAGGTACTGGAAGAAAGGCATAATTTTTTCTAATATTCAAATTATTTAATTGCATTATTTTCCTAGACAAACAGATGTATACAACTAAGACTGTCCATGCCTGCATATTTATTTGTCCTTTTAGATGAATAAGTAAGTAATGTTATATTTATGTTTAATGAGCTCTTACTATTTTTACCTATTTCAGTAGGTCAATTTTTATATTAACGTAATTAAAACACTAGGAATACAGAATATCAGCCTTTCCAAATGCACATCTTGACTGTATATTAATCAGTGTCATACACTGTTAGCATTTATAATCAATACTTGGCATTGCAAAATAAAAATAAATAAATAAATCTTAAAAATAAATAAATAAGTAAATAAATAGATTTTAAGATAATATTTATTAATGAGAAAGAATAGGGAAAGGAAATGATTGAAATCAAGTGAACCATATGAAGTAGACCTTCCTTCATTTGTTTTTTTAGCAAATAGCTAATTATATTTCTTTTCACATATTTTACATTCCCAAAAGAAATATACTGTGTAAAGTTTTATCAAGAATTTCATTTAAGGGGCGCCTGGGTGGCTCAGTTGGTTAAGCGACTGCCTTCAGCTCAGGTCATGAATCCGGAGTCCCGGGATGAAGTCCCACATCGGGCTCCCTGCTCAGCAGGGAGTCTGCTTCTCCCTCTGACCCTACCCCCTCTTGAGCGCTCTCTCTCACTCTCTCTCTCTCTCTCAAATAAATTAAAAAAAAAAAAAGGATTTCACTTAAAGAAATTAAGAATAAAGAATTTCATTAATAACTGGTTTTCACTTAATTGTTAAAAATGATCAAAGCTTTCAAAAATATTATCTTCATTACTATAATCCATTCATTATCTAACACATTAGTACAAATACAAATTTTCTTGTTTCAAGGAGTTTGTGATACTAACAATTTAAATATCATGCAGTTCAAGCTTCTGTAATTTATCTTTCAGAGTAAATATATATTATGCATTCAGACAGTTTTTAACATTTTAATTGCCCTCCTCTTGTGTACATGGCACTGATCTAAGGCCTGAGGATACAAGAAACAGAACAGACAAGAGTATATGAGGAAAAATAAAAGGTTAAGAATTGTTGGACTAGAATGTCAAGCAAATTATCCAGAAATGATACTGGGGGCTATTTCTATACTGAGTATATTATACAAAAGTGCCTTGAGTCTTCGTATTTTCATATAATCTATATGTAAATTAATTAATTAATTCCTTGGTATCAAGTAGATGGAGATGACATGCTCTTTTGTATTATATAATATCATCCTAAATTTCAGGTTTTAAAAAAATTATATTCAAAGATTGCATTCAGTGTAATGTTATTCCTTGCTGTAAATGTAAGCCCACTGTACTATACAGAAATATATTGGCTTACATAGAAAAACTTTCATAATTGTGTTTTTAAACAAGGCTTTCAACTTGTGTGCAAGCTAGAGACTTGGAAAATGCTAGTGTGTATTATAAATTTGCTGTTTTATTTTATTCAGCCCTAATGATTTTCATTATCTCCTTAGTTGATAGAATCCATTTCCAAAACCAATAATCTCTTGAAATCCACTGAGCCACAAATTACTCATTAGAGAAAAATTTCAAAGATCATTACCTTTACCATAGATTTTCATTTTTCATCTCCTGCATACTCACTTGTAATGCTTCTCATAATAAAGGGAGGAGAGATTATATAGTTACAGACGGTGGTTTCAATAAAATACAGACCAATGTCTTGTTTACCATTAAAATCAGTACATTTTATTAAAAGTCAATATTGCATCATGTTTAACCTTGATTTTGTATTTACAGATCTAATATGTTATCATTAAAATATAAATGGGCTCTTGATTACAGTGTTCTGATGGTTTCTGAGGTATCTTATGATTTTATTATAATTTTGGGAAAGGGGCAAATGTTTATGAATATTTGATGAACTTCCTTTTAGAGTTGAACAGTAATTAGTAAGGAATTATTTAACGTATTTAACTTGGGGGCATTTCTTATATAAGAATGTGATTTTACAAGTATTAAAGTTTCTTACTTATAAGTAAAATAAATGTTTCATTTCTTTAAAAATCATAAATCTATTCATGTGACTCATTAAGAGAAAAAAATTATCTTAACATGAAGTTAATCACTTTGAATTAAATGAATGTTGCCCTCACAATCTCTGTATGTATATTCAAATGCTCAAAATGCATGTGGGAGTGACTAGAAGTTCAATAAAAATCTGAATAATTGTGTCATATAATAAATGTTGCTGTTAAGAAAAATTACACTCCACTTAATGATGTCTTTGTGTTTCAAGCACATAGCTAAAGAAAGATTTTATAATCCATGCTTTAGGAAATCTTGGTCTGAGTATTGATAGTATGATTTATTAGCCTTGTGACCCTGGACAAGTTATTTAGTTTCTCTTCCATTTTTTCACATACAGAACAGAAAATTAGGTCTTTTTTACAAAGCTTTTAACCACAGTGCTTGACACATGGACATTTTGATGGATGTGTGACTTTATTACTTTTGACCAACCAGGCCTACATTTTGTTTTGGGCCTTCTCTAAGTTGTGATTATTAACTGGCAGCAAACCCCGCCTCACACCATCAGGGTTGACAAAGCTAGTTGCTTGCTTCTCAAGCCTCCATTGCAAACAGTACACAAGCATGTGACTCAGGCTCTGGCAACCAGAGGCATCAGGCCAACATGGGCTTAGGAGCTGCTGGTAGATAAAGATTAAAAAAAAAAAAAAAAAAAGGAACACTGTTTTTCAAGAGTTGGTAGGGAGAGGTGGAACAAAGGAGCAGCTCCATTACCAAAAGCACTTTGGGAATTATTATGGGAGAAGCTGGTGTTAGCCAATATATACCAGTATGTTTGTACTGGTCATTAAAATAAGGTTTGGGGCACTTTTCTTCTGTTTAGCATCTGGCCTACTTCCCAGCCTTCCTAATGATTCTGTGAAATGCCCAATATCTCTTAATAAACTCCCTTTCTGCTTAACCCAGCAAGAGCGGCTTGAAGTGCTTACAAATAAGAACACCCTCTGATGCAGAAAGTGGTCACTGAATGTTGGTTACTGTTTTCTTATAAAGTAGAGCAAATAGTTCATACAATTTATTCAATGGACATACGAAATCTTTCATTTTTTAAAGGACTGGACAAGATGGCCCTAACTTTACACTTTATATCTAACAGAACCTTGTGATCCTGTGAGATACATCACATATGCCGGGTGGATTTTGAATATTGGTGCTAGCACACAAGAGCAAATTATATACATATATAAATAAATAAATGGATGCTGCCCTCAAAATCTCTGGATGTATATATGAATGCTCAAAATGCATGTAGAAGTGATTAGAAATTCAATAAAAAACATGTGTGCCTAATTTTGTCATATAATAAATGTTGCTATTAAGGAAAATTACAGGGGCGCCTGGGTGTCTCAGTCGGTTGAACAACTGACTCTTATTTTCCACTCAGGTCATGATCTCAAGGTCATGGGATTGAGCCCTGTGTAGGGCTCCACGCTGAGCATGAAGCCTGTTTTGGATTTTCTCTCTCCTTCTGCCCCTCCCCCATCTCATTCTAATTCTTTCTTTAAAAAAAAAAAAAAGAAAAATTACATGCCACTTAATATGAATATATATATATAGTTCTATAGGTCTGAGGTTCTACCTCTACCAAGAAGTGGGAGATCAATTATATACGTGAAAACTAAAAAAAAAAAAAAAAAAAAAAAACCCATTTAATATAAATATATATATATATAAAAATAGTTCTATAGTTCTGAGGTTCTACCTCTACCAAGAAGTGGGAGATCAATTATATATGTGAAAATTACAAAAAAAAAAAAAACAATAAAATATTCTTGTATAACCACAAATGGGAAGGAAACAGAGGACAAAAGGAAGTTTGATTCTCAGCCTTGAGAAATAAATGGGACCTACAAATGTTCAGTAATGCATGTTAATGACACCTTACACTTTGCAGCTATAGTTTTGCTTAAAATAGATAGAATAATATTTGAAAACATTCAAGAAATGGCTACATTTTAATTATTTTTTGTCATGCTTACTCACATTAGGTAAAACAGCTTGTTTTCACATAATTTTCCTATATAGTCCTTGTGCTAATTAATCCGGCCATACAAAGCCATAAAACGTACACTAAAAAGACATAAAAAATAATTGACTTCCCTAAGGCAACGTTCATGGCTTCTCCTGGTAGGATATGGATTCATTAAAGTTCTTGCCATTACTTGTATTCATTAAAGGATGAAACAATCTATTTTGTCATCAACAAACCAAACAAACTCTCTAACTTCTCACTAGGTCCATAACATTTTGTTGAATTTGTCTGACCCTGACTTTCCTCGAAGCTTTTCAAAGAAGAAAGTAGGAAGTTCCATGTGGAGGGAAATTAAGTGGGCCTGGAACAAGCTCCTAAAGTGGGCTGGTAACTGTAGATTCAGAATATAGGAGAGTTCAAGTGATATTGAATGGTAAGTAGCTGCTGGTAGACATCCCAGCAAATAACAACAATTCTGGAGACTGTTAGCATATGTTTTAAACTTTTTGAGTAATAACAAAAGCTATTACATCAGTGACAATATTTATAAAGTTTCACAGTATAGAATATTTGTAAAAATCTACATGTAATACACATAGCTGACATAGCCTTAATATATTATTTTCCTTATTACATGAAGAGTAATGACTATGAAAAGGAAAAACACCAAAACAGCAATAGAAGAGTAGTTGAAGGACTTCAAGGAAAAAACACAAATTGCTAGTAAATACAACTATGTTCCAATGTCCAAGAAATAAAATACATGCCACTGAAATTCATACATACCGTCTTTTTTCCCTGTCTATAAAATTGGCAAACATTAGGGAAACAAAGCAAACAGATAGTCAGTGCTGGAAAGCTGCAGTGGAATAATCAGTCTCATGCACTGCTAGATAGGATATAAAGCTGTCCAGAAAACAAGCACCAGAAGTCCTTAGAAATGTATCTCCTATGACCAAGTGAGTCTACTTCAAGAATCTTTTCTAAGTGAATAATTAAAATTTGGGACCCCATATTTGGATTCTTGTCTTTTTTTTAAGCAAAGAATTGTTAGATTTATAATAAAAGTATTGCATAATTTAGTTTTAAATGAATAAAGCAGACTATACAAATCTTTTTATATAGTATGGTACGCATATATATACATATATATACATACGTATATATTTATATATATAAAATCATCATGTACACACTTAAACACCAATCTATATATATGATTATGTGCACCTATTATGTGTGTGTCATACCTGAATCTATAAAAATGTTTAAAAGGAGTATTTACAGTAGCTGTATCAAGGAGGCAAAATTCCAGTTAATTTAAGTATTTCTTTTTGTATTTCCAGTATAATCAGCACACATTGTTATATTAGTTTTAGGTATATAATATATATATAGTGATTCAACAATTCTGTACATTATTCAGTGCTCATCTTAATAAGTGTACTGTTAATCTGCTTCATCTATTTCACTCATCCCCTCACCTACCTCCCCTCTGGTAACCACTAGTTCTCTATATTTGAGAGTATGTTTTTTGGTTTATCTCTTTTTTTCTTTGTTTTATTTCTTAAGTTCCACATATAAATGAAATCATATATTTGTCTTTCCCTGACTGCCTTATTTCATTTAGCATGATACCCTCTAGATCCATCCATGTTGTTGCAAATTACAAGATTTCAATTTTGTATGGCTCAGTAATATTCCATTATATATATACATATATATATCACTTTTTTATCTATCATCTGTCTATCTATCTATCTATCTATCTATCTATCTATCTATCTATCTATCATCTATCTATATGACTTCTTTATCCATTCATCTGTTGGTGGACAGTTGGGTTGCTTCCACACTTCGGATATTGTAAATAATGCCGCAGTAAACATAGGGGTGCATATATCTTTTCAAATTAGTGTTTTCATATTCTTTGGGTAAATACCCAGTAATGGAATTACTGGATCATGTAGTAATTATATTTTTAATTTTTTTGATAAACCTCCAATCTATTTCCACAGTGACTGCACCAGTTTACGTTCCCACTAATGGCACACAAGGGTTCCTTTTCCTCTATTCCTTGTTAGCACTTGTTGTTTCTTGTGTTTTTGATTTTAGCCATTCTGACAGGTATGAGGTGATGTATCATTGTGGTTTTGATTTGCATTTCCCTGATGATCAGTGATGTTGAGCATTGGTTCCCGCAGCTGTCAGTGTATCTAGGCTGGAGGGGCAGGGAAGGAGGGGAATGGCACCTGCCAGCTCCTTTGTTCTTGGAGAAGTCTCCCAAAGATCCCTGTCCCTCTAGCACAGGCCCTGAGATTAGCAAACAAATACCCCTCCAGTATGCCCCAGGCATCTTTCAAACTGCTATTTCTACACTATATCTCAGGGTGGCTGTTTATTGTGCCATCATTCTCTGGTTCTCCCAAAGCCAGGCCTGCTAATTTTTAAAGTTCCAGGGGTTAAGCCTCACTGATTGGAAGAACTTGAGAAGTTAAGCCCCTCTGGTTTTCAGAGCCAAATATTGTGGGGTTTTGTCTCTCCAGTGCAGGTCTCTCATGCATGGGGTGCCTGGTGTGGGATCTGCTCTTCTCTTCTCTCCTTTCCATGCCTGTGGCATCCCTCCGTCCCATGGACAATCCTCTGGGTCAGTTTGGCTCCCAACCATATCTCTGCTCTTCTTATTCTCTTTGATGTGGCCTTTTCACTACATTTAGCTGTAGAGAGTCTGGTCTGCCAGTCTTCAGGTTGTTCTCCAGGTTATTTACACTTGTGTGGGTGTTATCTAGATGTATTTGTAAGAAGAGGTGAGACTAGGATCCTTCTTCACCTCTACTACTACTTTTTTTTTTTTTTTAAACTCACTGCCTCCCCTCATCCCACCATTTCCTCCATCACCCATCACTTGAACACACAGGGGTGGCACACCCCCCAGCACACACACACACACACACACACACACACACACACGAGCAGTCAGTACAACACCTGCACACCCACCTTAACCAATAGGAACCTAAAAGCAAGGCCAGATGCAGTCAAAATCCTCAGAAAGAGGCAGAGGAGGAGGGAGAAGGGGGAGACAGAGGGCAGCATGCTCTGTGTTCAGGCCTTTACAGCAAGGCCCTAGAAGCTGCCAAGGCCTTTGGTTGGGTTGGGGGTGGGGAGTCGTTAAGGCAAATAACTGAAGGCATTTCAGTTGGTGGTGCTGCCAGTGACTCACTGTTTCTTTATTGCAACATGTTCTCTATAAAATGCATTTTCCTCTCCCAGTATCTGCTTTTCAACATGTGATGTCATCATAAATCATCCCTTTTTTTTTTCCTTTAAAACATCTGCAGATTTCTTGGAGTTTCTAAAAAGCTAAGAAAGCCAGCACCATCTCCCAGTTTTGGCAGAGAAACCCATTTCTTTCCCAAGAAGTCTGTCTCCACTTTTTCCCCTTGCTCCCCTATAAGAGTCCTCAGAAGGTTAAAGCTCAGACTGGGCCTCTGCAAAATGTCCACAGTCTCTGCTGAGGTGCTCTGGAATTTCCCTGCCAACCTGGTCTCTGTAGGACACTTGAATTCCACTGACCAGAGCCCGGCCATGGCGAAGGGGCAGACCCATGGTGCGAGCACTGAGTGCAGGGCACTGAGCACCTGAGCACCCAGCACGGAGTACAGCTGCCCTGGGTAGCCTATTTTTCTTTATAATTTTTTTTGTTTTTCTAAAATTTCCAAATTGATCAAATTCTTCAATATCTTGTAAAACATATTTTTAATATGCTGATAAAATAAGAACTTCAGTTCTAACATCTTTGAAAGAGCAAAGGTAAAAAAGAAGTTGTTTATTTTCCAAAACTGATATTATGAAATTCAAATGCTGGGTGTGTTTTCGCTGGGACACCCTCCTTTCAGTAACACTTGCCCACTCTGGTGCAACATAGGAACCTGTGGTCATAATCCGTTTTTTAAGTCCTCACTCCTTACTCCAAAAGATTTAACATAACTTTCCCAAC
The DNA here is from genome assembly GCF_004348235.1 of Phoca vitulina. Classification (NCBI taxonomy): domain Eukaryota; kingdom Metazoa; phylum Chordata; class Mammalia; order Carnivora; family Phocidae; genus Phoca; species Phoca vitulina. The sequence continues at coordinate 41,394,630 of NW_022589708.1, forward strand.
CCCCAAAATGTGTAGTTACGGAATCTGTAATTTTTACTTTAAATTTATAATTTGTTATCTGGCTCCCCAGTTCACAGTAGTAAAATGTGTGTGTGTGTGTGTGTGTGTGTGTGTGTGTAGGTGTAGGTGTAGGTGTGTGTGTGTGTAGGGTGGTGTGGGTGGAGGATGTGCAGAAAGTTCTGAGTAACAAAAGAGGCTATGGGGACAGTTTTATAAAGAAAGAGGACCTAAAAAACACCCTCCTTCTTTTTTCTTCCATTTCAAAAATCCAAACAATGCAACTCTGTTCTTGTTTAGATAGTAATATCATGTATCTCAGTGATCTCTAAGTAAGCTGCAATAATTAAAGTTTTTAGTGATGTATCTGTCACCAACAAATGTTCACTTTTCTTTCCCTACAACTCATTTGTTCAATTATGAAATTGAATTACTTATGTTATAAGCATTTCTTTCTAGAAAAGCTTATTGTGTGCCTTTAGCAAACTCTGAGGTATAATTTATTTTCTAGAGCTCCCTACAGGATCAGGCTGAGTCTGGGACCTCCTCTGAAAGCACAGCCTGGCTTGGTTTCTTTCCCTAACCTGGGAAACCCAGGTTTCTTTCCCTAACCTGAGAAACCCAATGCAAAACACTTCCAGAGTGGAAAACATGACACAGGATGCCACTTTTTAATAGGGGTACAGCTTACTGTTCTACTTAAATGGGAAGCCAGAGTCTTGAATGAAATCATCAGTTATACCTGATGGACTCTTTTAACACAGGAATTTATCAATAACACAAACAAAAAATGATATAAATAAAAGGAATTAAGCACATGTTATGCAGTGAACTTTGTGAAGAATAAACAACCTAATAAGCATGTTTGCTTGTTCCAACTCTCTCTCTCTTATGTCCCTGTCATCTACCTCTGCCTTTCTCTCTGGCCCAGGAAGTTGACCTCCATTATTTCATCAAGAGGGCTCTGTGCCTCTGCATTTCAGTTGGGTAAAGACAATGGGAAGCCTCATTAGGAGATCATAGGGAGCAAGGAGATGAATTAAAGTGTTCATTCCCTTGGCTACCTTCCTATGAAGTTTTTTTAGGCTTCTAACTTCAATTCTTGACCAAAATCACATTGATCTTAAGACTGCTGACCTATCCAAAGTTCTGTCCTTCTGACTCCTATGATATATCTCTGATAGGCCACCGTATCTGGCTTCTGATAGAATTTGCTCCCCTTTTTCCCCCTTTGGGCTTAGGGATGGTAATAGCTTGCTACTATTAGCCCTGAGTTATTGTAATATCCCTGTGGTTTCCCTAAAACTACACTTTTGTAAACATTAAAATTGTAATTAGGTATTACTCACATTGTCCCACTTTCAGTGTGCCATCCTTTTCCTGTTATGATCTTAATGGAAGTATGCATCTAAATTTATAAGTATTGTATAATATGTTCATCATTTTGAATTACTTTCTCTTATTTCTATGTAACTGGCACCAAATCCTATGTAAATATATCTTCCTTTATCATTTTAAATTATATGTATATGTCCAATCTCTGTGTTTTTTAATACAATTTTAAACACTCATACAGATTTAAACAACATGTTACAATATAATTTCTTCTGGTGTCAAGATTGTTTAATCTAATTATGGTCATGTTGGTTTTCTTTTATTCATATATTAAGAGTCGAGTTTTACTAAGTTATATTTCTGGAGCCATATCTATTCCTTCTAGATACTGTTTAATTCGAACAACATTGATTTTCAAGGATATGTACTCCCCTTTAGTGTGCTCTGTATAGTTGCTATGGTTGCCTTTTTTTTTTTTTTTTTTTTTTTTCTGGGAATATTTCTACCTATATTACATCTCTAGGGCTATATGAGCTCCATTTAGAAAACTTTCTCATCTCTGCTCCAGAGATGGAAGAGTGTTTATAGTTTTATCTCTTTATGATATAGAGAGAAAAGGTGCCCAATTTATATAAAATTTAAGAAAACATCTTCCAAAAGGGAAAAATCCCTGAAATAAGAAGTAACTAGATGTAGCTGCTTTAAACATTTTTTTTAAAGATTTTATTTATTTGACAGAGAGAACACAAGCAGGGGGAGCGGCAGGCAGAGGGAGAAGCAGGCTCCCCGCTGAGCAGGGAGCCCCGTGCGGGACTTGATCCCAGGACCCTGAGATCATGACTTGAGCCAAAGGCAGACGTTTAACTGACTGAGCCACCCAGGCATCCCTGCTTGAAACATTTGAAGCCCTCCTCATGTGAGGGTTAAACACACATGTTCATAAATCCATGAGATCTTTTCAGGCAATCACAAATGCAGTTTAGATCTTTATTTTTTGTTTTAGAGTTCCATGTTGCATAATAAAAATTATATATTGCATTAAGTCATATCTAATTACAAACCTAAACTGTTACTTAATTTGATTAATATATTCAAAATCTCATTATCTTGGAAAATTTTTGACCTAGTTAATCAGCTTATATTTATTGAACCCAATATATGTGAAGCACTAGATTTAAAGTAGTAAAAGAGGAAAACATCTACTCAAACTTAAAAGAAATTTTATGAAGTCTTGAATTTATTCATTCAGTCTTCAAATATATATTATATACAGGCACTAGGAGACAAAGAAAATGATTCCATGCAACTTCTTTATCCTTTATGATTTCAGAGTATTTTTACTTTTCATGAATCTACTTTGTTTATTTTATCTGTATTCCCCTTGATACAACATTTCTTGGGCAAGGTTTATTATATTTTCCTTCGCGTCAGGAGCCCTTGTCACAGTTCCTGTCCCACACATAGTACTTGGTTCATTATCTTAATTCTTAATGCTCTAGTAATTCTAATCTATCTCAGGGTTAGAATCATGCTGCTGGTCTTCCTTCCTCAAGTCAGAAAAGGAGAGACCTGAAAATACATTTCTTAAAGTAACACAGAAAAAAAATAAATAAATCCCAAACATTGCTTAATTTTTTACACCTTTTAGAGTCTTATAAATAAGAGAAAATTTTTAAAAGTAATTAAATCCTTTAGTATTCCTCCTTTTTTTTGAGAAGTAGTAAATAAATAAAAGAATATATATTTTTAAATTTTATTACTTTTGCATATACTTGCTTTCTGGAATTGATACTGGAATTTGAGTAAATTTCTATCTTTAGTTTATGCCACATTATCAATATACCTCATGCAAAATCTCTCAAATTATTTATTTAGTCATTTATCAATTCATTTTTTTTAGTGCTTACATGCCGTAGCTTCATTTTCCTTCCTCCACAGAATAATTACATATAACACTTATCATCAAAGAGATTGTGAGCTATAATGAAAAAAAAAGTCTTACAGCACATTTTCTAAAGAATAAAATTAAATTAATAAAATAATTCAAGGTTTATGATGCACTTCTTAAATAATTCCTAAACAATAGTTTGACTACTGAGATCTTTAGTTTCTATGGAAAGCAATATTATGGAATGAGCAGAGAAGACAACAAATTTCATTTGGCGAGACTTGTCAGTGTGTTGTTGAGAGAACATAAGAGAGTGAGTGAACTCATGAGAAAGGAAGAAAGAGAATTTCACTGAGTTCAACTGTTGTCAGGGGCCACTTTATGGCAATCGCCAGTGAAGTTTCACACGGACCCACATTGGGAAGAGACCTATACTTGGGGCTTCATGTTCTGTGGTCAACATGTTTAAACTCTTATTATTATCTTTGAATCTGTGCTTTAAGTGAAATCCATAAGACAATGGAGCATGCTCCAGGGATTTCAAGCCTCACATGTGACGCTGCCTCCTGATCTTCCTGAGATAGGTTCTTTGAAGCCAGTTTCCTTCCTCTTAGTGCTAAAGACCCCACCCAGCCTCCTACTTCCCACCCCAGCCCAGCTTCCATTGCCACCTTCTGCCCAGAGTATGTTCCCGGTATTATTGGCATGGGGAGCCCTGTGTTCTGCCACTAGTGTCTGCCCCAAATGGACACCTGGATACAGTCACAAAGGTGGTCAAAGTCTGCTGCATGCGTCCTGTGGCATCTTGGGGTGGGGCATAGCTTGAACCTCCTGCTCTGGGCTGTCAGCACCACAGCACATTCAGCTAGAGACTTAAAGTGGTGAGCTCCTCATGCACCCTGATCTAAGAACTTAGCATAGCTTAGTCCCTTGTCTGCCATGTGTGATAGGCCCACCTCCAGCCAGGGCACCGGCATCTGTCTAGCAGCCTACAGAGGGACCCAGCAGCCAGTGCACTGCCCGTCAAGATGTGGGGCAGGATCCTCAGAGCTAGTGAGATTTTGCATGTAGCCTCTGAGTGTCCCTACGTCTGAGGGAGCTTGACATTAAACAGCAAATAAAAAATATTATGACAGGTGGACAGAAAGACTGTGGAAGAAAGGTTTTAAATAATAGATGATAGATGATAGATGATAGATGATAGATGATAGATAGATAGATAGATATAAATTTAGTTAGTACTGTTTCTTGTTAGTTAGTACTAGTTAGTTTCTAGTTAGTACTTTTAAAAAGAAAAACCACAGACCCAAGACAGAGTCACTAATGCTAGGCCAAGTCACCAAACCAGGGCTTAGTACCTAACTTAATTATAATTTCAGCCTTCCCCAGAAATGTCATCTTAAAAGGTCAATCAGGAGTTTTCTGGTCAACACCAATGAGGTAATCTGTTACATGGGCTCTTTCCATCCCCTGATGAGGTAATCCACCGAATAGGACCCCCTGTTCTTCCCATAAGGGAAGGGAAACAATTCTTTCTTTTCGTTTATTAATAACTTGCTTGCCCCACTCTACTTCTTTTTACAAAATCTTCCATTTTGAGGTGCCTGAGTGGCTCAGTTAGTTAAACATTTGCCTTTGGCTGGGGTCATTGTCCTGGGGTCCTGGGATCGAGCCCTGCATTGGGCTCCCTGCTCAGCGGGGAGCCTGCTTCTCTCTCTCCCACTCCCCATGCTTGTGCTCTCTCTCTCTGTCAAATAAATACAATCTTAAAAAAAACACAAAACCTTCCATTTTGTACAACTCCTTGGAGTTCTCCTCTACTTCCCAAATAGGATACTGCCCAATTCATGAATTGCTTAATAAAGGCAATTAGATCTTCAAATTTACCTTGATTGTCATTTTAAAAAAAGATTTATTTATTCATTTTAAAATATTTACTTATTCATTTTGGGGCAGAGGGAGAGAGAATCTCAAGCAGACTCCCCATTAAGCACGGAGCCTGAGGCAAGGCTTGATCTCATGACCCATGAAATCATGACCTGAGCCAAAACCATGAGTCGGATGCTTAACCAACTGAGCCACCCAGCCGCCCCTTGAATTTCATTTTTGAACAGTACCATTTTCCTTCTTTTGGAACAGTGCTTACACATTTAAATGACGCATTATAGTCGACCCCTGCTGGCTTATATCTCCACTGACTGCAGAGGAAGGGATGCATGAGTTTTTCTTCTTTTCTTTTCTTTTCTTTTTTTTTTTTTGTTCTCACTGTTTCATTTGCTTTTTTCTTTTCTTTCTTTTCTCTTTTTTAAATTTAATTTGGTTACCAAATATATATCAAATAACAAAGAATGAAACTGTAGGCACCCTAAATCATTCTCATGAGGTTGCTTCGAGAGAGCACTGCCACCACCCCTTAATAAAATAAGGTGACCAAAATGCCAAAGTTCTCAGGGCTAAGAGAAGGAATGAAAATAATTACCAGAAAGAAAAATTGCACATGTCAAAGGAAGTCTAGTCAAACATCCCCAGTGAGTGTTTCTAAAGAACTCACAAATAAGCTTCCAAAAAAGCAGCTTGCTTTTGTAATCTGCCAAGCCAAGAAGAGTGTGTCAGTTTGGTGATGACCAAGACCAGAGGTAACAAAGCCTAATCACACTGATGCCAGAAAAAGGAGAACTTTTTGCACTTTACCTCTCCTGCTTTACCATCTCCTTTCAACTCTGGAGTCACCAGAAGCAGGCTCGTTAGTGAGGAAAGGGAAATAGGAGAATTAGACAGGTAAGAGAGATGAAGCTGGCACAGTTAACTTTTCCTTCCAAAAGACTTGGCACCAGGCTTGAGCTAGAACTTGGTGAGAAGATTTAATTTGAAGCTTGGAAATTGGTCATTACCATGGAATGGCTATATTGATTACATAGCAGTGTTCTTGTGACCAAAAAAGATGACAGGACTTTTTATTACTGAAAGGAGCTGAAGGCATTGTTAGGTTTGGCTTAGATTTTTTCACAGTAGCAAGTGTCTGATAGCAAGTTCATAGGGGCAATTGTAGTAAAGGTAAAGTAGTACACTGTGATTCTTATTTGTTTAACTCACTGAGACATACTTACATGGACTTAACTACTTATTGTATGCCAAATCAATAGCTTTATTAAAACAGTGTAAATTTAGGTAAATAATGGATATTAATTTAATTTCTACATTTTAATTATTTCTAATACTGATAAGATTATTTATAACTGAACCTAAATAACAGATACACAGTAATTAACCATTTTCGAATTCACCAATATAAACACGGTTTTTATAACTTATTTGCATGCTAAACAACAAATTGTTATTTTTTATTTTTTATTTTTTTTTTGTTTGTTTTATTTATTTATTCATGAGAGTCAGAGAGAGAGATAGAGAGAGGCAGCGGCAGAGGGAGAAGCAGGCTCCCCTCCTAGCAGGGAGCCCGATGCGGGACTCGATCCCAGGACCCTGGGATCATGACCTGAGCCGAAGGCAGACGCTTAACCATCTGAGCCACCCAGGTGCCCCAAATTGTTATTTTTTAAAGTTCTGAAACATTTGGTAACCATAAATATTACACATTGATTTATAACTTCCATTTATCTGTATAAAATAATCCATTTATCATTTATCCAGACTGATTTTTAAATTTCTCAGGCTGTCTCAGCTAACATTTACCCCATGAGAACTAACTCTAAGGAGATGCAAATAGGAAAGAATTTATTTTTTCCTGTACTCGGGAACTTTAGCCCCCATTTAAAGAATTTCCAAAATGTACCTGGCAGCTAATCCCACTGCTGACATTGACACTTTCCTACATGTTTCATGGTCTGTAAATATTTCTCTGAATGGGATTTTAGAAATAATTATTCCACCTGAATAAATATACCCTAGGGCTGTTCAAATATCTAAATACTTTGGGCAAAAACATTTGCAGGGAAACTATATATACACACTCTGTATGCTGAATAAAAAAATAAAAATTAAATAAAAATTAAAATGATGGCATTACATATTTCATAAAATAAAAGGAAATGGCAGAATATTTACTGGAAAGTAAAATATTCATTGAGAAGGCACTGTCTTTTCAAGTAGCAGACATTGGAGTAGATGTGATAGACACATTAATGTTATAAGTAACATTTAGTAGAATAAGCGCTATATTCAGACATGTGCAAAATCTTTGGGGAATGTAAGGGAAATATTATTGGGTATGTAAGAAATAAAGAAAGAAAGGATCATGTTTAATGAAAGGCATTTGATCCAGACCTTAAATGGTAAAGATTCCCTAATAGGATATAAGAGAAAGACATTGTAAAATATAAGTCAGTAAATAAATAAGTCAATAAATAAAATCAAATAATTAAATGGGTATCTTGACTTTAGGGAAATTTTGATAACATCAATTGTGTGCATAATGTTTGAGTGTGGGGAAAGTATAGAATAGAAATCAAGTTTGGCACAAGATTGTCATTTACTTTGTAAGAGTTCTCTACTTTATCATATGAGACAATCAGCTAGAACTTTCTTTTCAGCAGATAACTGAAAACATTATGAAAAAGTGACTGCAAAGGTCAAGGAGTGGAAAGCAATCTCAGTTATCTGAATACTGGAAAAGACTACATGAAAAACCATTGTGAAATAATAATATTATGGCTAAAAAGGGATAGATTTGGGAGATATTTGCTTGGTGGCATTGACAGGATTTAGAAACTAAGGAGACATGTAAATTGGCGGAGAGTGATGGAGAAAATTGTGATTATGAACAAGATTCCAAATTCTTGTTGAAAACCAGGACATGTGAATTAATTAATAAAGAGAAATCCCCTCTTCTCACATTATTTAAAATATTCTTTAGCGTCCTCAAAACTCGGATTTAATTGCCATCCCCCATTCTCATATCTTCTTGTATTTCAGCTTGTCAGTTCGTTGAAACATTCTTGGCACCCACCACTGGTGACAAACACATTTTCTTCAGTATTCTCCTTAGTCTCACTTATTACCAGGAAAAGGCACTCACTGATTTTATTTAATTCTAGTCCCTCTACCTACATCCTTGGGTCATTTCTCTGCTTATCTTTCAATTTAATGATTATCTACTTATTTCTAGATCATTAGTCTCTCCCGCTCTACATATGCCACCCTATCATTAAAACGTGTTCAAATCTCTCTCCTCTGAAGACTTGGGCGACATCCCATTTAGTCTTTTTTGCCTTACCTTCCCATTTCACTTCATAGCCAAATTTTTCAACAAGTTGTCTGCATTCTGTGTCTGAATATTTTCATGATCACTATTTTTCACCTTTTAAAATCTGGTTTCTACCCCCAGAACTGTGATTATAATCCCCAAGTTACAAAATCCAAAGAATGCATTTTAGTTTGATGTATTAAAACATGCATGCATATTGCTGTGTATCCCTTCCAATTAAAAAACAAAACAAACTATTGGTCTTACTGACACCAGATATATTTTTTGGAACTTTGCAGGAAATATTAGTCTGATCTGAAGTCTGTTCACTATAGTCATTCCTTAAATTTTGGTGTTTATTAGTCCAAGCCTATCTTTTCTTTCTTTCTTGCTCTATCATTACATATGGTGCAAAACATTGTCTTTGAGCCAAAACTGGACTGGATATTTATATTCAGTACATGGTGTTCTAAATAAAGCATTGATTACTTTTGTGGAGAAAATATTTAACTCTCCATCACGGATTCTCCACTCGTCTTGCAGGAAGATCCCCAAATATGTACTGATGACAGAATTCAGTGACCTTCCTACCATCTAGGAAGGCAAAGTGGGTAAATCTACTTTGTACCTGCTCACTACTACTGGACACAGAGGTTTTTGCCATTGGATTGCCCAATCAGACATTCCCTTTGGGAGTTTTTAACCTGGAGTTAGGAAAGTAGAAATGGATCTGAGCTAATGTTCATTGGTTATATTGGAGATGTTTTAGACAGATGGCTCATGAAGCCAAGCTCACTAAGACTCCTGCATTCCTGTCTACTTTGTAAGCCTGAAACACTTTGTAGTATCCCACCAGTTCTGTGAAGATAAATATCATTATAAAAATGCACCTTTTTTACTTATGACATTCAGAGACCATTTCTTTGTTTGCTAGAAGAATTACCATAACATACAAAAGACAATGTGTGTAAAATGTAGACATTTGGCTTCCCTTCAAAATTAGATGATCTGACAATTCCCAGACCAGCTGGCTCCATTAAGTGAAGCATGTGGCTTCCAGTTGTAAACCACCCTACTACTCTTATATTTGGAAAGCTTTACTTGTTTTTGTTATCTAACAACCACGGTGGTATTTGACTTTGTGAACTGCAATTTACACTTTTCCCCAAGACATCTCATTCATTCTCATGGCTTTGGATGCCATGTGTGTGTTAGAACTCTAAAATCTAATACATTGTATACAGAACATGCTTTTGAGCTTCAGATTTATTTTTACAATTGCCTTTTAGATATCACTTTCAGGGACCTAATATTAAAAATAATAAAAACTGAGATCATCGTTCACCCCAAAATATCCCTGCTATTCTTTCTATCTTCACTTATTGGTTAAAGGTAAACATATACAGAGTTAGAAATCTGGAATGTATCACTGACTTCTTCCTCAATTCTATGCCTAATTAATCATGACCATTTCTCAATGCCATATACAAAGTCTTTCATATTTGTTTATTCTTCCTCCTTATCCCATCAGCCTGGTTCAGGCTAAAATCATTTCTTATGTGAATATTGAATTTAGCTTCCCACATGGAAACTTGATTTCCAGAAATATGTTTTCTGCATCGCATTTAGAGCACTCTTTGAAGATAAGGGAAATCTAATACCCCATTACATAATTTCTCCTCTTAAAGTAATATCTAAAATTCTAACATTGCTTAAATATCCTTATCTCATCTGCCTCCTCTGATCATACCATTTTTAATTTTACATATCCAAATATAAGGTATAGATACAGTTGGATATTTGTGTATGGAACCCAAACATGTGGATATAATCTTTATTTCTAAATCACTTAGGACTGAAAAAGTAAATTAAATTTGCTTGGGACATGCAGGGTATTATTTGAGGTAAAGGAGAAGAGGCTATTATCTGCTCTTAAGCTATAATAAATAGGTACTTAAGAGTGTAGGCATACGTATCTGAGCAGTCAAAATCCAAGAAGAGCCTCCAAAGTATTCAATAATCTAAAGAAGTTTAAGAGAGAGAATCTTGATGTAAATCATGAGATATTAACTAATCTAACATTATGAGACTTGCAGAGCACAACACTTACCTAGATCCCTGACATCAAGGAGCTTAAAACTTAAAAGCAGATATAAGCAATTATTTAAAAATCCACAAAAGTGGGGTGCCTGAGTGGCTCAGTCGTTAAGTGCCTGCCTTCAGCTCAGGTCATGATCCCAGGGTCCTGGGATTGAGTCCCGTATCGGGCTCCCTGCTCAACGGGAAGCCTGCTTCTCCCTCTCCCACTCCCTCTGCTTGTGTTTCCTCTCTTGCTGTGTTTCTCTCTGTCAAATAAATAAATAAATAAAATCTTTAAAAAAAAAATGCACAAAAGTATGATAAAGGCTATATGATTTGGAAAAGACAGGTACCCAAGGAGTATATATCTCTTTATTTTGCCGTATCAATCTTGAATATGCACCTACCCAACAGTTTTAGTTCTCTTTTCCCAAAGTGTGACACCACTAGAATGAGGTTATGAAAGATGATTCTTAGATGCTGCATAGCTATGAGCCACCCTAATGACCCACTTCTGTGCACAGTGGACCTGAGCTTGGAGTGGACCAAGAGAAGCAGGGGACAGAAAGATCTGAGATCAAAAAAGTAATAAAGAATGAAAATATTTCAGATATGTTAAGTCATGTTAAGACTTTGGATTTTACCATGAGTGATATGAGGAACCATTGCAGTTTGTTGCAGAGGATTGTCATGCTCTAGATTATAAATTCGAAAGAACATTATGTCAGCTGTTGATAATAAATTGGGGAACCAAGGGGCAGGGATAAGATAGATCTAAGGACACTAGTGAGAAGGCATTTCAGATACCTGAAATGAAGGTGATGGTAGCTCACATGGGGAGTAGCAGTGGATAGAATGAGAAACATGTGGATTCTGGACATACATATTTTTTCCTTTAGAATAATATAGTCTATTTTTTAACTTTTTTATTTTCCAGGTTTTTCCCTAAAAATAAGGACATTTTCTTTAACCACAGTTGAATAATCAAAATCATGAAATTAACTTTGATACTGTACTATTTTCATATCTGTATATGTTTTGGAGATGGAACCAACAAGATTTCTTGCTGATTAAAGCTCTTTATAAGTGAGGTCGCCTGGGTGGCTCAGTCAGTTAAGTGTCCAACTCTTGATCTCAGCTCAGGTCTTGATCTCAGGGTCATGAATTCAAGCCCCACATTGGGCTCCACACTGGGCATGGAGCGTACATTAAGAAAAAAAGGCAAAAAAAGCTGTTTGTACGTAAAAGAGAGGATTAGAGGATGACTGTAATGTATTTGCTCTAAACAGACGGAAAGATAGAGTTGACACTGATGAAAATGGGAAACCTATGGGTGGAGCAGGTTTTGGGTGTGGGGAAAATCAGAAGTTCATTGTTAAACATGGAAATTTTGAGAAGTCTTTTAACATCCCAGTGGAGATATCAAGTGGGCAGTTTGATATATAAGCCTGACCTTAGGGAGACAGGTCTGGAAAGTTGTTTCTGGATAGGAATTGAGATTAGTCCCCCTGCCTAAGGAAAAAGTGAGATAATGGTGAACAAAGATGTAAAGCCACTTAATATTGGAGATTAAGGTAATTGGTTAGTTTCATGACAGATGTTCTCTATTTTGCCAATGAAATAGTCACAGAATAAATTTTTAGAAGTAGGTTTGGTAGTAAACGAAGAATGCTAACTATTTGGAATAACTTATAAAGGGAGAGGGGAAAAATCACAAATGTGGACACCTTTAACTTTTTAGAGATGCATTAGAAAGGAGAGAGTGGAGACTAAGAGTGGACAGTCAGAACTGAAGATCCTGGTTAAAGTGATGTACCAATGTATACAGGTTGGTTAGAAAAGAAAGAGAAGAACAGAGGAAAATAGAAACATGATGGAAGGGGAAAAAATGGTTAAGGAACTGGAAGAATACAGTAACATAAAAATAGTGAAATGGAGATATGCAGGGATATCCAAGGGGCATGTTCAGAGAAGTATGGAGTCCTATGTTTCAGTAGTAGAACAGTTCGGACTGATAACATTGTCTAGATTGTATCCCAAGAAATCAGTTGTTGAAATGGAGATGAAGTTTGTTGAACTGGAGGATGCTCATTTCAGAAAATAGATTTAAGAATACCTGGCAGATAAAGGGCTGGTATCCAAGATCTATAAAGAACTTATCAAACTCAACACCCAAAAAACAAATAATCCAATCAAGAAATGGGCAGAAGACATGAACAGACACTTCTCAAAAGAAGACATACAAATGGCCAACAGATACATGAAAAAATGCTCCATGTCACTTGTCATCGGGGAAATACAAACCAAAACCACAATGAGATACCACCTTCTACCAGTCAGAATGGCTAAAATTAACAAGTCAGGAAACAACAAATGCCGGCGAGAATGTGGAGAAAGGGGAACCCTCCTACATTGTTGGTGGGGATACAGCTACTCTGGAAAACAGTATGGAGATTCCTCAAAAAGTTAAAAATAGAGCTACTCTAAGACCCAGCAATTACACTACTGGGTATTTACCCCAAAGATAGAGATGTAGTGAAAAAAAGGGACACATGCATCCCAATGTTCGTAGCAGCAATGTCCACAATAGCCAAACTGGAAGGAGCCGAGATGTCCTTCAACAGATGAATGGATAAAGAAGATGTGGTCCATATATACAATGGAATATTATTCAGCCATCAGAAAGGATGAATACCCACCATTTACATTTACATGGATAGAACTTGAGGGTATTATGCTAAGTGAAATATCAAGCAGAGAAAGACAGTTATCATATGGTTTCACTCATATGTGGAATATAAGAAATAGCACAGAGGATCATAGCGGAAGGGAGGGAAAACTTAATGTGAAGAAATCAGAGAGGGAGACAAACCATGAGAGACTCTTGACTCTGGAAAACAAACTGAGAGTTGTGGAAAGGGAGGTGGGGGGATAGGGTAACTGGGTGATGGGCATTAAGGAGCGCACGTGATGTGATGAGCACTGGGTGTTATACACAACTAATGAATCAGTGAAAACTACATCGAAAACTAATGATGTACTATATGTTGGCTAATTGAATTTAAATTAAAAAAAAAAAAAAAAAAAGGAATACCTGGCAGGGGCAATATTCAAAAACAAGTAAGAGAGTAAGGGGCACAGTTTCAGTTCTGCATGACTGATTTACTTAAAATATTTTCCTTGATGGAAAAGGGCCTAAAATCACATAGCATCTACTTTCTCATTTTTTCCCTTTTACTACACCTTTCAGAATATTTTCCCTTACATCTGAAGTGATTTTTCCTTCCTATGCTATTGAAAAATCTTCAGTTTCTATTTATTTGCTTCATTCCAAGTGAATTTTTTATATTCTTTATATCCACTGTGGGTCAATAAATAGAATCAAGTTTCAAGGTACTCTCATTTCACCCAGCAAGTATCTCTTTCAGCTAGACTATAAAAGTGCCTGCCTCTTATCTTTATAAATTTGCATGCATTACATTTACATGATAAGCTGTGGTTCCCTGATAAGTCAACAACCCTCTAAAATTTCCAAATCTTATCAAGGCTCTTTCAGTTACTGAGTCTCCTAACTCCTAAGGAGGAAAAAAAAACAAAACAAAAAACAAAACAAAAAAAACCCACAAAGATTTTACTGTTATACTACTAGCCTTACATGTCATTGGAAGGATTTCTAATCTGAGTATTTTATTTTGAAGCAGACTTTTTTTTATCATGTTTTCTTCCCACTGGTAATCTTAGACTGGTATCTTCATCTGCCATGAGTAAAAGTGCTATTATTTGCTAGCACATCATTAACATCCAGCAGGAGTATAACAAATTACAACTTTTCTCTGCAATTTTACTCTAGCACTAGTTTTTTGTTGTTGTTAAAATGTATAAAACTGGACTTCCACTTGGCACAAGAGCGCAGAGATATTCTATAACTGTCAAGGTCACTAATACATTTGCAATTGGGTATTATTATTTTTGGTCTGCTTATAGAACAGGCCAACAAAAGAATCCCCAATTGGATGTGGGGCAAAATCAGAATATGTGTGGAAATATGGCATGGCCCATTTGTGAATGTATTTACTAAAAAGAGTGCAATTTAGCCGTTTACCAACCTAGAGTGCTGGAGTCCAGTATTGTTAAATTATTCAAGTGAAATATTCATAGTGGAGATAAGGTGATGTGGGTCATAAGACATTTTTTTTAAGATTTTTTAATTTATTTATTTGAGAGAGAAAGAGAGAGAGCACAAGCAGGGGGGAGGAGCAGAGGGAGAGAGAGATGCAGACCCCCTGCAGGCTCAATCCAGGGACCCCGGGATCATGACCTGTGCTGAAGGCAGACACTTAACCGACTGAGCCACCCAGGAGCCCCCATAAGACATTTTTTATATCCTTGCAGGTTTCCTTACAAGGAGAGTTTTGTCTGTTTTTGTTTTGGGCCAGAACTTTTGCAGGTAATGGGAGTATACACTAACAATTTATTACATTATATTTTTTCTGTAGGTCATAAGAAATAGAAATTGGGAAAAGCTCTCAGGCAGAATACCTGAATTATAACAATTAATTTTGGTCATATTTAATTATTTACTAGCATTCATCTTCACTCCTTTTAAGTGTTATATTTTAGAAATTTTGTGGGAAAACTAATGAATGTCAACTTTTCTTTTATTGTATTTCAAATTGCTTTCAAATAAATTGCCTAATTTTATCCTCAGAATAACTATGAGCTAATTAATATTCACATGCTTTCATTCCCTAACCTCTTACATATGGTCCATATGGTTAATCACCAATTCTTATCACTTAATTCAATAATAAGACAGACTGATCTTATTTTTACTCAGAAAATATCCCAACAGCCTCACTTAATTTTGCAAGCATGGAATCTGGCTGAGGTAGCTTTGGTGCTTCCTGGGAAACCCAATGTATCATGCATATTTGAAACATAGATAGTCTGTAGTGTGAAATATATCAAATTTAGATAAAAATTTATCCGGCCTTCCTAGGAAAGCTTCCAACTGAGATAAGCAATCTCATAGTACTTTAGTATAGCATTTATTATATTATTTTGTAACTGCTTGTTTACTTTTTTATCATAACAATTGACAGTGATTTCTTAAAGGCAGAAAATATGCCTTTTAAATCTGCACTGTGCCTAGCAAGACTTATGGCACCTTTTTGATAAGCAATAAATTTTTGTACATGCATGATTTGAACTCTCTCCTCTTCACTCGTGCCTCCCAAAGATCTCTTTATTGTCCAGAGAACCATTTTGGGAATTCCAACTGACTCAAGGATCTTGAGACTTCTCCTAAAGGCAATTAAAACCCTGGAAAGAAGATAGTGAGAGAGAATTACCATGCTTTCACACTAGGAAACACTTGCAAAGCTTTATTAATTCTTCCATCTTTCTCCACTTTCAAACACCACAATTGCCCTTCTTAGGGAATGGTGCCTTCATTAACAAAGATTATACCATATTCACAAGCCTTAGTTGCCGGACATAATGTTCTTGAATTGTACTTATTACTCAAACTTGCTTCCTAGCTCTCACATGTCAAATGTGCCAAGATCCTCTGTTGCTCAAACTCTCCCTTGCTTATACTAATTTATATCTATGTTTACTCTGAATATTTCATATTTTGTATTTGGATCATATTCTGTAACTCTTGCGTATAGTCCAATTCTCCCCGTTTAGAATATTACACTCCACTTAGTACAAGCTTTAGAATCTTTTTTTTCAACTTTTACAATGAATTTTGTAAGCATATTTAACCCCTAGATTTTCTCAGTATTTTAACTTGTATTCCTGATGACTTGTGATTTGCAGTTCAGAGGTTTAAAGGGTCTGTGAATGATTTAGTAAGAGGATATTTTTCATTTGCAAAATTGCTTAACTTATTTTAAATTTGTGTTACATTTGAAGAAAACATCATATGTCATCAAGGGATATTCTGTCAAACATATTTCAGAATTACATTTTGGCCACTAGTACTGCTAATTTTCATATTATATAATATTAAAGAATAACAAAGCAAAAATACAAAAACATGATTTTATTTTTTTTTAAATGTAGGGACTGTAGAGATGGTACATAGATCAGTAGTTAAAAGCTATTTACGGTGGGAAAGGCTAATAGGTGAAGGACAGAGGATTGTTTAAGGTGGTTAAAATATTCTGTATGCTATAGTATTATGGATACTTGACATTATGCTTTTAGACCTTTACTGTACAAACTGAACCTTATCATATGCAGATTTAAAAATTTGTGCGGGGGAAACTGGGAGATACCAGAATGGAGCACTGAATATGACAAAACAATCTAGCTATATTACAAATATATGAAACACCATCAGTACATGGGATTCAGATGGAAAAGATGCTGACCTAAGTAGCTTTGGAAATAAGTGGATTCTGTAAGAATAAAGTCAAAAGTAACTGAACATAAGAACCCTACATTAATGGATAAAATTGTTTCTCATGGGATTTTGTTTAAAAACTCTGAAACCACTCTATGTGTATACTGGAACTCAACAGTTAAGTAAATGAATGGCAGATGGTGGGAGCTTGGACATATGGCTGATTGTAGGACTTGAGCAGGAAATATATAATATGAACTGGGAGCATCGTGTTATGCCAGGAAGCAGGGATGTGCTCAACAACAACAACGAACAACAACAACACACAATAATGAGTTTATGCCAAATATAAGAGCTAACTGAAAAAACTACCAATAGACAAAGATAGGAAAATTTGAGCAAACAAATTAAATTCAAAATATTAGATTATACTGAAAGTATATAGTAAGTATCTATGCATCTACACTTACATAAATCAATGATAAAAAATAAATACATGGAACAGAATAAACAAATCACCTGTGAAGAATTATAAATAATTTTTTAGGATATTTTATCTTCAAGGAGGTGATGCATAACTTCTCACTCTTTAAGTGTGGGCTCCACATAGGGACTTTCTTCCAAAGAGCACAGTATGAAACCGGAAACAAAAAAACAAAATTTCACAGTAAAGAAACCTAACAAACACTATTTCAGCTTGGTGACCAAGGTTAACATCAACAGTGATAAGTCATGTTGACAGGTTGTACTCTTGATGTGATGGTGACACTTGACCTCTGTAGTATTCCTCCTCAAACCCATAACCCACATTTAATCTTAAGAAAAATACCAGACAAATCCCAACTGAGGAATAATCTACAAAATACATGACTTTTGAAGTTGTTTTTTTCTTGACAATTGACATTGATACACATGAGCTTTTGACCCATTAGTAAAATCTCTTCTTTCATTAGGTTTATAACACTGTGTTATCCTCCTTTAGGGAGAAGTTATGTACCATTTTTTGATGGTTTTCCCCTACGTAGTTTGTTTAAATTTAGCTATGATTGCTCATATTCAGAGTCATCTGCCCACTGGCATTTTACTTCATGTCTAAAACTCAGTTTTTCATCTTACATATTTCTTCATTCTTCCTCACATTCACATACTTGCTCTTCCTGTTTTTCTATTTCATTTTTCCTCATTTGTTAATTAATTTAACAAATTTTTTAATTGAATACTCAATGTGCCAAGAGCTTTTCTGTGCCATAAGGAAAGAAAAATTAACAAAGAAGACTAATTTTTTTTTTTTTCTGTCTTGGAGTTTATTGCCATATAAGGTCTGGTGGGGATACAATAACAAGAAAATTAGATTATACTATAATTTCAATGACAGTAAATGTGATAATTTAAGAATGAGTTAAAAGTTGGGGATATGAATTGGTTTTAATTTGAAATAAATTATAACTACACAAGACCTTAACAAGGTAAAGGATTAAAATATGTGATCCACATGGGATCACTCTCCACTTCCAGGTTTACATATGTGTCAAAATGTCTGATTTAGTTCATGAAGGCATTCAATACAGGGGAAGTAGAAAAACACAAGGGTACAAGATGAGAGCTACATGATGCATCTGAATAAAAGTGCTGTCATTTTACATATGTGATACTGACACACCTTTTTGACTAATTTCATATTTTCAATCTTTATACCATATAGTGGCCACTAATCACTATTTGTTGACTAGGTCAGTATGCAAATCAATGAATGATAGTCAAAAGAATGAAGAAGAAGCTTCCAATTATAGATTAAATTTAATTATTCATATTGAATAAGTGAAAAATAATCTCAAAGCTGAAAAGTATGTACAAATACCAAATGAAGCTAAGAGAGTTTAGTACACAGAATGACTGCAATCAATTTTTATACACTTTTCAGAGATAGGTTTTTTGAGTTTTTTTTTAATGATTGATTGATTGATTGATTGATTTGACAGAGAGAAAGAGAGCACAAGCAGGGGTAGCAGCAGACAGAGGGAGAGGGAGAAGCAGGCTTCCCGCTGAGCAGGGAGCCTGATGAGAGGCTGGATTCCAGCACCCTGGGATCACAACCTGAACCAAAGACAGACGTTTAACCAACTGAGCCACCCAGGCGCCCCTCAGAGATAGGTTTTAAGCTTTCTATAAACCACTATGGTGATTGAAAGATCACTTAGTAAATAATATTTCTATTACTAAATCTAAGATGTTTCATCAGTTCTCATAAATTTTCCAATGTTTATTTTAGTTTACCCCATTATTACAAAGTGTTTCTTATAATGTGCTTTATATAATGGTGCACAAAATGCTACCAATTATTAGCTAAGAATGTATACTCCTGAATATTCATAACATAAAATTTTATTTTGCCATTTGAATTGGTATTTTTTACCCAAACTTATGGGAAATGGGTTGGTCAATCTTTGAAGTTAGGACTGCAAATTGAAGAACAGTAAAATCCCAATCTTTGAAATACAAAAACCTTTTAACAGAAGGATGTCATCAATGTTCCATGGACCTTTGAAAATTATTTGTGGAAGTTAATATGAATAAATAATTTCTTTGATGTTAAAGTTTCTTATCTTTCATGTTATTCACAAAAAGGAAAAAAAATAAAATATATCCCTGGAATACTCCCCTTTTTTGCAACTATCTGGCAAAAAGAAGATGATGGCCCTGTTTAAAGCTTAGAGAATACAGTAGGTGGTAAAAGAGGGAGCAAGAAGAGGACAAAAAATATCCCGGTAAGGTGGATTTTGATCAGCATATTTTCTCTTAAATAACTTTTCTCTTAAATTTACTAGATGTTAAAAGCTATTCTGGGATTCCAGAGCAGAATGAGTTGCAAATGAAGGAACACATTTGGAAATGTCTAAGCCTTTTGTCTTTCCATGTTCCATTTTATCATCTTTACTCAAGAAACTGGCACAGTAGTCTTAAGATCCACTTTTTTTTCTCTGCAATGAATACTTTTATGTGTGAACCACAGAAATAGAGTTAAAATGAATGTGCAAAATATGCAGACTAATCATTCTATATCAAAAATTCAGGATTGAGTATTGCACAAAATCCTCTTTCATTATTTCTAATATTTACTAACAAAAATGTCTCACAAACATAAAATATTTAACGAAGGATAATAGTTTTTCAAAATATACCACACTTCAGTAACATATCTCAACATCAATAAACTGGCTTTTTAGGAAATATATATATGTTATCTAATGTTTATTACATCCCTTTACCTTTACAAATTAAAAAATATATTATGTATAATGCTTAGTATGTATAATTGGCTCACCATATCCAATTGTATTGGTGAAATAGGCGTTTGTGGGGAGAGTATTGGCATTTCTCTTTCTCTCCTTCCTAAACAGTACATGTTTATTTGATAACCAATTTTATCATCTAATTGGTGCTGTTAACATTACTTACTAAAATTGAAATTCAAATAAATGAAATTAGAAGTTTTTTATATATTTAGTCTGTTGAACTGAATATCATTATGATTATTGACAAGATTCCATGAAGAGTAATATTCACTATCTTAATAAAAGTGGTAACACATGGAAGGATAATGCAATAAATAATTTTTAAAAGTTGAAAAGTAAATGCTATAGTAGAAAAAAAGGGAGATATTATTTCCAGCTAAGACACTTTAAGCGTGCCCTGTGCAGGACTTGGATTTGAGCTGCATCATAAAGATATGGTTTATTGGTTTAGATTTCATTGCATATACAGAAATTGATAATTTAACTAGGCAAGGATATGTATAAGCATTAAGAGACTTACAAATTGGAATAATTTTGGAGTAGCTGGAAGTACGGGTTCTAGGCTTAACTTCTAAGACCTCTTCTGAATTATCAGAAGTTACCACCTGATTGAAAGGAAATATTTATATTTTAAGAGGTTATTGCTTTGTTCCAAAACCATCTGGGTCTGCTTCATGTTTCTCTTATTAGTGTCTGCAAAAGAATACATGGAGCATACATATCTGCAATAGACACTTCGGGCACAGTTAGAGCGAGACCAAAATGAAAAATCTGTCCACTTTATTCTAGAACAGCTAGAGAACCTTTTCTTGCTCAGGATACTTCTTTATGCTGAGATTATTAGTGGTCATTGTATGAATGAAGAGCAATGCACTCAAATCTGGTGCATGTTACCTCCAAAGAGACTCAATCTGTTCCTATACTATTTTCTTATTAGTTCAGATCTCAAGGCAAAGCTATTTGTTATTCACTTTGAAGAGATATACTAACATGCCCCTAATCTTGCAACACAGACATCTCAGGAGCATGGGGACACCTTCGAATTTTCATTAGTGATGTGGGCCAATATAATGAACCTCCATGCATATTAATTATGAACAGAATGGGAGTGTTGACTTAGCCCTGAGCAAAATTCTTATAACTTTGAATGAAGGCACTCTGCTGTCCTTGTCATGGGAATGCTTTTATTAGTTTTATTTGCAGAGATAAATCATTTACAAAATCATTGGTTATTAAACAGATACCAGGGATGTGTTGATTTCTCTAATTATCCCATCAAAGAGTCTATATCTGAAACATCAGTTGCAACTGGAATCAGGGCCCCATTCAGTTTACAATAATCCACTATAATCCTTAAAGATGCATCTCTTCAGGAAAATCATAAAAGGATAATTAAGAGAAAGTAAAAGAAATCTTCTACCTTGACTTCTTTCACATATGTAAGGTGCTAGTAAATACAGCTATTCCTACAGATCTTTACTGTATTGTTCGATAATGAAGTGTCACTCCAAAAATTTCCCCGTGGCTTTTCTAATTATATTCACCTTCCCAACTAAAACTTACTTAGTAATGTAGTATAAGAGCCTGAGGAAGTCTGCAATGTAAAGCAAAATATACAAAAAAGTAATATTAGAGAAAATAATCATAAAGAATCTATCCACTTGTTCCACATATTCATAATAAAATTTCCAGTGTTTTAGAATAGAAAAAAATGGAAGGAAATAAATTATTAAAAATAATAGAAGAATTTTTTCTCAATCAGATGATAGTCATCATTCTTCTGCTTGAAAAGGCTGATGGACTGCCAAGCTAGTTAAAAGCAAACTAACCTAGAGATAGGTATGTTTTGTAAAATATCAGAATCCTAAATATAAAAGAAGATTGTAAAATCATCCAGACAAAAAAGTGGTTTGGTTACAAGAGAAGAAATACTAGATGGACATTAGACTTATATTTGTATGATTATAAACTAAAAATAATTAAGCCTCTTACATTTCCAAAAGAAAATCATTTTTGATGCCAAATTTTAATTAAAACATATACTTAAATATTTTAATTAAATATATATACATAATATATTTATATAAAATATAAATCTGGTGTGAGAAAGAAAATAAAGAAAAATTTTTAAGAAAATGATTTATACATTCTTCTATGGGAAAACAAAATTGAAAAAAAAATAGAATTTTCCTGCAACCACTACAGCTAAGGACATTATGTATCTCACTCAGAAGAAAAAAGAATGTTTTGCATTCAGATATAATTTTAAAAAAATATTTGTCTACCATGTTTCCATTCATTTTCTATTTTTCTCTTATTTTCTTTTTGTTGTTCTACTTTTCTCGTTTTCCTTAGTATTAATTTAAATATTTTTGATATTCCCTTTTGAATCTCTACAGTTTTGAAGCTATGAATAGTGGTATCTCTAGTTATTATAACATGTATCCTTCACTTCTAAAGGTTGTCCTTCACATAATAGAAAATCACTTTTTATATTATGTAAGAAGTATTACTCCTTTTACCCCTACCCATTCTTTGTGTAATCGTTGTCATATTTTGCTTACAAAAGGAATAAATTCTACATTGCATTGTTTTTCCTCAATGAAATGTCCTTTAAATAGTTATTGATATTGAAAGAATATTTACAATATGTTTGCTCATTCCATTGCTTTTCATTCCTTCATAGATCTAAGTATTTTTGGAAGTGTAAATTCCCCTGCAGAACTTTGCAACTGAAAATATTTTTTCCGTCTGAATTTTTTCTGAATTGGTAGAAGGACTATTAAGATTCCCAGGCAGATCCACCCATATAACTAAACAAGTTGTGTTGATTCCGAAATGTAGTTCTTTTGTGTCTTGTGTCTTGACTCACCTTTCTTGGCTCCAGTAATAAATCTAACCAAGCAGGGAAGATCATTTATTCTTGTTGACTGTTTCTGACTCTGTTTTGTTTCTCAGCCAAGTCTGATTCCATTTTGTAAATGAGCATCATTTTGTTTCCTCTTTAGCAGCAACATTGGGAGGTTGCCTTAATTATATTATCTGACCATATGGTCTTTTTTCAAGTGACAGAAAACACTGGTTGTATCTTTCTATTTATCCCTTGTGTTTGCTTGTGTTGAGTACTCTGTTACCTCTTGATTTTTAGAAACTATTCACTTTGCCAATAGATCATAAGACTGATTTTAAAAGATAGATGGCTGATCTTTAATGCAAAGATGATAAAGTGCTCATATTACATATTAAATCTTTAATTATGTGTAATCTGATTATTAGATAAACCCCTTAAAGTGTGTGTTGTTTGCACATTCTGTGAACTTGAGTCACTTTTTTTTAAAAGATTTTATTTATTTATTTGACAGAGAGAGAGAGAGAGAGAGAGGGCACAAGCAGGGGGAGCGGGAGAGAGCAGGGAGCCTGGGATCGTGACCTGAGCTGAAGGCAGACACTTAACTTACTGGGCCACACAGGCACCACTTGAATCATTTTAAAAAATTAAATTAAAAAAAAATCACTCAAATGAAGATCAATCCTTGCTTCAAGGAACATCTCAAGATTATTCATGTCTACCTGACTATCCCAGCCTGAAAGTGATACAGCTGATTGCTGATTTTGTTTGAAATACAGTTCCTTGTATTAACATTTGACCAATGGCCAAAGTTGAAAAACTGGCTATTGGTTCTCTGTGTTTCTTTGTGGTGAATGTATGTGAAACTAATTTCTGAAACACTTTTTCCTCTTCAAAAAGAAGATAATTAGTTTTTATAAGTTTGCTTCTCATTGTAACCGTTTTGTGTCTATGACTGGCTCCTTTTTAAGATTTTTGGAGATTAATTGGTCATATAAATCTTTCATTTGTGTGTACTATAGAGTTATCTAATTAGAACAGATCTACCATAAAGGGGTGAAACGTATGCAAAGTTTTAAAGATTGGAACCATTTTTGCATGGTTTAGAGAGCAGAAAGCTCTGACTTAAAAAAAAAAAAAAAGAAAGAAAAAAATGATTTTCTTGGTTTGGATGAAAATTGTATGAATGAGTCTAAATTAGTGTCAGAATTAAATGTACATGAAATGAAAAAGAGTACTTCTGGCTTGTAAAGTGCTCTTTTCCTGACTTAGATATCAGAGGGCTTCTAATTGCATGGTTTTTGCTCATTTCTCTTGAAAAAAGCAAGACAGCCACACAGAAATATACAATGCCTAAGCAAGATGTTTGCAATAACTCTCTGGGTCTGTAAAAATTGTTAAACTTTATCTTGACCCAAAATCTCTAGACTAGTACTTTCACAAACAACACAAATGAAATTGGGAGATATATCCTCTGACCCTAAACCTCTTATCCTGAATTTCTCTGGCTTTTAAGCTCTGTACACAGAGTGAAATGCCTACTCAGGGCTTAGTCCCAGATAAAATGGACTATAAACTACAGATAATAACCATCTTCGAACTTCTTCTAGCTTACCTGAGTAGTTCATAAGATTTGCTTTGTGTATGTGAATATTTTTTTAGGGCTTCAACTTTATTATTCTAATTATCATTACTATTATTAATAGTATAACTCAATGGGATATTTTCTGACTAAACAACAGTACAACTCAAAAGGTAATGGGACAGTTGCTAAGAGTAGATCTTAAAAATTCTTATCACAAGAAAAAAAATTCTAACTATTTAAGGAGATAGATGTTAACTAAACTTATTGTGGTAATGATTTCACAATAGGTACGTATATAAATGATTATGCTTATACCTTGGACTAATATAATAGTATATAGAAATTATATATAAATAAAACGGGAAATAATGTAATGGTAGATATGTCTCCCTTCAAATCACTGCTTAAACATACTGCCTGCCAATAGCCTTAGCTTGATTCTTGGGGAAGCTGTCTGGAGTCAGAATCTCTATAAAATTCCCAACTTTTTAGACAAAAGCCTCATAAAACAGAAAGATTTTTAGCCAGGGGGTAGGCTAAAGAATTCCCAGATACTTCAAGTGTACCAATGTGGGAGCTTGTTTCAAATTACTGATTTCAGTCTAGTTGATGAATAAACTTGGCACAGAAGTGTAACACACATGTGTAAACTTCTGGGAGTCCAGGGACAGGAACCCAGTTGGGGGGATCTAATGTTATTCAATCAATTCCATGCCATTCTGTAACACAGGAATTAGAAGGAAGCATAGTAGTTTGGATAATATGGAAATTCCCAGCAAAAACAATTTTGCATTAAGCCATAAATAATGTAATTATAAAAAATATTTCTTGGGGCACCTGGGTGGCTCAGTTGTTAAGCATCTGCCTTCGGCTCAGGTCATGATCCCAGGGTCCTGGGATCAAACCCTGCATCGGGCTCCCTGCTCAGCAGGAAGCCTGCTTCTCCCTCTCCCACTCCCCCTGCTTGTGTTCCCTCTCTTGCTGTGTCTTTCGCTGTCAAATAAATAAATAAAATCTTTAAAAAAAAAAAATATTTCTTTTCTTTTTGTCTTATTGCTGTGGAATATGCTATTTTTTAAGAAGAAAAAGAAAAAATCTCCTAGCATTTTGGCCTAATGTAACTGAATGCATCATGCTAATTTTGCCATTTGGTAAAGAAAACTAATACTGGGTCATACAAAAAATGTGCAGTTATACCTCCTCCCCCCACATTGTAGTAACATCACAAACATGATTTCAATAATGGATTATAGAGCCAAAGAGGCCCTGAGATTGAGGGAGAACACAATGTGGCCAAGGTAGAGCCTTCCTGGTTGTCTTCAGGAAGGTTATTGTTGAAGCATCAGTTAAAAAAAAAAAAAAAAAAAAGAATTGTCAGTGAAGATCAGCAGGACTTTTTGTAACATGAACCAAAGACCATCACAGAATTAACGTCTGTAAGGAATAATTTAGTTGTGGACAAACCCAGGTCACTTAATTTTTAGTATGCCCACAGTCTAGAATTTACACATAGCAAACTCATTGGTGGAGTTCTACCTGTTTCTTTGGTCTCAATCTTTCATGAGAATTGGAAGCCAGATCCAGAGGCTTGATCAGATTCAGAATTTATCTGACAAGACTCTTGGTGGTATTTTGTTCTTTTACCTGGCAGTATATAATGGTTGTGTTTTTATGACAGTAAGAGTCATGGATGCTCAAATCTAGGTCCTTTACTTCATTAATACATTGTTTTTATTTTTAGCTTAGTAATAATATAAGAAGATGGTTCTCTACTTCTATTATTCAGTTATCCTGCTGTTATTCAGTGGTATAGTTGATATAAGAAAGGAGAGAAAAATCCTTGATTTTTTCCTTTTTATTTAGCAAGTTGTCTAGATAATGAATTGGTTTCCTATTATCTGAGAGGGTGCCCAGTTGGTTTTTATTTCTCTTAAAATCATAATAACTCATGAATTTAAACACATTTGATGAGTTTCAATTCATTGCACTTATTCCTTTTTTTTTTTTAAGATTTTATTTATTTATTTGACAGAGAGAGACACAGCGAGAGCAGGAACACAAGCAGGGGGAGCGGGAGAGGGAGAAGCAGGCTTCCCGCGGAGCAAGGAGCCCGATGTGGGACTCAATCTCAGGACTCTGGGATCATGACCTGAGCCGAAGGCAGACGCTTAACAACTGAGCCACCCAGGCGCCCTCATTGCACTTATTCTTAATGTTCAAATTACTTCTTTTGGCCAGTGGGAGTCACTTTACTTTGACTTCTAAATCCATTTGTCATGACCATAGAGTTTGATAAGTTTGATGACATCTTTAATTTCTGTTCTGTTTGAACACTAGAAATGTTCATTGCTACTGGGTTGGTCATTATAAACTATCTGATATTTTTTAATTTTAAAACTCCAAAAATCATGTTTTTAAAAATTTTTATAGATAAATAGATATGTATAATGAGTGAAATTCACAAATCTGAATATCTTTACTTTTTCTGGAGTACCTGATTATACTCATTGGTTATTTTTGACATTAACTGGGGAAAAAAAGGGCTGCATTACAATGTCTTATTCTGTGCTTCATATTAAACAGAAAATTCTCATAATTTTTACCAATTCTCTCATAACTCAGTGATTATCTATGTATTTTACTTAATAAAAATAAACTCTTCTTTTGAGCTAAGAATGGATATGGGTTTTAAAAGAAAATTTAATACCAATACTTTAATACTAATTTTTTTTTTTTAGATGCTGAGTCAATTCTATGGCTTTAGAAAACATGCTTTTCCAAAATACAAATGTAGTCAAAATTTGAAAGTCATTCAGATACTGTAGAAATGAGTAAAGTATAGCATCCATTTTAATCAGTGTGGTGGTTAAGAGTAGAATAACAGCCATGATAATCTTTGTGGTGCACATAATTTGGTTAAAGTAAAATGTTTTCCATTTTTGCTAGAATTCAAATTGATGATATTAACATAGCTGTGTCAAATTTACCTTTCAAGTTCAATTTCATGAATTGTTTCATCAAAACTCAAAATCATTTGCATTAAAGAAGAGAAATGTGAATATAGTCATGCAGTTGTTATAGAATACAAATATTGAAAGACCAAGAAGCTTAACAATCTCTAAATGCAGTTAAAAATTTTAAATCATTAAAAATCAAAGCAAAGGTACACAGAAACACAATGAACTTAGAAAGGTCAAGAAAATTGTTATATATGAGCAAGAGTGTTATCTTGAACATGTGAAAAAATGTTTGAAAATTTGGTGAGAGTGGAAAATCAGAAGTAGAGATAGGTGATTTAGAGAATTCTAGTTGCGGATGGTTTGTAATGACTGCAAAGTTATTGTCCAGCTATCCACAACTTAAACATGGGAAGGAGAAGTAATGGGGACAGAACAGAAACCTTGACAGGAAGTAAATGGAAACGTTTATTTACAGCAAATTGCCAAAATGTAAATGAACGCAGCAAACAAAATATTGGTGGGGAATGAAGTAGTATCTTTTAAAGAATCTAAATTGTGGGTATATAGCTCAGAAAATAAGAGAGTAAATGGAAAGGAAGACAAGAAAAATGGTGACAAATTGTAGCCAGCCCAATGATAGCCATTCTAGCAAATACTGGAATGGTAATTGTTGGACAACAGGGGTGGTATAATGGCCACTTTGCTTTCCATTTCCTTTCCTTTTTTATTCCTTTTCTCATATCTATACATAAATACAGTCATGTTAAAAAATGCTGATATGGAGTGACCCAACAATCTCCCTGTAAATACTGAAATTACTGTGATTTGTTTCCAAATAGATTGGCTTAAACTCAGTGGTAATTTATCAAATGGTTTTAACAAACTTTGTGTAGTTTCAAGAAGTATCTATTTTGCTTTGAGGGAGAAAAAATTGTTTCAGCCTGTCTGTGATCAAATTGATTGTCAACTTGGCGATGCAGTTGTTAGTTTAGGAATAAATCCAAATAACTATTGTACATTCAGTTAGCGCAACTTCCTCTCTAGGAGAAAAATCTGTAAATGCAAGAGCAGGGACTTCTCTCCTACACAGAGGAAACTTTTAGGATGTATAGTTGTACTTTGCTTCCCCCAGAGAAACCTGCCTTTTTAAACAAAATAAAGTCTATAATGGTTTTATAGGTCATATTATTAGGAATTGTTTTCTAACTGACAGGATTAAAAGGTTTAGCACACATATTAAATAATTCAAATACCAGATCTATACATATTTTGTTATTAAACAACTACTACCTCCATGTCCTGAATTCTCATGCTTTTACTTTTTTATGATATGTTTTGCTGAATAAATTTTTCTTATAAATTCTACCAAATAGGCAAAATCAAAAGATGAAAACCCTTGGAATATGGTTTTAATTCAAAGGAAACTGAATATAAGATTTAATGGTTTGTGTCAAGTGGTACATCTCAGAAAGAGCAGATAATGACAACAGCTAATCCATGTCCTGGCTTTGCTGTCAGTCAGGCAGTTTTATATTTTAAACAACTTTATTGAGTTAAAATTCACAAATCATAAAATTCACCCATTTGAAGCGTGCAGTGCAATGGTTTTAGCATATTCAAAGATATATGCAAACACCATTGAGTCAATTTTAGAACATTTTTATTACCACATACAGAAAACCCATACATTTTGGCTATCATCCCTTTTCCTTCCATTCCTTGTCCTCCATCCTAAGGAACTATTTTATGTTTTTTACTCTATAGATTTGCTTCTTTTGGATAACTCATGTAAATGAAATCATATAATATGTTGTTTTTCTGTGGCTAGTTTCTATCACTTAGCATATTTTCAAGGTTCATCCATATTGTAATATGTCTCAGTATTTCATTCCTTTTTATGACTGAATAATATTATATTGTGTGTATATACCACTTTTGCTTATTCATCCACCTATTGATGGACATTGGAATTGCTTCCTCCTTTTGGTTATTAGGAATAATGCTGCTGTAAAAATTCATGCACGCCATTTTTGTGGACATATTTTCATTTCTCTTGGATACGGCATTGGAAGGGAAAACTGTCCCTTTGCCTGACCACTTAACTCAGAAATCAGTCTTCTGCCCTTGGACTGGGACTTACACTCTGTTCTCAGGTCTTTGAACACAGATTGCAATTTACACTATTTGGGCTTCTGGACTCAGACTGGAACTACACTACTAGCTTTCCTGGGTCTCCAGCTTATAAATGGTATATTGTGGTAGTCTCAGCCTCCACAATCATGTGAGCCAATCCTTATGATAGATAGATGGATAGATAGATAGATAGATAGATAGATAGATAGATAGATAATCATCTCATATTGGTTCTATTTCTCTGAAAAACCCTCATATATCCAGGCACTGGGGCTCCAAGATTTGTGATATTAACCAACATACCAGGCAACCTCATGCTCTTAAGTTTTGCAAAATCTTCCCTCTTCCATCTCTATATTTGAAGATAGGCTAAAGTGAGATATTGGAGCATAACATAAAAGTTAAAGATTTTTGTAATCAGATATACCAGGAAACAACTCCTAGATTTGTCCCTCTGTATTATGTGTAAGCAAGTAAAAAACTACTATTATGTAATTGCAAAATGGGGAAAATCATCATCTTTCAAAGATTCTATTGAGACACACACCTGTCTATGATATATAATGTGGTAATTTGGTCCTAGGGATGTAGTGTTTGTTGACATAGCTCCAAACTAAATACTAAATAAACCCTTTTGACAAGATGTGTCAGAAGATTTATGATTTAAAGGTGTAGTTGCAGGAAGGATTTTGTCATATATTGACACCCACAAGAGTACTTTATTAAGTGTCAGTTTACAGCAATTCAGCAACCAGTATTCACTGTATTTCTGCTGCTTAAAAGCTTTCAACATCTTCTCTCCATTTACACATTTTGGGGTCAAGAGGTGTTGCCACTGATTTCAATAAATAATCTATAAATTATTATACCAGTCATGTTTCAAACTGTGCAGTGGATAATGAAACTCCATTTTTAAATTTCAATTTTGTAATGTAGGACCTGCCCTTAGAAGATAAGGTGGCAAAAAGAACTAAACACTAGACAACATGAAGTGATATACTTCTAAGAAAAGCTGTTCTGCTTCAAGGATTGCCACATATATCACTCTATTATCTTTTTTCTTTTCTACACTGGGCCCATTCACTATCTAGGATTCATTGTCTTATGAGGTAACAAGAACTGTGGCTGCATACAAATTTTGCTGACCATGATAAATATGGAAGAAAAGATAATACTATTGTATTTATAACGACGTGGCCTATCTTTGCATGTAAGCATGTTCATGCACATATGATTTTTCTACTAACATAGAGAGTGAAACTCTGGTGTTCTTTTATTTTAAAACAATCAGTTTTCTACATTGTTAAATACTAATCTATCTATACACTTTCAAAGCATTCATCATTTATTATCAAGAGAGTTTTTTTTTTACTAGAGCTAAATTAAATTGAAGGGAAATGAAGCAAAACTGTTTTTTTGTGATTCAATTACATCAATTAATTTATGCAATGCATTGTGGCTAAGGAGGTATGCATTTCAAGAAAAAAAATCAATTCAAATGCTACTTTATTTCTACAATTATAATTTTTTTTTCCTAAACCTATCAGGTTGATAGTGTATACTTGGCATGTCTTAATGCAAAGACAAAGTAACTCTATGTATTTGCTTTTTAAATGTATGCATAAAGCTGAATTCAATTCAGTGATTACTGAACTCTCTAGAGGGTAGGACTGATACTAAATTGGAAATTGATAAAAAGATTTTTTTAACTGTAGCCACTTAAAAAATACTACTTCATTTTCCTGGTAAAAAAGGTCTAGTGTCTGTAAGCATAGTCCTAGTTTTTTGCTGATTAGATTCACTGATTAAGTTTCTCTACCTGATTAGCTTTGCTGGGCTAAATGTAGGTCAAACTTGCACTAGAAGAACTTGTAGCATTTAACTATTATTCTAATGAAATTAGTCTATAAGGCATTATTTTATGTTCCAGAGCATGAATAACTTGAAATTATCAGAAGTAGCTATGGTTACAAAATGATGATTAATGCTAGATACTAAAATTCCCATAGCGACATGGTTCAAACAAACAAATTTCAATTTACAGAAGTTCCCAATGTTAGCATAGTTCAACAGGCATAATCTGTGGGTTTTGAAGAAGTATACTAAGGGGAGCGCCTCTCTACTTGCTAGATAGGGTGCTACCCCATTCATGAATCATTAATACAGTTGATTAGATTCAAATTTACTTGGTTGAATTTTGTTATTTAACAGATTTGGAGGCAGCAACAGGATCCGAAGCAACATCAGCGGCATATGGAGGAGAATGAGAAACACAAGCTTGCTACCTGTGAATCCTTTGAATGCACTTTCTCAATGTTTCCAAGGGCTGTGGGTAAGCTCCTCTGGGTCTGAGCTCCGCTCTGTTTTGCATTTGAGTTCTGAATCTAAATGGCTTTCCTTTACAGGGCGGGTCAACCTGAGCTGGCAGAAGGGTCTGCCTGAGCCAAGCCCCTAGCTTTTCATGCCACAATTACCCAGGTGGAAAACCTCAATGAGGTTGCATAGGAATTGGTGGTGGTATGTACAGGGCCTTCTTATGGCCAGGACACAGCACTGCTGATATATTAAGGCGAATGTTTGTCTTTCTTGTTTTGTGTAAATAAAGGGCTGTTGCTAGCGGGATCTCAGAGGCCAAAAGCTACAAAAATTGACGGGCATGGGTAGAGCTTTAAAAAGCTGTTAGAGCACTAGCCACCTCACGAAGATTCCCATGGTAGGGAAAAGTTGGTTATGAAACAGATTAGATCGACACTAGGTCAACTACCAACCTCAAGAAAACTTCTGTGCAACAAGGAACTCTGTGAAACATGGATGATCCCCAACCTGGCAGCACATCCCTTTTAGGCATTAGTTGGGCTCTGAGAAACCCAAAGTTTAGCTAATGAGATCCTTAAATTCTAAAGAGTCAAGTCTGCTACCTTCCATCGCACCTACTTATCTTATGTCTAATGTTGGCAGACATCTAGCAAGATGAAAAAAATTTATTAAAAATAACCAAGAATTATAGTGGCCATTATGGGAAGTGTTCCAATTAGACAAGATGTTTATTTAAAAGGTACACTTGAAAGTAAGTGTTCCCAAATTAAATAAACAGAATGGGATTCCTTTTTAAATTTGTCTACGGAAGCTTCCAAAAGCTTTACAGATTCCAAAATAGTCTTCATGAAAGATTGATTGGGAAAGACTAATAAAATTAAAAACACAAGACGTACCTAAGGAAAATAAAAGAAGTATTGTAAGTTTCAGGTTTATTTTCAGATTCATTTTCAGATTTTGATTATTTGGAGTATTTTTCTCTAATCTATGAATGAATCATTTCTTCCATATGTATTAAATTCTGGACTTAAATTCTTAAATAATATGTCTAATAGAGCATCGTTAGAATACTTCCTAGGGAGAGATTTAATATTACAACATTCACTGCAGTTAACTATTGGCTTTTTTTTTTGGTATTCTTTTAGTACAAAACCATGAAGGAAAGTTGAATTATTATGGAGAGAAGAGAACTGAACTCCTTTTTTATGAGGGAGAAAGTTGAGAAAATTT
Organism: Phoca vitulina; assembly: GCF_004348235.1. Lineage (NCBI taxonomy): Eukaryota > Metazoa > Chordata > Mammalia > Carnivora > Phocidae > Phoca > Phoca vitulina. Next base: position 41,427,846 of record NW_022589708.1, read on the forward strand.
TCCAAAGCATTGTTAGGATAATGTTTTTTCCAGAATGTTTTTGAGTGCCTAATATGTATCAGATATGAATTAGAAACTAGAAAAGCATGTAAGAAATTCTCAATTTTATTAATCAAGAGGGAAATGCAAATTAAAAGCACAATAATAAGTCAATCCATACCTACCGAAATGGGAAAAACAAAAGAAAACAACAGCAGCAACAATAAGGAAAACATCTCCCACAATGTGACTAGGTTGGCTCGATTGCAGAACAACTGGAATTGTTGTACATAGTTGGTGGCAAAGCAAAATTGTACAGTCATTTTGGAAAACAGGCAGTTTCTTATAAGCTTAAACATACACTTACCTTATTTTCCAGGGATCTCACTTTTAGATATTTACTCAATGAAATGCAAACATGTTCACATAAAACCAAGCTAGTGAATGTTCATAGTAGATTTATTTATAATTTTAAACTGGTAAAAACCCAAATGTCTTTCATCTGGTGAGTCAATAAACACACTGTAGAATGTCTATATAAAGAGAAAAAACTTATTAAGCATACAAAATCATGGATGAAATACAAATGTATCATGCAGACTCCAAAGTCTATATACAATATGACTCCATTGATAGGATATTGTGGAGAACAAAAAACTATAGGAACAGGAAACATCAGTGTTGCCAGAGGCTGGTCGTTGAAGAGGTTGACCACAACATGGCATGGGAGAAGTTTTGGAGTAATTGAACTGTTTTATATCTTGATTGTGGTGGTGGCCACATAACTGTGAGTGCTTTTCAAAACTTGCAGAACTTTACACTAAAAATGGTAAATGTAATTTGTATGTAAATTAATTTAATAAAAATGATAAAATGTTGAAGAAAAAAAGTCCAGTATATGGTCTAATAAATAGATGTGTTACATCCATGGTTGCTATACTTACAGAATTAAAGATTATATGACATTCAAAAGAAATGGGTTAATCCTAACAATACAATACTCAGTTAAAGAAGTAAATCCTGAAAATACATATAGCATGGTAGCCATTTTATAAAGTCAACTAAAGCTAAGCAGCGTTTATTTTCCTTTTAGGAATTCCTATAGTTGTGATTCGTGTGTGTGAGTGTACATGTGTGTGTTTTTGTGAGTGTGCATTAAGTAAGACAATGGTCTACATAAGATCCAGGATTGTGGTTTCTTCTGGGTGGTCAAAGGTCAAGAGCATGTGGGAGCTTCATTTATAATTTGAATGGTGTATATGTGAATGTTTCCCTATGGTAAACTGTAAATATGTTACTTACCTTTGTTCTATGGATGAAATATTGCATAATAAAAATTTGAATAATAAAATAGTAGCTTCTTATTTACAGCACGTAAGTAGGTACTTTAAATATCTTTTATTATTTAATACTCAAGGACTAGAATCAGAGAGAAGACCTTCATTTAAAATTAGTCTTTGTCGTGTTGTCTTGTGATGTTTTACAAAATATTTAGTTGACTTCAATAAGCCAAACTTTTTTTTCAGTTAAGTAACAGGTATTAACAGGTATTTAAACTTTTTAAGAAGAAAAAAAAAAAAAATGATTTCATGCTAGAGTAGCTAAGGTCTCTAATTACTTGACAAATACAAATAATGCATTGTCTGTAATGGTCTTATTAAGGAGTTAGATTCTACTATGGCAGAACAGTGAAGATATTGATAATAAAGAACTTCATTATCTTTAAATTCATTTTCTGATTTTTCAATATTTTTCTCAGTTATCTTAATGTGTTAAATTAAAAAATCATATTTAACTGAAATATTTGAGTACATATCCTCATGAGATGTTTGCCAAGGATCAAATTCTTTGTTCACATTAAAAAGAGGAAATAACTTCAGGCATAAGATAGCTATGAATATAAAATAATTCCTAGGGAAATATGCACATATTATTTCAAATTACATTTTAAGATTACAAAATCATGAAAAAAGTTGCCCTTTGGGGTTAGGTAGTTTTTCCTATCCCAGTGTTTTCTCTGGTCTAACTTATTTTTTCTTCTTCTATGTGTCATGTAAAACTTAGTCAAAATCATGATTCAATCAGGTAGAAAGAAACTAATGTCATGCTTATGGCAAGAACTGTAATTTTCTCAAAAATGAACAAACAAATTGGATTATTAGCACCTAGAAAATGTATGAATATTCCACTATGGTTTTGTCTTCTGCTATTTGTGGAGAAATACTCTTAATGCGTATTGTTTATCCTGTTAAGAAAATAATTAGTACACTTAAATACTTATTTTTCTTTCGTAAGAAGACAGTGTTGGGGCGCCTGGGTGGCTCAGTCATTAAGCGTCTGCCTTTGGCTCAGGTCATGATCCCAGAGTCCTGGGGTGGAGTCCCACATGGGCCTCCCTGCTCAGCGGGAAGCCTGCTTCCCCCTCTCCCACTCCCCCTGCTTGTGTTCCCTCTCTCGCTGTGTCTCTCTCTCTGTCAAATAAATAAATAAAATCTTAAAAAAAAAAAAAAAAGAAGACAGTGTTATTAAGCCAAAAAAAGTAGAGTCTTTGCAAATGGATTTTGTTTGTTTCCCTCTGTTTTTTGTTATTATAATAATTAAACATTTGATATACAAATTAAGCATTTTGAAACAGAAATACCTAGAAGAGATTATAATTGTTTTAACATGAGAGATTTTCAAATCCCAAAGAATTAGTTTTTGTATCCAAAATATCGTTTCATTTCTCAAAATTGTCCTTAAAAATTTTGAGTTACTTCATATGACTGTTAATAATTTAACTTAATGGGGAGCCTGGGTAATTCAGTCAGTTAAGTGTCTGCCTTCAGCTCAGGTCACGATCCCTGATTGAGCCCCACATCGGGGTCCCTGCTCAGTGGGGAGTCTGCTTCTCCCTGTGCCCCTCATCCCTATCTTGCGCTCTCTGTCACTCTCAAATAAATTAATAAAATCATTAAAAAATAATAACAATAATTTAACTTAATAGTATATAAAATGTGGTAATTTGTGGATGATATGGTTATACGTTTATAAGTATTTTAATGATGTTTAAGTGAAATGCAAAAATAAATGAATTATTTTTCAGAAATAAACTATTGCCTCAAATATTTTTATAAGCCAGATGAAAATTGGTTTTAGGATTTACAATGAAGACTGTAGATAATTACCTCTATTCTCTGATGCAATTTTGTATACTTAATTATATGCAATTATTTTCTATTATTATAAATGTTTCTCTCTCTCTCTCTCTCTCTTTTTTTAACCTCAATTTAATAACCTCAGATTTCCATGACTTTTGAAGCTTAAAAAAGACAGATTGGGGCGCCTGAGTGGTGCAGTCCGTTGGGCGCCCGACTCTTGGTTTCCTCCTGGTGGTGATCTCAGGGTTGTGGTATCCAGCCATGTGTTGGGCTCTGCACTGGGTGTGGAGTCTGCTTGAGATTCTCTCTCTCTTTGCCCCCCCAACTAAAATAAATCTTTAAAAAAAAAAAGACAAATCCAAACTTTGTTGCCTTACTCTCAGTATTATATCTATACCCAAGAAAAAGAAACATTTTTATGATTCTTTCAGTTGTCCACAGTGACATAACCAATTAAACTGGTGACTGAGGGTCATAAATGCTTTTCTGTTAATTGTTGATATTTTTGTAATTCCCACATATAATATTCAACAAAAAAAATTGAGGCACTTATGGCTAATTAAGAAGTAGATCTTTTTTTTTCCCTATATGTAGAAGGGAAAGAATATAAGATGGCCATATCTAGCATATTATCTGTACTTGAGAAAAATATGGACTTTTGCCATAATGTTAATTAAAAGAAGATCAAAATATTGAAACAAAAATCATTGTACTCACTTAAAGCAGGTTTGCTTTACATGTATATTTTTCTACTATTAGCAAATTGGGACTTGAAACTCATAGTTCATTTAGGTCTCTCTCACAACTACCCCCAAACAAATCTGAAATACATATTTAGTAACTTTGGAGTTTGTCATAGATCCCAATGTGTCTAGTCAACTCAGAATTTTCAACTCTTGTGGATAAAGAAGAATTTATAGTGCCAAGAGTTCACAGGATGGGTTTGGATCAGAAACACTCCAATACAAAAAGATAATGTTGTCAGCAACAATTTGTTTCTTAAGTTTGCCTCCAAATCCCATTTTCCCAAATAGACTTGGATGAGATCAAGGAGCTTGGTTCTCAGGAAGATGAGGGTTATAGGAGGCAACATTGGAAATTATTATAATTAAAGGATTTCAAAGAATATCGTAAAATCCATAAACTCTGAATACAGCTTGATATGGATTTCTTAACCCATGTGGTATAGGGTATGTCCAGGAAGTAAATATAATATTGCCAAATTCTATGACTATTGGTCTCTGCTTTAACTTACATGTGACTTTATAACCATAATATCCTGTAGGATCAATTTGGCTTTAATATGCTTATCTGGATTATAATAGAGGAAACTGCTTAAAAAATCCCCCACTATTTCATGATGTTTGTTCAAGTGAACTATGCATTACCATTATTTCTAGCAAAGTTAATTTTCCAGAGGAAAAAAAAAAGTCTGCATATTAAACACAGAAAAAAATTTTATTACTGAGAATCTAGGATAGAAGTTGGGAGTAGTTCTATTAAAAAAAAATCTGGCTCACTTTTGTATCAAGGAGAAACCTTTCCTATACATTGCCAGCTAGATTTAGAAATGACTGCCCAAAATACTGTGAAATGCTAAAATAATGGCTGAGTTACACAGATTTCCCTCAAGTCCTTGGAAATAAATTTATACATTTAGGAACACCAAAGTCTGTGGACCCAAGAGGGAACCAATTATAGTATTTGACATCCAGCCCTAGGATCATTTCAAATTTGTCATTGAAACAATATGCACTCTTAGATGGAACCATTTATCTCTGACATTCGAAGTAAAATTATAGCATAAAGATAATGAAATCTCACTTTCATACAAGAATTGCTACATGCTAGGCATTGTTCTAAGCATTTTATATTATTATTTCATTTAACTATCTCAATAACCCTGTAAGATAGGTAGGTTTATTATTTTCTTCATTTTCCTGATGAGCAAACTAAAACACCAAGAGAATAAGAAACTTGCCCAAGGCGTCATAGCTAACAAATGGCAGTGCTGGGTTATGAACTCAGGCTGGCAACTTTCAGAAACTTGAGTTTTATTCAATGTACTACTCTTAATTTTATCAGAGGAAGTGACATTTCTGAAGTTTTCAAGGTTTCTTATCTTGTAACGCTGAAATTCAAGTAACCAGAAATAAATACAAAAGAACACTGTAGCTTTTTACAATATTTTATGGTAAAGTAAAATAACTCTATATTCTAGAACCTGGGTTGTCATGCTCGTAGAAGACGAGAAAGTCATCCAGCTTGAATCCACCTACAAACTATTTTATAACCTAACACACCAAGATGCTTTTATTCCCTTACAAACAAAAAACATTTATTAAATATACATTAATTTACTATTGAAGAATAAACGAGATTGGTGAAAATAATGCCTCTTATATGCTGATTAGGATTTTGCTATAGAAGCCCAGACTTCACTGACCTGAAGAAAAAAATCTAGCTTCATAAGAGATTCTGGTATATAATAAGAGGTGCTTATCTAGGGAGTTATACCAATTAGCACTTAGAATCTAGACTGATGAAATTCCAGCTGGTTGTAAACAGTTTCTCTAACTCTTCATTTTCTTTTTTTTCTTTTTTTTTCCTCTGAGGAAAAAGTGGTAGCAGTAAATTAAGGTAAAGGGCATAGTTGTGATAATGTTATATTCTGTTCAAATTCATTTGGCCATTTAGGTGGAGTGCTTCTATTTAAGTTCAGCTTTGGGCTTTTGACATTTCATTACCTTGTTTTTCCTTTCAACACTCAACAATATAGATATCCCAAAATATATCTAGGTAGACTTTTAGTGCTTCTTCTACTCTAAATGTGCTGAGCACTCATGGTTCTTTTTTTGAACTACACATATTAATATAATTTATTTTCAATTTGATTTTACTAATAACCAATTAACAGATTTCTGGTCTGTTTTAGATCTGCCTTTCAATCATAATCAAAGGATTATTTTTTAACTAGGAGAAAAGCTGCAAAATCAACTTTAATTTGAATTATATTCAGTGAAAAACTTTGTGAATGTGACAAATTGATTTTATGGATGTATAATCATTATTAATCATCTTTCTACTTTTCATCATCATTGAGCAGCCAAATTAATGAAAATTTCAGAATATCTCTGCCAACTAAATAGAAATCACAACTTTTAGCAATGTAAAACTAAACAGGTAATTTGAAAATATATGTATAGATTAAGATTGTACAGAAGTTTTGTCTTAATTTGAGTGAAAAAAAGGTGATAAAAGTAATATGCTTGACTATGGGAGAGTGTTATGTAGTTCTGAGCAGCATATTTTTTAGATTTTTCCTTTATGTGCTAGGTAATTAAAATCCTTCATCAGTTCTCTTCCCCTTTATCACAGGCTCTTTTTATTTCACAGACCATTTCCTCAACTTCATGGTGTTTTTGATCTAGTGGTTTATAACAAATTCCCAAAATAAATTTGGATCCATTGTAACATCCAATTTCTTGCCGGAGTGAGTCTGACCTATCTTATTCTCACTTATTCTGCTCAGCTATGTTATTTGCAACCTTTCCATCTCTGGTGTCAACAAATGTATATAAGACAGAATGCCCCATAAATGGCATATTGAGAATAAAGTGATGAACAGAATGATATGAAAAATATCAAGTTCCAAATATCCAGCATAAATGTTAATGAGTGAAACATGAGCTGTAAACCCATAAAAATTTCACTTCAATCCAACTAGTTCTCATACTTGTTGCCCTCAAAGTTGGTTATTTACCTATACAGTGTGGAGGTCACTGTTTTATAAGTACTCAATGATCAATATTAGCACAAATCAATGAAAAATTGCATCTGTTATACTGTCCCACTAATATAAGTTCAGTTGTATTTTTGTGTTAATTGATTGGCTTAATATTTTACTACGTAAGCATATGTAATTTTATTTATTTTTAACTGATTGTGACATACGTATGTATGCAAAAATTTGTTATATCTCATTCAATATACAGAATGATTTGTTCAACGGGACAGGAAAATTCAGGAATAATAAAGAATAGAGAGAACAGTTTGATATTCTTACACAATAACAAAGAAAGAGGAAACAGAGTGGAGTCTTTGGAGAAAATATTTAGTAAATTCAAATACTGGAAGATTTGCATTGGAACAAAACAGGACAGCAGTGAAACTTCATGCTTGAGTGAGTCTTGGTTTTAGTAGCTGCCTGAACTTACTTCCACAGGCATGGACACAATCAGCCTAATTAAACCACATTTTACTCATATAATTTGGTTCACAACCATGTTTAACTATACCACTAAGTAAAGCTATTCTTTTACTAAGGAAAATAAAACTCTCTCTGCTATTGCTTTCGTAACTGGTATAGGCTACTAGCAATTGAGGAAGATTACTACATGAATTATAATTCTTGCCTCTTACTACAAGACAGAAAAGGTAGGACCCTTTTCTGAAGTGGATTGGGAAGGATTTCCCAAAAGAAGGAATGGATTAGGAGTGGGAACCATAATCCCAAATCCCAGGGACTTTGTCTTCTTTCTCTGCCTACTCTTTCACTTTTGGGTGTTTTGCAAGAATGGTCAATCCCACTAGCTAGCTCTTTCCTTTGATATCTTCAAATGAATATACAGGCTCTTTTAGTTTTAATGAAAATACTACTCATCCTTGCAGGGAAAAAGACAGGATAATATAATGAAGTGAGAAAGTTTCTGTTTCAGTCAGGACAGACTATGTTATGCTGTGACAACAAACAACTCTCTGACCTCAGTGACTTAACACTTAGGTAAATCCTACTACAAATCTAAGTGGTCATTGGAGAAACTATCCTTTATGAGGCAACTCAGTGAGCCAGGCTGAAAGAGACTCCACCATCTGGAGACTTGTATCTAGAATACACAACTTTCTAGTTCTGTGCCGCTGAGAAAGAGTGATTGGAAGATTCCATCACTAGGAATTAAATATTTCCACCCAGGGATGGCATATGTCATGTGCACTCACTATTTCCTAACCAAAATATCATATAAACATGCTAACATCAGGGCAGCATTGTATTTCTTTGTATCCAGTGTAGAAAGGAACCAAGGTAATTTTTACCACAATTCTAAGTTTAAAAAGCCCCTTAATCTATAGTTTTGGAAAACACTTTACTATAATAAAAGTAAGTGACAGGTATGAAGTTCCACACATGATTATTAAATCATATGGTCTGGATGAGAATACATAGGAAGAGCTGGGATATATAACTAGGCCAGAATGTAAAAGGCTATTCATTATTAAAAAATGCATTGAAACCAATAATGTACTGTGCTTCAGAGGTAAATTTGTAAATGTGACAAAGTAAGTCTTTACACTGATCTTCAAAGACATAAAAAAGCAAGACCCTCCTTACTTATTTTATATTATTATTTTTAAGCAACTCCCTCTTTGCAAATGGGTCATGGGGCACCTCACAGTGGAACTAGAGTAGATTAAATGAAATTGTCATTTTCGTTAGCATCCATACCAACTTTGACCATATAGTTGTTGCCCTATCAACCAAGGAGTGGAATAAAGTAACTGATATGTTAAGATTATTTTCTTTATCCCACTAGCAGAGGTTAACTGCCTCTATAATCTCCACATGGGAATACCTATGTTCTAGGTCCTCACTGTTATGATAAGGCTGAATAAAAGGGGATTGGGAAAACTGGGTAGAAGCCTACAAAGAGAAAATCCCTAGGGAGTGTGGAGTGTCCATATGGTCAATTTCCTGTGGTATTTGTGTAGAACAATCTGTCAGGTAGAATGATACCTTTCCCATTTCTGAGAGTGCCCAAGGGCATCTCCAATTTCTGATCAACAGCAAACTTAAGAGCACTTAAATTTTAACGAACAAAAATGGAAGGCTTTCCAATTCAACAGTGGTACCCACTGGAGTAAAATATTCAATAAGAAATTGTAAGAGACATGAATAAAGATATGTGGGTTTTTTTGTTGTTGTTCCCAGAGACCACTACCATGAAATCCACAGTTTGTCTCACTGATACATCTGAGGGGAATAGTGTACATGAAGCAAAATACACATATTCCACAAAATTTCAAAATTTCTCTTACTTTAGTATGGTTTGGGCATATCCTCTCATATTCAAACCTTGCCAAAAAGATATGACAGCAGCAAGTGTGTGCAGTCTGTGTGTTTGCATGTATGTGTGCAGGGTAGTGGTCATGGTAATAATATCAAGCTGAATATTAGAGGGACTAATGGTGATGCTACTGAACTTTTGAAATGCATATTAAAGTAAGAAAGATTAATTCACTTTTTTGTTTTGTTTCGTTTTTTGCTAAGGACTGAATAAAAAGTTAGGGATAAGAGTCCTAAATGCCCTGGCACCATGAGATTGAGATTGGGCTTTCATCTTGATATGGCAGGACAGTATAGATCTGGCAGATAAGGGAATTACAAAGGGTCCAGGAAATATAGCCTGGTGGCAGAGAGAAGAAATGATATACAAATTTTATATTCATGTCAAACTTGCTTCAAGGAGAGAGTAATTCTTTTGAAAACTTCAAAAGTTATGTCCCCAAGTGGCCGGTTATTGTCTAGCTAAAAGGAGTTTGCTGGTCCTATAGACCCAGAGTCTGAGATTATTGTCGAGAGATCACATGCTCTATTATTCCAATATGGTGATACCTTTACCTATGGCTAAGGAACCCTAAGATCCCTAAGAAATGTTCTGATCAGTAAGCTACTGAATGTGATTAACAAAAAATGCTATTGAACTCTCAAAAAGGGGTAAGAAGTATAATTGGAATTTATAAACCATGTATGGGTGGTGAAACATGTCCGTGCACAACATGCTCAAAGAGCTGAATCACATGGAGTTCTAATTCTTTTTAACTTTTGTGTTAGGGTTTGTGATACAGTGAGTTTTGCTGAAATTACTGTCACCTGTCAATTAAATTGGCCCTATGTTTATTTAATGTGGAATTAAAAACATGCTTCACTAGATTAATGAGAAAGTGTCTCCACACATCATCAAGGATTTTTATATACTAGTTAAGGACGCATCAGTGAGTTGATTGATAGGTAGAACTTAGCCATACCTGCCATAATAGAAACAAAAGTAGAACCAATAATACAATAAGAAACAATGTGGAGAAATAAAACTATTGCTTTTGTGTTCATGTTCCCTCCCATCCACTGTCCCCTACTACCACTTAAAACAGAAAAAAAATGCTGCCTATATGGATTCCTTTCATCTGGGAGTTCTTTCTCTCTGTTTTGTTCTTCTGTTTGAAGGGAGGAAATGTAATCACATGTATCTGTGACCATAAATTGGATTTGAATTTGAACTACTTGTGGATGATTCTGTAAGAAATGAAGGTGATTAATTGAATGCAAATCATTGTTCTCACCCATCCTCAAGCCTGAACGAGGCTGTGTAATTTGCTCTCATTCATTGCTCTTGGCTTTTTTGCAAAACCAACTTTCTTCACTCTTTGTATGTTGGATTTGATTCCTTATTCTTTGTGGAATTTTGAATTGAGCACTTATATATTTTTAACATTTATTCATCTTTTAAAATTGTTTATTGAAGTATAATATAAACTACTAAAGAGTGCATATAAGAGTGTAGCTCACATAATTTTGACAAACTGACTTCATTGTGAAACTAGTAGCCTAGACCAAAAATCATAACCTCTTGAAAGCCCTCTCACAGTCCCTTTGTTTCTACTTTCTTCTAAAGCAGTGTTCTATATGGGATTCTACAGTATTTCTCCCAAATAGTGTATATTCTTTTTTTTTTTTAAAGATTTTATTTATTTATTTGAGAGAGAGAATGAGATAGAGAGAGCATGAGAGGGGGGAGGGTCAGAGGGAGAAGCAGACTCCCCGCTGAGCAGGGAGCCCGATGCGGGACTCGATCCCAGGACTCCAGGATCATGACCTGAGCCGAAGGCAGTTGCTTAACCAACTGAGCCACCCAGGCGCCCATCAAATAGTGTATATTCTTTAAAAAAAAAAAAGATTTTATTTATTTAACAGAGAGAGACACAGCAAGAGAGGGAACACAAGCAGGGGGAGTGGGAGAGGGAGAAGCAGGCTTCCCGCTGAGCAGGGAGCCTAATGCGGGGCTTGATCCCAGGACCCTGAGATCATGACCCAAGCCAAGGGCAGATGCTTAACAACTGAGCCACCCAGGCACCCTAGTGTATATTCTTTTATGTCTTTCTTCTTTCACTGGACATAACGCTTATGAGATCTATTCATATTGTATGTAGTCCAAATTACTCATTCTCATTGTTGGAAAGTATTACATTATATGGATATGCTATAATTTAATTTCCATTCTAACATTGTTGGGCATCTGGGTAGTTTTAAGTTTGGAGTCAATTAAAATTGTGCTGTCATGAACATTCTAGCACGTCTTCGGGTCAATATATGTTGTAAATGTTTCTATTAAGCATGTACTTAAGAGTATAAATGTTAGGTTAAAAGATATAAAGTGTTCAACTTTTAAAGATACTATCAAGGTATAAACTTTTCCAAAGTGATTGTACTTTGTCACCAGCAGTATATGAATATTTTCAGTGATACTTTTAATTATCTGCCCTTTCAACTTTTGCCTTCTAGTGGCTGTATAATAGAAACATTTTACTTTTGAATTGCATTTTTAGCTACAAATTTTCTTACAAGGGTTAGTTCAGTTTTGGCTCACATATTTTGGCATGTGGAGATTCCATAGGAATTATGTACTAATTATTTTTCAAATTTCCTTATTTTTTCTTTAACCCAACATTCACTCTGTAGTTTGTTGGTTACCAGATATGAGGATTTTATAATGTTTTCTCACTGATTTCTAATTTTATTGCATTCTGGTTAGAAAACATGGTTTTATGGTGTTTCTTTGAATATGAGATTTTCTTTTCTCTAGTGCATGGTTTGTTTTTAATACACCAAGTGTATTCCCTATTTGCAATGCATAAAATTCTATAAATACACCAAAATTATTTGTGCAAGCCTAGACAGTTCCACCTTGTTGCTAAATAATTGACAACAGCGTATACCAGTTATCAGAGGTTGAACCTCACAGAATTAGTTAGACATTAGCAGTGAAAAGGACAATACAGACTTTGATTTTTTATTCTAAAATTCTTTTACCTCTTCAAATTTGTGGGCAGTACTGGGTCTGGTATTAATGTGCATTCCAGAATTGAATATATTTGCTGTAATAGGCCTGACCTGCAGTCCAGTTCCATTTGATGTGTATCCCTGTAGACTTGTTCTCTTGAGTTCAGTAGCCATCTCGAGTATGCAGTAATTTGGATCTCAAGATATAAGCAAATGATAAATTGATTTATAACATATCCTGCTTCAGCTTAGAAGATACTCCATGATTCATTGTACTTGACTTTAATTAATGTAGCTCCCAGTTAGTATAATTTAATATTACACCTGTAAAACATATTTCTCCAAGCCACAATACCCTACTGACATAATAAATTTATTTAATGTTGATCATGCTTGTAATCTCATTGTAAACCTTACAGCTGGAACTTTCTCTTACTGTTTATCTTCCCCTTTCTAAGTATGTATCTTCATCTCTAGGTAAGATCACCATTCTGTTCTTGAATTTTCTTATCTGTTTCTTTTATTTTGTCAATTAAGATGTGATCGTCATATGAGAGATCATAGCAGTACAACAGAAATGTGATAATCTTTCCACTTTTCAATTAATTATCTTCTGAGATTGTATTCTAGAATAATTATAAGTTAAAGGTGTTCTGCACTGAAATGCCTACACCATTCCCTAACAAAAATGGCTCTCAAACACCAGCATAAACACACATATACTCCAATATCTGGGAGGAGGGAAAACTAGAACATAGGAAACCAGCTCCTGTGGTAAAATTTTGATTATGCAGGGAATGTGATTGACACATCATATGCCTGACCTTGGCCATTTTTTAATGACATGTGATTCACAGAATATTAAATAATTAAGACGTTAGAGTTTATTGCACGCTCACAGAATAAAAACAAGAGAAAACAATAACACCATGATACATTGAAATACATCCAATTTTATAATATTATAAAATTATATTTTATAATTTAAATTTGCTTATACAGTTTCTACAGAATTCTATAGGTTTATTTCCCAGATCCCACAGAATAAATATGAATTTGGCACTCAGGTGGTGAGCTGATAAAATATTGGAAACTCTATGTTACTATGCACGTGATTTAGAACTAAATACCCCCATTACAGAATTCATGATGTTCTAATAGACACTAAGTGCCTAACAAGAACTTATGAAAAATGAAAATTATATATGGATATTTTCTAATTCGTGTTTTTTTAATTTTAAAAACATGTTCTTTAATAAGCCTTTTCCCATTCGAAACTATGAAATGAAACAGCAAAAGGATACTGAATCTAATAATATTGGAAAGGAAAGTAGCATGTGACTAGAATAGCAAACAATGCCAAAGAGGTCAGAATTACAGAAACATTTATTTGCTATAAATGTCATTAAAATTACATATCAAAAGAATTACATGCACCATTTATTAAAAACGTAATAACCTAACAACCATAGAAAATGCATGGTGTCATGCTTTCTGTCCTTGATATCATTCAGAATATTAAATTTACCTTATTTGTTTTCTAAAAACAAGATGAATTCAAAAACCATTTTACCATAAGAATTTTAGTGATAGAATTTTTCATCTTTTCCATATGGCAGAGCATTGAAAATCCAAATTGTAAAAATACACAGAATGGCACATTCTGTCATGCCTTTTGTTGAATTTCTTTCTTTCTTTATTAGTTTGTTTTTCCATTTGCCCAAGACTTTCAGTTGTTTTAGCCTCTGGGAAATATCCTCACATTATAAAACCCACATACAATTTAGAATGATTGACAGGTTCCGATGATGAGGGATCAAAACTGGACCGGGGGGGCATATATGTCAACAATGATGCACAAATGCATCCCAGATATTCATAGAATTCTTTTATATATGTCTTACTAGACATACATTTTGCATCTAAGCCTAATTTGCTTATATCTGAGAAAATATTTCATACACTGAAAAGAGTAAATAATGAAGTAAAACTGAAAGGGTAAAATACATTGACTGAAGAAGCACAGCTGATGATATGAAGATGTGCTGTCCCGAAAGTGAATAAAACAACAGAAGAGTCTTTCAATACTTCTTGAAAGATAGCGTGATCAATAATAGAAAACTTTGTACCACTGAGGGATAATAGAAGGAATTAAATAAGAGCAGAATAGAATATGAACAGAAATAATAAGTTTTTTTTCTGAGGTTATCAGGAAGGAAGTTGCAGATAAGATGTCAGAATTGAAAACAAGGCTTCACAGGAGCCACATGAATATTTTCTTTAAAATAAGCATGTGCAGGTGAAGACAAATACCAGTGGACACAATGAGAGTTCTTGATCATAAAATACATGAATAGATGTCAAACATACTTGTAAGGAAAGTCTGAATGCAGAATGGTTGTTAGTTGAAGTAAAAGCTCAAGTCCTTAATTAGTGTGAATATTGACAAAGTATTTCATACTGTCTGGTAATTACACAGTAGAGCTGAATAGAGGATGCACAGAATAGTGAAAATTTGGATGTCACATTTTTTTTTACTCATTTAGAGCTCACTTTTCTCTTTTACTTTCCTTTAAAATTTTTCTATGAGTACTTTCCTATTTTGAATATAACCTTATCGTCCTTTACTGTGAACCTCAAGTACTTTATAAAGCACCAATGCTGGTGGGTTAGGGTTTGCACACAGGCACGGCTTCAGGGGGTATGGGCTGTCAGTCACCCAGGGCTGCCACTTGGAAAGGCCCGACACTCAGTTTCATGCTCTACCATTGCCAACTTGATAATTCATAATAATTTTTAAATAAAGGGGCCCACTTTTCATCTTTCACTGAGCACTGCAAATTATGCAGCTAGTTTAGCATGTGTCCCCTTAAAGTTGAAAATCTGTTCTGCTCTTTTCTTCCACTTCACAGAGATGCATTTCAGGGAGATTCCATTGCCGGTATAACTCTCTTTAGAGTAGATTGCTATCACTCTTTCTCATTTCCTCTGGGTGGAAAATTTCTAAATTGTCTAGAGATGCGACATCATATGATTATTATTGTTGCCTAAGGATCCCTCCTTATTTTTTTTCTCAAGGATTTTATTGCTATAGATTAAGTTAGAGGACTCAGGGCAACATAGATTTGTGAGGAAATGATGGACATAATGTTCTTAGGGTTATTGTGGGGAACTCATTGGGAGAGACCTAGGAGGCATCTGGTGAAATGGTCTGAGTTTAGGAGACTGGCTTAGGATGGACATCGTCAGCCTTTATGATTTACATGAAGCCATGGCTGTGGATGTCAGCTGTAAGGATGAGTGCACCAGGCCAGATACCTGGGACGTACTGACATCCAGGGTCTCAGTGAGAAGCCCACATTAGACAAATAGAGCAAGAGAGAGGTAGAAAGAAGCAAAAGTTGAGAGAGAATACAGCAACAATTCAGTTCAACTTCTTTATATGTATCTTGTGTTACTGTCAAATTGGACTGTGCCTCCACTTTTTCCAAGACATTTACCCTGTTTCCCATACATTCCCCACATTTTTGGTCAAGATCTTTTTACTTTAAAGATCATGTTCAAATATCACTCTTTCGGTACTCTATTCTCTGATATTCAGACAGGGTCGTCACTTTTCTAATATCCCTAGAACTTTCTTTCTACTTCTCTTTCATCTCATAGTTTCTCTTTTCATTGGAGTTTCCTGTGCTTTTCTCACTTTTCCTACTGTGTTATAGATGGTTTTTATGAAAAATCCTTGCCTAAATATCTTTGTATCTCCATCAGAAAGTAATAGAGTCCAATGTACATATGGGTATGCCTATGAATATATGTGCAATGAAGAATAAATTGCTGGAATTGAGCTGAGCCTAGCCAGCTACGCAGAGCAGCTGGTGGCCTTGGACCAGAGCCTGTGAGTGCCTCCGGACATTCCAGTCCAAGGCCTGCAGAGGCCATTCCCATGCAGGGATGTCACCACTGG
This sequence comes from Phoca vitulina, assembly GCF_004348235.1. Classification (NCBI taxonomy): domain Eukaryota; kingdom Metazoa; phylum Chordata; class Mammalia; order Carnivora; family Phocidae; genus Phoca; species Phoca vitulina. Next base: position 41,444,041 of record NW_022589708.1, read on the forward strand.
TGCAGGCATATTGAGGGTCTTGACACTTTCAGAATGCTAGTGCCACATGGAGGTGCATGCCTTTCTCCCTCACCCTTAGGTCCAGGTAGTTTCCAGGTACAGAGTGATCTTGCCTGCCACAAATTCCCCTGTACTCTGCAGTGTACTTCCTTGTCTTCTAGGACCTCCAGAGTGAAGCTCCTTGTGAATGGGATTCTAAGTTGGTTGGGCCATGGAGCAGAATGCAGCAAATAGCAATATGAATTTCAACAAAGCAGATTGTTAGACAGATTCAACAGCAGGTCCGGGGCATCCATTCATGGTACAAGTCAGTGTTAATCACTGGCCTGTTAATCACATCAACCGGCCAACCTAACGTTGTCCAAACTGTCCCTTGTGGACAAGGTCACATCATCACACAAGAACCTGTTTCTGGGACACAGAATCTGTAGCAGATTTTATTGGATCTGTAGAAAGAAATCCAGCTCTGGGGAAGGAACAGAGGACAAACATTGCAGGTGCAGGACCCCACGCAGCAGATGATTATTCGGCAGCCGCAGGAGGCTTGCAGTGCCAGCCAGACACAAACACGGCTGCAGATCACTGTCCGGGAGCAGCAAGTAGCACAGACTGTTGAAGGGCAGACCATCTTCTATCAGCCAGTTGATGCAGATGGCATCACTCTCTAGTAAGGCATGGCCACCATCTCAGCAGCCAGATTGGCAGAGGCACGGACTGTTCACACAGAGGCCAATACCGACAAACCAGCAGTGGGCAAGGGCCTGCCATTGTAAGTCTACCAGTGGCAGGCTATGTGATCAATTCAGGAGGGACGGTAATTAATGATGGCCACAGAGCCACCTCCAGGTGGCTATCCAAGGAATCCCTCTACCTGGGACAGAGATGCTTGAAGAAGAGTCTCTTTATGTGAATGCCAAACATCCCATCATCTTTGTAAGAAGAGGTAAGCCTGGGATAATCTAGAGGGAGAAGGGACATTCCAAAGGAAAGAAGGAAGTACCTGCATGCGACATGTCATAGCACAGAAGTGTGGTGAAAACGGGCAGGACGATTATTCTCTCCAAAAGGAAAGGATTGTCCCCCATATGCAGGAGCCACACCAAATAAATTAAAATAAAGCAATGGTACAGATCATGTGTGCATGTGATGTGTGTGATGGTCATGTGATGCAGATGATCAAGACTGTATTCCTTGCTACTGTTTCCAACTGTTTTTAGAAAATTAACTCTTTTGAAGGGATACTCAAAACCACATTCCGCCCTTTTGTACAGAGCAGAGACCACTTAGTTTTTAATAAGGATCTCAGTATTGTAATCGCAGCAACGTCTGGCAAATTGAAATGGCAAGCTTTTATCTCAGCCTTTCAGTCCAGACCTATTTCAGACTGTGGATAACATTGACATTTCACAGATTAGGATGAATCAAGGGACCCATGCCAGCCCAGCAGTACCACATGAGGACTTATGTTAACTGGGGAAGCACGCCACCCAACTCAGCAGGAAAGAACCTTCTCAACCTAAACTGTAATCAGAGAAGTCATAGCCCACTCATTCCCATAGGAATTGGTTAAACGGCATCTGTCCTTCTGGTTAGGTAGCTCATTTTTACTAACTGAACAGATATGTTATATTCATGGATGGCTTCCAGACACAGAAGTTCAATATTGTTACTTGGAAACAATAAATTCTCTGAGATATAAATACATACACACATACATACGTATATTGTTTACCTTAAAACTATGATTCTCAAAGAGTGCTTTGAGAAACAGTAGTTCAGAATATGTTAAGAATTGTTAATGTCTGGCAGAAGGGGTCCTGTGATCATTATGGTAATACATATGTTGAAAACTAAAGAGATTTCTATACTGCAGGACTTATCAGACCCTCCAGTGTTTTTAAGTTTTGTGAATATCTAAGAGGGAGGTAGAGTGTGCAGCACTTGCCAAAATTATTTGATGTAAAGTCAATTTATTCATTTCCAGCATCTAATGGAACCAACTTTTCTGTGAAATACACTTTAGGGGCACCTGCGTGGCTGGGCAACTGCCTTCAGTTGAGGTCATGATCCTGGAGTCCCAGGATCGAGTCCCACATCAGGCTCCCCACTCAGTGGGGAGTCTGCTTCTCCCTCTAACCCTCTCCCCTCTCATGCTCTCTCTCTCACTCTCTCTCACTCAAAAAAATAAATAAAATATTTTTTTAAAAAAGAAATACACTTTAAAGAATATCAACTTAAGAGTTAATAACTTCTTTCATATGAAATAAAACATATGAAACTACTTGCTTGCATACATATGAAAAAATTGACATTTTTAAAATAGTGAAGGGCGCCTGGGTGGCTCAGTTGGTTAAGCGACTGCCTTCAGCTCAGGTCATGATCCTGGAGTCCCGGGATCGAGTCCCACATCAGGCTCCCTGCTTGGTAGGGAGTCTGCTTCTCCCTCTGACCCTCTCATGCTCTATCTCATTCTCTCTCTCAAATAAATAAATAAAATCTTTAAAAAAATAAAATAAAATAAAATAGTGAAATATTTGGTAAAAATAAATATATGTGATATTTGATCTGATTTCTCAATATTACTGGTATTTTCACTATATAAATAATATATACTTGGGATATTGTGCCTACTGGTTATTGTAGTTCCATATTTGTATCTCTGAAATCATAACTTTCAATATTCTGACCACACACTCTTTTTTTCTCGGTCTTTTGAACTCTTACAACTCCTAACTCTTCCTAACTCTTACTACTATGATCTCATTAAGAGTTTCTACTTTTTTTTCCATTCTCTCCCACTTAATCAGATCATCCTTTCTTCACTGCTATCCATATTAACCCAAGAAAAGAGGAATACACCAAGGACTCTCTCACTGTGGATATTTGCAATGCTTAGTGTGGAGATTACTAAATAAATAGATAAATAAACTTTTTAAAAAAGGATAAAAAATAGCATGTATTGGCAAAGCTGTGGAGAAAAGGGAACCCTTTTAAACTGTTGGTGGGAATGTAAATTGGTTTTGCTTATGGAAAAACAGCACAGAGTTTCCTCAAAAATTAAAAATATAACTACCATATTACCAAGTACCCCCACTTTGGGATATATATCCAAAGGAGATGAAAGCAGTATCTTGAAGAGATATATACACTCCCATATTCATTGCAGCATTATTTACAATAGCCAAGATATGAAACAACCTAAATGTCCAGTGACACATGAATAGAAAAAGAAAATGTGGTCTATACACACAATAAAATATTATTTAGCATTGAAAATGAAGGAAATTTTGCTATATATGAGATACTGGTACTTGCATGATACCACTTACATAGAGGTATAGAAAATAATCATTAATATAGAATTAGAAAGTAGAATGGCAGCTACCACGTGCCGGGGGAAGGGACATGGGAACTTGCTGTTCAATGGGCATAAAGTTTCAGTAATACAAGATGATTAGAGTCTAGATATCTGCTGTAAAAAATATGTAAATAAACAACAACAATAATATGATAAAAATATGATAAAAACTCTTGCTTCATCTGTTAATTAGCAGGTGAAGAGAGAGCAAATGTGAAGTTTATTTCCAGCTCTTAGGGCCAATGTCAAATGTTAGTAATGTTAGATGTGGTCCAAAGAACCCCAAAGTCTCATAAATGTTACCAATCCAGTAAATAAATTCCTCTCCCAGAAAATAACCTCAAAGGAGAAGTAGAAGGAAGTTAGGGTATTTGTACTCTAACTTCCTCTTTCCAGTAGGGTGGAGAGAAAGTCTCTTCTCCTTTGTGGAAATATAAATATGGTAGAATAGGCATTCCACTCAACATTAAGCATTATTAGAACTGTACTCTTCAGAGTCACTCAAGTCTCTATTCTTCTTAAAGTCAGTTACTATATATAATTTCTTCTCCTAATTGGCACTTATAAGCATCTTATATGTTTTAATGTTTCTTTTTAAATATTTTTTCTTTGCTTCCACAACTGATCTTTCTTCTAATTTCCTCCCACTTTCCTCCACTCTGATATATCCATTAAATTCCAGTCTTACTTATCCTCTTGCTCTTCATTCTTTTCTGCTGCCAGTGTTTACCAAAATTTTTCATTTTGTAGAATATATAGAAAATAAATATTTTTGAGCCATTAGGTTAAAAAATTGCTTAACCCCAAAGATAACAGGTTCAGTGGCTACAACTGCATTAATTCCAACATCCACCATGATGGCTGAAATAATATTTTGGCATGCTTCTAACACATTCTTAGCACACTTGTGTGCAATGACAAACTAGTTGGTGAGTTTGCTCCCATTTTATCATGGATTAATCTCACGGAAATCTTCACATATCATCTATATGCTATAAGTTTCCAAATCTATATCCCCAGACACAAACTTTCTTTTGAGTTCTAGATCTATTCATACAACCAATATTAAATGTATCCACTTGGATGTCCATCGGTAATCTCAAATTTAACCATAACCAAAATTTCCCCCCAAACCTTTCTCACCTACTTTGACTGAGCTAGGGTTTCTTAATCTCAGCACTATTGACATTTTGTTCCAGATAATTCTTTGTTGTGGGAGGCTGTTCTCTGCATTGTAGCATGCAGAGACTAGCATATGTGACTTCTATCCTAGATGCTAGTAGCATCTCCCTCATTCATATCAACGAGATATTGCCAATGTCACCAGGTGGGGAGAGGGCAAATTCACTCCCAGTTGAGAACTACTTCATTAAAGTGTTCAAATCAGAAAAATAAAAGCCATTTTAGAGTCCTCTATTTATAGTATGCCCATTATTTTAAGTGTGTAATAATTAATTTATTCAACAATTATTTTAGTCTTCACTGACACTAAATTGCTTAAGAGTTTTATCATCTCCCGTTGGACTGATTCAGTTGTCTCCCAAACAGTCATCATCATTCTGTCTTCTGAAATTTGCAACGCATCATTGTCAGTTACATCAAAGTGGTATTTTTAAAGCACAGAATTGATAAAGGTACTAGTCAATTAAAAACCTTTCAATAGTTCCTAATCACTAAGAGGATAAAGACCTAAACATGGCCTTTGTCCTAGAAGATATGAAAGTCATACGATTAGCCTCTCCACTCCCAATTAATTGCAGCATCCTGTGGAAAATTCTAAAACAATATACGGAAAAGATAAATATTGAGAACAGTAGTTTCAAAATTTAAAAATATGATTGAAAAGCAAAAAAACAGTCTTCAGTAGTGTAGAATGCTATAGAGATATCGAGAAAACTAAGTTTGAAAGCATACATTTGATTTATTAGATCATGCGATTTCATTGAAGAGATGAGAGTAGAAGTGAGAATTTAGGTAAGGAATAAAAGCTGAGGAATGAACAGATTGTGAGACAGCAAGAGAAGAAAATTCTTTCAAGGTGTTTGGATGTAAGAGAAAAATAAAGTTTTATATAATGCTGATTGTAGAGTGATTGATGGTAGTGATTTTGTGTTTGAGATTAGAAATACTTGAACAAGTTTTGGGTCAAGAGTAATTAACAGAAAGGCCAAATGGGGCAGATAATCATCCCATTCATCAAAAATAGAATTGCAGGAGGATAATGAGTTGAAAGTTAGGAAAGATAACCTTTGTTCCATTTTGGAAATGTTGAGTTGAGACATTTGTGATATATATGTTGGAAATGCCCAGGAAATAATTGGCAGGGTGAATATATGGATATTCAACTTAGAGGAGAGGTCTGAGAACCATTAACATAAATATAGATATTAAAGCTGTCTGTTAAAAAAAAAACAAAAAACTCTAGCCCGCATTTTCTAAGGAAGAAGTATCCTTCCTCCAATCTAAGGATAATTTCTCCGATGGGGATTTGAATTTCAGCCCCATTTGCTATAACAAGACACTTGTTTGAATAGTGTTCATATCATATTGTCTTTATCTGTTTTCGTTTGTGTGTTTGTATTTCCTGGTCTGGATGGTGGAAAAAGTGTATGGTTAATTAAATAATATAATTGAGTTATATTACCTGAGAAGTCCTTTCTGTTTTTTTTCTTGACTATTCAAGTAGCCAGAACACCGTTTGATGTACATTTTAATCAAAAGTTTGGAAAACATGGTCAAATGAGTCAAATGAAGTCTGAATAGATATTCTACACCCACAGCAAAGAAAAAATACTGATTTTTTAAAACTATGGTGTTAGAGTTACTTCGGGGCCCAGCATTGGTTTTGACTATTAATAGCGAAAAAGGCTGGGGGACTCAGAACATGGCTTTATCATGTGAAAGAATTTGTGGTGGCATAAGGACAGTCTCCACAGCAAGACAGAGGATGAAATAGAATAATATTAAAATGCTACTGGTACTTACCTGGGGCTGTCCCAGTGCTGAAAAGTAGAAATAGATATGATAGAAACTTTAAGATAGATTTAGGGATGTAGTGGCAGAAGAGACTTCTTATTGTTTCTCTTCTGTAATTCTTGGAACAAGCAGTTTCTCAGAATCGCAGGCGTGAATCTGGATAAAAGTTGTAGCAGAAAAAATTTCTGAGAGAGACTAAGAAATTTTTGAATGACTAAAAGCACTAAATTTATCAAAAATAGAAGAAATCATTAATCATAAGTAATGGAGTTTTCTTGACTTTTCAAAATTAGGTATTTAGCCATTTAACAGAATTTTGAGTGTGTAAGGTTAGGGGAGAACGGGTCCAAACTCAAAAGCATAAAATCTGGGATGCCTGGGTGGCTCAGTCAGTTAAACATCTAACTCTTGATTTCAGCTCAGGGCATGATCTCAGGGTGTTGAGATCAAGCCCCATGTCAGGCTCATGGAGCCTGCTTGGAATTCCCTCTCTCTCTGCCCCTCTCCTTCACTCATGTGCTCTCTCTCTCTCTCTCTCAAAAACAAAGGCATAAAATTTATACTATCCTTACATTTTTAAACATTTATAACATGCTTAGTATATTCTGGGGACTGTACTAGATTATAGAATTTAGAAGTAAATAGACCCATAAGATCCCAGATCCCATGGATCTTGCCGTGGATGAAGAAGGAAATGCACTAAATAAGTACTTATGCATTCAATCTGGGTGTTACAAGAAAAAAAATTAGGCTACTCTATGAATGTATAGCAGGCTGACTTAACATGAACATGTGAGTTGTAAACAGCTGCCTGGCCAACAATAACATTCTTAAACTAGGGCCTTAAGAGTGAATTAGAGTTAACTTGGTAAAATGAGAAGGTAGTTCCAAGAGAAAGAAATGGAAAAAAGACCCCAAGAAATAGTATATTTTAAATACATAAATAAGGTAAAAGAGGAACATAAGAATAGAGGATCAATGTGGGACCACATGAGACCACTAGTAGTATAATACACTGTAGTTTCATTTTGCAAATATTCATTAAGTGCAGCTGTGTGTCAAGAGCTGTGTTCATAGTACTAAACAGGTTCTTCCATAGAGCTCCTCACATGCCAACACATAAATAGGCCTTTTATAATAATATTAGCATGATATTAATATTATATTGATTCTATTCTATTAATTCTATTAATAATACAGAATAATAATATTCTATATGCTATACTGTACAGGTGTATAGATGTCTGGATAGCACTCTAGCCTTTGGCATTCAAGAAGCCTTCCTCAAAAAGGAAACATCTAAGCTAGTTGTGATTACTGGGGAAAAAAAAACAAACTAAAACTTCAGGGCAAGGTGAAATAATGATCACAGATATTATAGCAAAAACATACAAGTGCATGGAAATAAAAGAAGTATAAAAATTCACATAGTTTATAATCCTGCAATGTTAATCCTGAGGTACAGTAGAAAAGAACAAGAAGCACATGAGTAAGTCATGAGAAATACCATAAAAAATTTGGCATGCCCATCCATTTGATGGAACTTACACTTCTTTGCTGAAGTTCAGGGGTATTCTGAAAAACTTTAAGAAGTTAAGTCAGATTTGCTGTATAAAGAGCACAGTATAGATATGGATTGTAATTTGTGGACAAAATAAATTAAAAAGAAGAGCAGTTCAGAGTCATCACAAAATTTTAGGAGATAAATTATGAATACTTGAGATAAGCAATAGCATTCCATTTTGTGCAGTTGCAATGAACATAATTGATCGTCTACTCAAGATTCATTTCCCTTTTGCACTATTTGAACTATTCAACTTTTTGTTTAAGAATCCCCCTTTACAGGAGTGCCCAGGTGGCTCAGTCAGTTAAGCGTCTGACTCTTGGTTTTGGCTCAGGTCCTGATCTCAGGGTCCTGGGATTGAGCCCCACATCAGGCTCAGCTTGGAGTCGGCTTGAGATTCTTTCTCCCTCTCCCTGCCCCTCCTGCTTGTGCTCTCTCTTTCTCTCTCTCTAAAATAAATAAATAAATCTTAAAAAAAAATACCACTTCCCCATATATCTCAATATAACCTGGAAAAGTGGACTATATCCCCAGCTGGGAAGAGAGGGCACAGTTGATTTAAATGAACCAGTACTTTGTATTTCATTGGGCAGACACTGATTAAGTACTGGGCATACACAAAATTAGGTGAGATTCTTGCTGGGAACACTAGAACTAATGGGCTTTCTCTAAGGGCATGTGTGAGAACCAGAACTGCTGAAACCATTACATTAATACTAAATACATTAATACTAAAACATGATCATGCACAAAGAATCATAAATACAGCAAAGCCATGACTGAACCATGACTTGCCACAGCTCTACTTAAAATTTAAGCCACTTTGTGTTGGGTTTTGGTTACCTTCAACAGGAACCATCCTAAATGATAAAACAAATATATTTGGAGTCATCTAGCTGATTCACAATTACATTTAGAACATTATTTATATCGTCTTTTAGAGGATCTTGTCTCTCTTTGCCCTCTGTAGGTTTTTAAGAATTATTACATTTTATAAAATCTATGAAATTGAATAAGGCAAGTTTAGGCAGAAAGGGATGCATTAACTTTCAATGTCCTTGCTTTAGCCTATTTTATCAGACCCTTAAAGTTATTTTTATATTGTTTTGGTACTTAATTTTTTATAGTATGTGAAAACATATTTGTCTGCTAGGGCCCAGAGAGAATTACAGAGAAGGCTGACAGATGATTCTGTCATCACACTAAATGTCATTAGCCTGGCAGTTCTCTCCAGAGCAAACGGAAGTACATATATAAATGGGAAAAACTGGATGGCAGTACAAATATTCTTGTAGTGATTTAATGATATCTAGTCACTTAACAAATAATGTTCTCTACATGCTTTATATTTAATATGCAAACTAATATGAATGTTAAATGGTAGTTATTTTTCCTATGTACCATAATAAATATATTAACAATAAATGATTTGTATAGCACACAGCATGAAATACAAGTTTTTACTCAAAAACTATGGTGAGCAACACATAATTTTAATTAGAAATGTTTACCAAAAAAGAGCTACAAACTTCCTAGTTAAGCATTTCACTGCTTTAAAATATGTAGCAATTGTACTTAGCATGGCAAACGAGAATCAAGACCTTCTCTAAGTGATAACAGTCTAGTGTCCGGCCTACACCTATTTTTTTCTGTTTTCCTTATTCGTTCATGATGCAGCCATGCTGTGTAAAATTGCAATTTTTAAAAAGGTGTACATTCATCTCCTTTTGTCATTTGTTTATCTCTCGCTGCCTGAAAGGTTTTCCTTCCCACTTACTCTAACTTGTGAACTGCTTCTCATTTGCCAGCCTTAGGTCAGATTTTACTTTAATCAAGTCTCAGTTGACCCTCACAGGTGGCAGAAATATTAGACTTCTTTCTCTAACATTTAATTAGCTGGTAACACTATATGAGAAAGTAATCTGACCAAATGCAATACCATAATACTTTGTATGTATCATCATTATAATAGTCAGTAACAGTGGCGGATTTACCATAACACAAAGGAATCTTAAGACGCAGAGCCCCTCACTTGCATAGGCTCCTTTGAAGTGCCTGTACATGGTTTTTTATTTTTATCCTGTAACATTTTTCTTAAAGAGCACCCCTAAAATTATATAACCTTCAGACCCAGATATACACTCATTTCTCACGTTGCCTCATACTTATCTGAGAGATTTTCAATGACAAGGATCTTGTCTTATGCATGATTATTTCTTTAGTGATTATCACTCTTTTATATAGAGCAGAGTCAATAAAGATATTTTAAATAAATCATATCATTGACTTCATAATGGAGTTGGGTATAAAAGTGGAAAAAAGATGAGAAAAAGATGGAGGAAATTCCTTTCGGGAAAAAAAAAAAAGAAGAAGAAGAAAAGTTGGTACATTTACTTACCTGACACACTAGAAGATAGGACCAGAAAATGCCATGTCAGTCTATACCGGTAGGCAGCCAATTTGACAACTAAGTTTTATTAAAAATACAGCTTCAAGTTTGAGGTAAACAAGGAAATTGGGTTGGTGGGTTCAATTTTTTAGCTGTGTGGTTTGTGTTTAATAGACAAAATCATTATCACATATTTCAGATTTTGGGAAACGCTCTATAAAATTATTTGAAAGTATACCTTGGGGAAGCAGGATAAAGTGATTTCTCTGACTCTGACACTACTCTGTTAATATCCATAATCTGCTTTCAGGAGCAAAGTTATAACCTAGACCTTAGTTTCTACAATTCACAGGTTCCCATATTGGTACTGGAAGAAAAATTATCTGTTATTCGCTTATAAATATTCAAGTTCAAGGGTTGAGTTCAATTGAACTAGAAATATACTTCAAAAGATGTAGTAATTGAGAAATTCATATTTTAACATTATTTTAATGAGATGTCTGGTAATTATTAGTAGTTCATAATACTAGAAATCTCTACTCAAATTCCTGTGATGCAAAATGAAGTGAATTTCATGATCTGTACCTATTCTTCATTTCTCTTGTCTCCTACTCTTCAGCCATTTTCTCTATATACACTATCTTAGCACATTCGTTATAAGTCTTTTCCCCTTTCTCTCAAACATATTGGTTAATTAAAAAGGAAAATTAGGATGACTGTTAATATTCTTAAATGAATTATTTTTAGTGATATTTTTAAGTATCTGTTTTAAGTTAATAGTTGCCACACATTCATATCTCTATTTTGTGTTAATTCTTGTTTATATTAATAAGCCACAGTTTCATGTCATAAAATGGAATAAGCCCCAAATAATTTTCTTACTTATTAAAATATGTCTTAGTTGTATTCTTAGTAATGACCTACATTTTATATACATATATACATATGTATGTGTGTGTGTGTGTCTGTGTGTGTGTATCGCTATTTTCTGAGGTCTTAAATAAGTTCCATTTGGAATATAAGCCTGAACATAAGGAAACAGGTACATTTTGCATTACTACCCTCCCCTGTAAAGTATTAATAATATGCTTCACCAGTCTTAATTACTTCAATGACCTTCTTAATTTAACAAATTCAACTTTCTCCATTTGTAATTTTGCCAGAATAATTGGATAACTAGGCAATGCTTGTACCTAAACAAATTAGGCATTTTAATAAAACTTCATTATTCACAGTTCATTAGACAAAAAGTCCGATTTTTTTTATTAATTTCAGTCATACCATAGAGTAAGAGTTCAACATTAAACACCATACTTCGTCCTTTTAGATTTAAATTTTTCACAATGTGAAATACAATCAATTTCAGATTAGTAATAAGACGTTTATATTGTATTAGAAGGTATCATTTCAATTTCTCTGAATTTGAAAGAAATCAAAATACACTCGGTAAGAACTAGGTCACAGAACTAATGAAAATTTAAATATGCTTTTTAGAATCTTCTTTTCTATTTGCAGGCAAACTTGTATGATTTCATGGACTCTAGTTGGGCTTTCATAAGTGGTTTATGTCTGTTGACCAAGATGACCGTAATATTTCCCTCAGCTTGACTAAATTTTAGACAGTCTTCTGACTCTAAGCCCCTACCTCCCTTTTCTTAGAGCATTTACTTCAGAAAACTCTTAAGTACTTTCTCTGTCCCTTTGAGGTGTAAATCTTTTAAAAAGCCTTTTGCCAGTTTTACAACCCAAAATGTATTTTTTCAAGGACCTGGGAGGCATCTCATTGAAATGCGACCATCAAGGAATATAGCCCTCCATTATATCCCAGTTTCTGGATGAGGGTAAGTGCTTTACTGAGGCAGTCTCCAAAAAGGAGGAAGGTAGAGTATTTCCCTTCTGCATCAAATGGAAATCATGTCATAGACTCATGATGTCAAGTTGGGAGTGTGTATGTGTGTGTGTGTGTTCCTCAAATTAATATGATTATTTAGGAAACAGTGTCTGATGCTTCCCTTATACAAGTCTATTCCAGCCCAGAAAGAGGTCACATGTCATAAGTTCTGTATTGGCATAAAAGTCACTCATTCAGTCAACAACTGTTTACCAAGCACTTTCAGTGTGCCAGAAATTGATTTTACAACAAATAAGATTGACAAAATCTCCACTATCTAGAAACCAACAATCTGTTCAGAAGCACAGCATAAAAAAGTAAAGTTTTTGAAAAAAAAAAACTAGATACTGTAACTGAATAGAGCCTAGAATGTACACACTAGGTGAAGTAGTCAGAGGGCAGCCCTGAGTAGATGATACTTGAGTAGGGATCTGAATATTGAGAAACTTCCAGGCTTATTAAGATCCACGAGGAAGTGTTTTAGCAGGCATAGTTAGAGGAAGAGTAGTAGAGGAGGAAACTGGAGAATGGGGTAAGGTGTGAGCAGATCGTGGAAAACAATGATGAAACAGATTCTAATAGTTAGTAGTATAGATGTAAGGGTGGGACAGAATGTCTTAGTATGAATTTTCTGTAATTAAGGAAGTGAATGATTTGATAACTGGGAAAGTTTGGGCCCATGAAAGACTTAAGAGAAGATCTGTACTTCCTCAAATATCCCTCCTCAACAGCTATTAGGGAATGAGATCACAGTTCAGTAGAAGAAAAAAAATTGAGGCTGCAGGCTGCCAGACTGCCAGACTGCTCATTTTTTTTCCCAAAAAAAAATTGTTTTAAAATATCTACCACATAGGGAAAATGAAACAGTGAAACAACCCATTGTCTTTAGAACAAAGGTATCCAACACATTTGGAAGAGTATATATATATATATATATATAGTGCTTTAATTTTTGTGCAATCAAGAATATAATGTAAGTTCTAATATGTATAGGATATGAAGATAATTTAAATCTATTTTTAACACTTATAATTTTATAATTTTATAAGCACACAAAGCTTTTCATTTTTTTGGCAACTTTCAACAATCATGATTATGATCTCTCTGCATTTCTTGAAGAACTCTGTCAGATGCCAAATTTAAACTTGGGCTAATAACTTTGCTTTCACTTTGAGCAGTGGCAGTTCTTTTATCTCAAATTGGCTGAAAAGTATACTAGTTAAAGCAAAATAAGAAAAACAGATAAAGGTATACTAAAGGACAGTATTGGATAGGAGTTATTTGTAAAGGTATATGTACTTGAATTTATTTTTATTTTTACATCTTGCTTATGCAACTGTCTAGATTCTTAGCTTCCCCCACTAAAGCCTATCAGTGCTTACTTAGCACTGTGGCAAGTTTAACAAACATCATATATATAATCTAACAACCCCTGGATAGCTATCAGTTTATTAAATTGTTGAGAAGAGCGGGAAAAATGTTTTTTTGCTTATCTATTATATACCAGTCATTGGTAGCAATAGCCAATCTCAAAGAAATTATTGCCTATGTTTTCTTCTAGGAGTTTTATACTTGAGTTTTTTTATTCACCTTTTGATATAGTTTACTATAGTGGATAGGACATTGATTTGGAATCCATGATTTTGGATATTCCTTCTTTTCTCTCTAAAAGAACTTGCAAAATTTGCCTCAATTTTTTGAGTATTAGTTTCCTCATTGGTACCCAAATCAAAGTGCTAATTTTAAGGTTAACTGCAATAACACATGCAGTTTGCTTAACCTATAGGACTTAACTGAATATAGTTATTTAGAAAAAAATATAAAGATCTTTTCCCTTTAAAAAAAAAAATTCCCATTCTTTTTCATTTTCCTTCAGGCTATTAAAAAAGTAGACTTCACTATTATTAAAATATTTGAGAATGATCTATGTTTGTAATTGTTCAGAGTTTCATTTTACAGTAGCAATTATCCTCTCAGGTTATCCAAGTTAAAATCCCTTGTAACATGCGGAGGAACAATAGTTCTTGAGAACCAAAAATGGCAGCTAGAAAGTAAACTGAGTGTTTATTTGATAATTCTTGCATTGGCTATAGTTTAAGGCCTAGTTGGCTATTTGTGATTTGTTGTCCTTAGTTTTGATTTCATAATCTTGAGGCATTTACAGGCTTAGATTTTGGTTTGCTTATGTAGGCTACCACTGTATTAGAACCACTTCAGGGCACCTGGGTGGCTCAGATGGTTAAGTGTCTGCCTTCAGCTCAGGTCATGATCCCAGGGTCCTGGGATCGAGTCCCGCATTGGGCTGTCTGCTCCTTGGGAGCCTGCTTCTCCCTCTGCCTCTCTCTCTCTCTCTCTGTCTCTCATGAATAAATAAATAAAATCTTTAAAAAAAAAAAAAAAGAACCACTTCAGTCCAATGGCCTCCTTGTTTAAATAATTTAATACTACTTACATGATATGTAAATAGTTTAATGAATTGTTGCCATTCGGTAAGTACTGATAAAGGTGAAAATTAGGGAAACCACCGACACTGGAAGTAACAATCATACATAGAAGGGAAGAAAATCAAATTGGTAGCAAGGAAAAAAAAAAATAAAAAACACAAACAAACCCATGAGTGACTATTTCAAAGTATAAGTTGAGGTAAAGTCATGGGCTCGAGTGTGTGGAGAATCTGTAATGTAGATTCCAGTACCAGGTAACTGTTAGTCATGTAAAAACAACTACAAGCCAAATCAGTGGCAACAGAAACTACATGTTTAGAAGTAAAACAGAGAAGAGAAATGTCCCCTTGCATCCCTCGAATTCACCTATAGAAAAATAGATACTATCCTGAGAACGGATTCTCTTGCTAAAAGAAAGGAAAGGAAAAGGAGGGTAGGGGGTAATAAGAGTTCAATGAATCACTGGTGTGCTAAAAGAACTTCGCTTTCATTATAGTCAATTTTTGAAGTTGCTACTATTTAATCATTTAATAAGTTTTAAGTTTATCTTTGTTACATTTTGAAAACATTGGGAACTATCACTTAGCTGTTATTTTTCATTCAAACACTGCCAGACTCATGAAACTTCTTGAGTTTTGAAGATTTGACAGAATTTCTTCCTTGCTTGAGAGTCAACATGGACTACTCAGCTATCTTGAAGGGCTCATTACATCCCTACTTTTTAAACTTATGCCAACCAAAGAGAAGCCTAAGGGTGGTTTTGAGTTCATTCACACCAATCATTCAAGTAGTGTATTAAACAACAAAATTTAACTGAGCAAATGTGAAAGATCTTATTGTCTTTCTTCAAAGATTCTTAATTCAGGCAGCATCCATCTAGCAAATAGAAAAGGAGCTCTGAGGAGCCGCACAAAATGGAAGACTTCATTAGGCAGAAGGAAGCAGGACAAGGAAATTCCTAGCGATGAGTGGATTATTTCAGGCAAGGTCACCTTCCTTAGGGGAAAATGAGGGGTCTAACAGGCAGATTACTTCACTAGTGCTGACCAGGAAATTCCAGACTGATTGGTTAAGATTAGACTCATGGGAGAGGCTGAAACTGTAATTAGGTTAGGTATTAAGTCATGATATGGTGACGAGTTTTGGCACAAATGGCCCCATTTGGGACCTGTTCTCTCTACAGTCAAAATCTTTGCGAATCTCCTTTGTCAAAGGAAATCACCCTGTAACTGTAAAAATACATATTTTCTGTTGAGGTTTCCCTAGACTTTCTTTTATTGCTTCTGATGAGGTGAACATTGAGTACTCCATCCTCAAATTACCCATGCATCTTGTAGCACTAAGTTTTAAAATTAATATAATGATAACTGCATATGCCCTAAATCTCTCAAACTATAAAAAATTGTTTTATTGTGATGGGTCATAAATATTAGAATTTATTCTATTAATTATTTAATATTTCTTTAGATGAACAACAAATTACAAATACTGAGTAGCTTTGGGAACAAGAACTTTTTTGAAATAAGAGAGAAGGGTTTTGTTAGATGGGTTTCAATTTGAACACAGGACACACTTAAAGCATGAATAGAAAAGATTTTGACCATGATGAAAATTCCTGATTAGAGATTATAGCTTGCTTTGACAGAGCAAAGTATTCAGTGGACTCAATGAGATTTGACAGGCACACCTCAGGATGATTAAAGCTCTTAGAGTCATTTCTTATGACTTGCTTTATAAAAACTTAAGTTTTCAATAAAGTAATCCTTTACAGAATTTATATGGAAAGCCATGTTGACATAACTCTTCATTATACTATTGTAGGGAATAATTTCAAAAATAAAAACATGCTCAAATGCACTGATACTGAATTATGCCACATTTTTAAATATCTAAGAGTGTCATCATTTAACTAAGACAATTGTTAATTTCTCTGGAAATAATCTTTTGTGAATATATCATGTCAGTAAGTTGTTTCCTTTGTTTTGGTTCTGTCTTCTAAAGGTTGTATGACATAATCCTTATGGATTTATTTTCGTAGAAGAAATTTCTTTATATCCTAGAATACAGTCTTTATGTACTAAAAAAAAGTGTGGGGAAAAATAAGTAAATGCATTAGAGACACCTGAGTAATGTTCAGAACATATATAAATTTATTTTAAATATCCATTTATGTAGAGACGAAAGAAATTGCAATAATTTTATTAGTAATTCCATGGAATTTATTCTTGTTTTTGAACAGAATTGCAACCAAAGCAAAGGGAAATCTGGCAAGTTTAGGTAATGTCATTCAATGTTATATTTCAGATGTAAGGACAAATACAAGTTAAAAAATAAGAGTCTTAATTACCCTGTTGAAAATAAGGTAAGAATTAGAAAATTTGTAATCGAGAACACTTCTCTCTTTGAAATGTATATAAATCTTTTTGAAAACTACAAAGACCTTTTGTCAGCTTTATGATCCAGGAATGCCTTTCTCAAGGACTCAGGAACCAATTCACAGAAATGGAAGCATCAATGAAGATGGCACCCCTATCTCCAAGTTTCTCTGATTGGGTAGAAACCTAACTTTAGTGGGCACTTTGTTCCAGATTGCAAAACTATCTCCTGTCTTAAAGATACCAGAAATTTGTTTTTCCTGGACACAAAACCAATTAGCTAACACAGAACATAATCCCTTTTACCAGGTGAATCTAGGATGAATCTGTGTGGCAAATCGTGCTGTCAAATCCTCTTACATGAAGGCTGGTTATTGTTTATCTTGAGAATACGTGTGTAATGGTTTTGCTCTCCTATGCTATATAAAACGGTGAGATTTCTTTCTGTCTTTGCAATCTCTTAGTGGATTGCCTGTAATGTGTGTCACATTCTGGTTTAATGGTTTTTCAATAAAACCGTTTTCTCTATCTACTACCTTTATGGAGAAGTTTTCTTTGTTGGGAGAAAATTTTGTTTCTAATTATGTTTCCCCGACACAGGTCATTCTTAAACATCTTTTTTCCTTTTCTGTCCTGATTTGCTAAAGGATCAAAGGTATAAAAAAAAAGATCAAACGGTATAAAAACATCAGTGTAGAGAAATATTTTAACTATGTATTTTTCTTTTTTTTTTTTTTTAAAGATTTTATTTATTTATTTGAGAGAGAGAATGAGAGACAGAGAGCATGAGAGGGAGGAGGGTCAGAGGGAGAAGCAGACTCCCTGCCGAGCAGGGAGCCCGATGCGGGACTCGATCCCGGGACTCCAGGATCATGACCTGAGCCGAAGGCAGTTGCTTAACCAACTGAGCCACCCAGGCGCCCAACTATGTATTTTTCTTAACATCTTTGGAAACTACCATTAGGAAATTTATGTATTGGAAATAGCTTTTGGGGCTCATTCGTTAAGCGTCTGCCTTCGGCTCAGGTCATGATCCTAGGGTCCTGGGATCGAACCCTGCATCAGGGTTTAGACAAATATATGTGTAATGATTTTAATCATTTTTAGGAGATTTTTCATCCTCTACAGAATCACACACTGGAATCAGTGTAGATTCTTAAATTTTCCTTGTAGGTCTTGAAATTTTCTTGTCACATCCCAGTGATATTTTTCTTTCTTTGACAGGTTATTCTTAGTAGTAACATCACACTCTTGGTCATCAATTTTGAGCCACCAGATATAGTTTTAACCAAAGCTTCAATTTTTAATGATTTTCAGATACCCCATATACCCTGCAAATAAACTATGCAGAATGATTTCCTGACCCCACTTCTGGAATAACTGAGTGCCTTCCCCACAAGAGATACCTCTTAGATGACTGATGACCCAATAAGACCCTTTACTATTACATAAATTTATTATGCAGTCTAAGGTTACATAGTATAAATATAAAGCTAAAAAAAGAGCTCATAGATATTAAGTTGATAAAATGATATTAAAATGCTGTATTATGTTCTGGGAAAAAATATTTTAAAAAACAGGTTTGAAGAACCTTTTAAACTTTAGTTCTTCCAAAGCAGATTCACAAATATATATATATTAGAAGATTTATTGTAAAAGAAAAACTAGTCTTCAAGTGATTTCCCCATCAGTCATTTCTTTTACATCCTGAGATGATTAAAGAAAGTAGGGAGTTGATGACAGTGTTTTCACTTCATTGTGTGGTTCACCATTTGATTTAACAAGTCTATACTGGAGAGAAAAGGAGAAATAAAAGCTTCATCATTTCCAATGGATGATATGAAAACTGTCCATTTCCAATGGATAATATGGCACTGTAATAGTCAGATAAGGTTATTTTTAGTTGTAGTAATAACAATCCCAAAATATCAGTGACTAAACAAAATCAAAGCCTATTTCTCATTAACATGGAAAATTGTTGGGGTTTTGGGAGGCTTACCTGGGAGTCTACCCCTTAAGTGATAGCTTATCATTGCCATCAGAGAGGATATCATGGACAACGTACTTGAATTAAATGTGTATCAAAAAAGTTATTTCCCCAAGGTTTTATAAAAAACAAATTGTAATTATTAAAATAAACTACTATGAATTTTATATTCCTGAATAGTTTAAGATATTAAAAAGCATAATTTACAGAATATAAAAGTATAATACCAAAACCATAGTTATCTTTAGATAAATTAAAGTATTACTATTTAATTAAAGAAAATATATTGTTTTCAGTAAGTGTAAAAATTCATTTAAAATGTCCAAGAACTTTTTTTTCAACATCAGATTTTTCTAACTCATGTTTAATATTTCAGTAGCAAAAGGGTTTTCTCAGACATTGTTATATTGTTTTATTTTAGATAAATTAAATGCAAAGTTACTTTCTTTCACCTAGTTATCCAGTGAAAATTTTTGTTTGAACAACTGGGTAAACACTGATATATGCTTTTCTTTTCCTTTTACTTCCAGTCAACCAGAAAGTTGGAAGCAATCATTTAATGAGAACATTATCCACTAAGCCCTTTAGGCTCACACTGGCTACCTTTGTATCAGCTTTAAACTTTAGTTCATTTTTTGGCCATCTCATCTCCCATGGGCTATAACTTCCAGCCCATTATGAAGATTGCTTCTGCCCTTGCTGATCTTATACTCATTTATGTTATCCATGATTCAGCTTGGCTTAATTTTGCTAGCAAACTCTTGCAAGGAAAAATTTGTAACAAGGGCCCAAATACATATACTTTGTGAAAGGAATACAATCCATTTATGAATAAATGAATTTCAATATTAAGAGATTGCCCTACATAAGAAAATTAAAAGTATGAAACTGCTTGCCTGAATAAAATATTTGAAAGTTGAGAGCCCATTAAGTAATCAATGTATTCATTTCTCACACTTCATCACTGTGAGAGTCAGAACAATTGATTCAACCTGGGAAAATGTTCATAGGTGTCCAGAAATTTGCCTTCAACTCATTCTACCCCCCACTTTGTGGATGAGCATTGTTAAAAACTCCTGGGGATGAGAAGACTATACTGAAATGAAATCTTTATCAATAGTGGCAAAAGAGAAGGAAGGATAAGTGACAATACAAGTAGATCAAATGGTGGCTTGGACAACAACAATTTAGATTATTATTTATCTGTTGTTTGAGTCCAAGATGTTAGTGCGCCAATTTCATAAAAGATAATAAAGCAATGTTTTTCAATCAGTATTTTTGTTGTTGTTCTGGGTTACTTTGATTTCATTAACATGTCACAAAGAACAATCTGATAATCAGTTAAATAATGAAGAATAAGAGACTCTTAAAGCAGACACATTAACATGACAGCGCAGCATGTCAGAAAACACTCAAAGAAAATATCTCAGCATATTTTTTCTTTTGTAAATGAAAAAGACAACAGACTGTTTACAGGTTACTTTATTCTCATCAACAAATATATATGGGATACCTGTAGTGTTGCTCATTCCAAGAACTTTTCTAAGGGAAGGGCTGTAGCCTAGTGATATAAGGAGAATGATCTTCAAACTGGGAGAGAGAGCAAACATAGTTAAAGAAGAATAAAGACAGAAAGAGAGTGGTTAATAAAAGAGTACCTATCTGAGCTAAAATATTTCAAATTTTAGGCCTTTATTTGTTAAATGTCAGTGTATTAAAAGCATTGGCAAATGCAGTGCAATCCCCAAGCTTCTATCCATATTCCTCAGTGGGTCATAGGGTGTGAGAGATGCATACAGTGAACAAAAATTAAAATTGATTTGTGAGTTGTAAAATATTTACTCTCTAGAATAATATAATGAAATAACCTACCATTACCATTATGTCCTTAAAGGATATAGTTTTTCTCTGAAATATATGAAAGCTACATCTTCAACTTAAGTTTTAAAATAAATATATTTTGGGGGCACCTGGGTGGCTCAGTTGGTTAAGCGTCTGACTCTTGGTTTCGCCTCAGGTCATGATCTCAGGGTCGTTAAGATCTAGTCCTACATGGAGCTTTGCGCTCAGTACAGAGTGTGCTTGAGATTCTTTTCCCCTCCTTCTCCCTCTTCCTCTGTTCCTCCCCCTGCTCATGCATGTGCACTCTCTCTCTCAAATAAATAAAGTCTTTAAAAATAAATAAATAAAATGTATTTATATTTGTCAAAACTAACCTCATATTCCTCGTTTTTCTCATTTTGGTCTGCATATAAGAAAATGTTACTGTTTGGCTTTTGGGAACTAATGACATACAATGATTTCTAAAGTTATTTAAGATGCTACTTCGGGTAGCATCTCAAAGGATCTGTAGTTCATGGAACACACTTAGGAAAACACTTTTCTTAACAATATTTCATTGAAGTTTGTAATCAATAACTGTTATAAAGACACTGTACATGATTTTGCTCTTGAGAATAATACATCTGGAAGAAAAACATTATATATACATTAAAAAGTTTTAAAAGGCATGTTGGAGAATGAATTAAACTAACAAGGACAATTCAAGTGTAGTTACAAATGCACACTCCTTTAATTAGGTGAAAAAGCAATTTAAAAACAGGATACAAATTCCATCTTTAAAAGAATTTAATGTAAAGATATTTTTATAAGAAGTGAAGTGGAAATAAACAATGTAATATATTATTAGGCTTGGCCAGGGATCACCTCAGCACTTGTTTTTTCTAAATAGGTTTTTAAACCTAGCCATGTGCATTCATTTATATAATGTATGACTACTTTCATGCTACAATGTAGACTTGAGTAGTTGTAACAAAGACCATATACTCACAAAGCTAAAAATATTTGTTGTCCAGTTTTTAACCAAAAATGTTTGCCAATATCTGGGCTATATCAAGAAAAAAAATATTGTCTGGATCAAAGAAGTAATAATGTCTATGCCCTTTATGTTGCCTCAAAAACAATAGTTAGCTCCTATTCATTCTTTAGATTTCAAGTCAAAAAGTCACTTTATCAAAGAGGCATTCATGACCCACACTCACCTAATCCATACAAGATTTCTCTTGTATAAGGTATCAGAGTACCCTGTTCTTTTTTGTTTCAGTAATTATCACAATTACAGTCAAACATTTTGGTGTGATTATTTGATTATTCCTTTCTCCCTCGTAACTCAAAATCTCTATACCAGAGATATATGTCTATTTTGCTTACAACTCAATAAATATTTATTGAAAAACATCAGTGGACAGTACAAAAATTACAAGGAGCTTATAAAATAAGGGTAAGTGTAATAAAAGAGGTAGAAACATTGTACAGCATGTTGAAATTATGGGGAATTACTACAAAAAAAAATCAAACTAAAGCAAACCAAAAACTTTCTCACCCTCTGCCAGTTAGAATCATTCAGAAGTAAATAGGAAAATAAAGATTTGAGGGGCACTTGGTTGCTCAGTCGGTTAAGCATCTTCCTTCAGTTCAGGTCATGATCTCAGAGTTCTGGGATGGAGCCCTGTGTCAGGCTCCCTGCTCAGCAGGAAGCCTGCTTCTCCCTCTGCCTCTGTCCCCAACCGCCCCCCCCTTGTGCTCTCTCTCTCTCTCTCAAATAAATAAATAAAAAATCTTAAAAAAAGAAAAATAGAGATTTGATAAATGGGATTATTAATTTGCTAATACTTTATCTCTGAAGATAAAGAGACTTCTACATAGGATCACTTGCTGTTGTACAACTACAAGATATCAGAGAAGTAAGTCATCCATCACGTAGCAGGAGCAGATCAAAATACAACTGCCCTGCAGAAGGCATATCTAATACAGCAGTAACAAATATTTTCACCAGAACTTTTAAAAAATTCACCATTCAGATAAATCACTCCTATTTCCCTCAGCAAAACTGAGAAAGCAGTGCGAAGCCAAAGGCTTTACGATGCTAGAAGTCACCCCAAATGACAAACATGAAATCACAGAGAAAGGAAGCTTTCTCTTATACACTGGAGAATATACCAAGCACACACACATTAAGGATTGTTATGTCTTCTTAGACACATAATAACTTTATGATTATGAAATACCATTCTTTATCTCTGGTAATTCTTGCTCTGAAGTCTACTTTGTCTTTAATAAAGTCTACTTTGTCTTAATATTTCCCCTCCTCTTGCTGGAAACATGAAGGTTTTTATGTAGCTCCTTACCATGAGAAACTGGTGTTTTCCCTAGGGCTAAACCCATAAAAACATTGTTGCCCTCTAAGAATGAAGCCCCATGGAATCACTCCCTCCCAAGCTTGTCCACATTTTGCTGGCAGTAATTCATCAAATTTTCTGTTTCTGTGGTCCTGTTTGTATTCTTCTCTATAGACAAGCTTACCTTGAATGTGATTCTCTGTATTCACCTTTTTCTCCAGATTTCAGAATGACAGTTTTCCTTGTTACTTCAATTCTCTGATTGATCCAAGAAAAGTCACTGATCAGTTTTTACCTTTTTTCTTGTTGTAACAGTAGTAATGATGCCTTCTGGGCTGCTTACACATTGACACTTAACACTTTTTCTCTCTATTAATGTAATCTTCTTGCTTAGATTTCATCTATCCTTCATACAGCCCTGTAGGAATTGTTACTATGGTACTAACACAAATTTTGATGCTGTAACTATTGCTTTTGCTGTGCATAATAAACTTTCTTTGTCTCTGAGACAGGAATCTTGAGTCTTCTACCAGCATCCATAAATTGGTGGCAGGCTACTTTATAAACTAAAAAGTGTTATAAAATCTCAGGCCTCTCTCAGTCTTGACAACCATTCACAAGTATCAAAATCAAAATAGTTAATAGAACTAAATATGGCATATCTACAAATATGAGGAAATGAAGAAGCGTATCTTCATGGCCTTGAAAAATGTCATAAAAGGACAAAAACACAAAATTAACTGTTAAGTAACAAAAGTAATAAGTGCAATTCAATTACAGCTAGGAATTTAATTTCTTCAGCAAAATGTAGGGTGGGCCTAAGGGAAGTTACAGAATTAGTGTTGCTGGAGGAAAATGGGAGAAACAGAAAATAATTGTTTCAGATTATGCTATGGATGTTGAAAGGAGATGGAAGTGATATTACCACCAGGTAGTAGTAAATGCAAAATTTCTTTTTGAGACCCCCAAATTTCCATGAATTAATCTCAGTCAATTATGGCATCACAATCACATTATATCTGAGTTACCCTAATATAACTTGCAGTCAGATGGACCCTATGTCTCTAAACATTTCTGGTTGTATTTCTTAAGAACAAAGAAATTTTCTTATATGACCATGTTGTACTTACCAAAATGAGAATAAAAACTTATCAATATTAACATTCATCTCAAACTATTATCTATTCTGGGGCATGTGGGTGGCTCAGTCAGTTAAGCTTCTGCCTTTGGCTCAGGTCATGATCCCAGGGTGCTGGGACTGAGCCCCTCATCGGGCTCCCTGCTCAGCGGGAAGCCTGCTTCTCCCTCTTCCCTGTGTGCTGCTCTCCCTGCTTGTGCTTTCTCTCTCTCTCTCTCTTTCTCTCAAAAATAAATAAATAAAATCTTTGAAAAATAAATAAATAAAAATAAACTATTATTTATTCTACAGGCATTTTTTTGTATTTCTCAGTTGTTCCATTAATGTCTTCTATAGCACAAAGAAAGAACACTAAGCTAAACCTGTATCAAACAATCCTCTATAACATGTTGCATCTAGTCTTCATGTCTCACCTCTTTATTGTCTTCTAATCTGCAAAAGTTCAGTCTTTTATTGTCTTCATTGACCTTAATCTTTTTATTTTTTTTACCTTAATCTTTTTAAATAGTTGCAGCATTGTCTCATAAGGTATTCCATGATGTGGGTCTGTCTGGAATTTCCTCATAATTATATTAAAGTTTAGGGCAAGCATATAACATAAGTGATATTGTATTCCTTCCAGTGTATTATATTAGGAGGCCCTTGATATTGGTTTGATTTGATTACATGGTTAATGTAGTTTATGCCAATCTTCTAGAGTTATTTTTTTACTCTTGGAATTAAAAAGTATATCGGGGGTGGTACTTTGTGATTATATATCTGTTACTACTCATCAGAATTTAATTCACTCCAGTTTACTCATTCATTGATGATTCTCATCTGATTTTTCCCAATAGTCATCTTTTAACTTGATAATTTCTTCCATATTTATCAATTGACATTAAAGTATAAAAGATTTCTCCTTCAAATATTCAAAGTAACTGATTTTTAAAGCTATGTCATCGTTATCCTGTGGCTTCACATTTTCTTTAACATATTTCATAATATATCTGATTTATAAAGTTCCCAGTTAAAGAAGGACAGGTCTATGATATAATTGGTCAGATGAAATTGCTTCAAGGAATAGCTTGGTGGAGATAATTAATAAATTAATTAATCCAACCCTATAACATCCCCAAATATCTGGGTAGTATTAATCATCAAATTCAAATTAAATACAAACTGACATGTGAATAAATAAAAATATAAGACACAGAAATTGTCATTAACTCTGCCAGTTTTCTAGTTTCTCTTACTTCAGTGAGATACAGTATACTTCACAGAGAGTATTATTTGAATGCCACCTGCTGTACTTGCTTTGAAACCATAGAGAACTATTCTGTGGTATTCAACTTTTTTTTTCAGTAAGTATCCACAATATTTTCCCTATTAAATATTTTATAGTTGTGCCATTGTCATGCAATAGCACTTAACTATAGATTTGGGAAGTGAAAGAGGATAAGCGATCGTATATATCCAAGCACATATTAAGTGTATTAATTATCTTACAACCCTATCCATTTATGTTTATAGAAAATCACATGCATAAAATTATGATTTGGATTAAGGTTTAACCGTAGTCAATAATATTTCATCAGAAATCATCTTGTGATAGCATATTCTGGAAGTTAGACTATTCTGAGGCAACGCATATAATGAAACTTTTACGGAAAGAACGCTTCAAGAATGCTGAGAACCATTTGTTCCCAAACATGTACTGAATTATTCTCATTTCTCCCAAATGATTTGCTATTCTGTATAAATAGGTTCGATCTAACATAAATGTGACAATTTAGATTTTCTCTTCTTAAAGTAAAATCTCAGTTGAATTCAATTTAATTTTTACCCCTATAAAAGTTATGATTCTCTATGATTTTAATGTGAATTTTCATTTACTTTTCCTAACAATAGAAACTTCAGACATACTGTATCAAAGTCTCAAGAGAAAAAAAGGATTAAGCCTTTCCAACAAGGACATAAACCATCTGTTCTAGGAAAAATTCAGTTTTAGTGTGATACCAAATATTCATCTGGTTTTCTTTCAAAGCTGCATTGATCAATTTTAATACTTCTCCACTTAATTTCCCCTATTCCCATCTGAGAACACTTTTTTTTTCTCCCTTTTACCACCAATCCCTGGTGGTAAATACCTGCATGCTTATATAGAGTTATTATATTGGTTAAGAAGAAATTTACTTTTAGACATAGATGATCTCTCAAAATTAAATATAGCAAAGTACTAATATTGATAAAATTACCTTCATTCATTTTATATCTGTGGATGTAATTTATTGTGGTATAATTTTTTCATTAAGAAAACTAAAAGTACAAAAAAAGAAAATTAAAAGTACAATAAAGACAACTTAACATTTTAATTCAATAAGTTATTTAATACATGATCAACTTTAAATACCAAAGGTAAAACTCCTTCAAGATTTATAGTATAATGTAGTTCAAGATTTATAGTATGGTGTATTTGTGTGTATATATATATATATATATATGTAAATACATCATAACTACATAACAACTACATAACAACTACATAACTAATAAAATAGGTCCCATATATCTGTAGCAGCTAGAACCAACTACATATTTTAATTAATGTGCTCTTTCACTCCATCTTGATCAATGATAGTGTTATATTTTAAAACATTTTCTAATTTAATTCAATTTATATTTATATGTGAGTACACTGACGAAACATGGTTCTTTGAGAGTTATTTATATTTTTGGATATAAAAAACAATTTTATTGACAGTCAATGCACTTCCTTCAAAGAAGAAAAATGATTATAATAAATATTAGGATCAATAATATATGTAAAAACAAGACCCAGATGAATGAAGATTTTGCATTCATTTCACTTACAAATTGAACATAAGCAATTAACTTTATGGACTCTGGATTGAGGAAAAAGGGTAATGATGTCCCCCTCCCAATCAACTCCTCTGAAAAATGGGAAAGTGAGAATTTAAAGAAGGCATCCAACATCGCCAGCATAAAGTTAATAAAATCTAACTATTAAAGTTATCCTTGTATTATGAATATGTCAGAAATACTTCACATTGAATCAGTCTTGAGAAAGTGTGTATCACTGCCAATATGACAAGACACTTGATATGGATGATAGGGGGACCACACTGAAAAAAGTGGAAGAAAACCTCAGCATGGAAGCTATATAGAGTAAATTTCAGGCCTGTCTCTGCTCCTAAATTCAGTTGCCATTTGAGCAAGTTATGTAAACTTCTGCCTCAAGTTCTTCATCTGTAAAATATGAGCTAGAAATGAAAGTTAGAAAAATGATATCAAAATATATGGCTTCCAAATTCTTAATTCCTGGAGTCCATTTTCACTGGAAAGGGAGACTAAAGCTCATTAAGTATATTTTGGTATCTACTCCTGAAATAAGGCAGAGATCAAAGTGAGGCCTTCCCAGGCGGTATTTATCAAAGCAGAACTTTGACTTCTCCTCAGGAATTGTTCTCAATAAGATATGCTCTCAGCCAGAAAAGGAACAGTCCCATTTGTCTTTTCCTCTAAGTTCTTCATGGTCACTAGTTTGTAACACTTCACCCTCTGGAGAAATAACTGCCTGCTTCCTGTCAGTCTCATTAATACTCCCTTCAGTGACCTCCTGGCTGATGCCCAGCTAGGGTGCTTTTCTTCAAATGGAGCCTGGCAGTAATGATAGACATAACTGATTGGACTAGTCTTTAGATTTTTCACCATCTGGTTTCACAGCAAAGTCACACAGCAAGCCTGGAGGCCAGGTACTGATAACAGATTCCTGTTTCTCTGAAAAGTATAAAACTGGAAGAGGATGATAACGGTCTATTCTTTATGTTATTAACACAGGTCTAAATTTGTAAAGCGGCATCATTAAGTTAGGCCTATAGTACATATTTTTTATAATTTTGTACATGTTTTAAATCTATTGGACTTGGTTCAGATTAGAAAAGTAACGACTGTTTCCTTTTTGAGTGTTATTTACCAAATTGATTTTCTAAAAGTGCTGTTATTTTATAGTCACAATTCATAGCGAATCTACAGGTAGTAAAGAAACAAATATGAAGAAAAACTCATCATAGATGAACACTTAGCTGAATTCGTTACTTTTCAATTTTGCTAAAAATTACAATAGAGAATCATCTTTTTGTACTTTTGGAACATAGATAATTAATGAAGTACAATGGAAATTAAAGTATATAGTAATTATGTACTTCTAGGCAGAAGTAGTATAAACTGTGTGTATACAAGGAGTTTTTTTTTAATTGAAAATCTTTATTTGGAAAATTGGCACATAAAATTATATGGAAAAAGCCATCATCATCCAGATTTGTTCATTTGCATTTAGACAATTTACATAAAAGTTTTTAAAAAATAAAAAGCCAAATTGTATATAAAGGGTGCATTTTTTGAAGGATCTCAAAGATAATACCTTCTATTCATTTTCCACAAAAGGCCAAACTACAGCTTGTTTATGAAGGATTTAACCAATTTAAATTTCTAACAGAGATATGAATGCTTAATTTAGCAAAAGTGGTATTATTTTCAACCATTCCTTAAAATGCAAACACACTCAAGAGGGCAACAATTTATACCAAACTGCTGGAAAAATATTTTTAATTTATGTTCATACTTTACAATTAATATGCATATGTAGGAAACTTGCTGTTATGAACTCAAGTGAATAAAGTCTGACATTTTAATGGAGTAAGAAAATGTTTTATTTCTAGACCGTGAAGTATTTCACTGGCCATCAAAAGCATGTTTGCTAGCTGTTTCTGCTTTATAAACTGGAATAGAATCTCTTTGCCAGATGACCTATTATTTAGTTGATTCATGGATGTGTTTTATGATTTAAAGGTCAATACTATCCATTAAACTTATAACATGAAGCAATATGCTTTTAATCAAAAGTGCTTCTGTTTTTAACTTCATTACTTTTGTGTCATGAGGAAGAGGAAGATTTTAATATCTTAAAACCATACTGATCATTTCTAAAACTGAGTGACAGTTATCAGAAATGGGAAGAAGCAAGTGCAACACTACTTTATTTCTTAGAGAACAATTGAGAGAAATTGTTTTACCGTGTTACTGTTAACACTGGTGAGTTTGTCAAAGGAAAGTTTCCAAATCATATGGATCAGTTCTTCCTTGGTCAGAAGGCTTCATTTTCCTTTTTTGCCCATTTACCACCTTCTCTTTAGGGAGAGAAGGATCACCAGTTCTTTATGGGAAGTAGGACTCTTACTGAAGGACAGCTTGGTCCTGATTCTCAGACGTCTGTTTTTCTTCCAGATTGAATATCTTCTTTCTCTCCCTTCTTTAACATCTGTAGTACCTCTATTCCTTACACCTAATCAAATTTGCCCCTTTGACTCTTTGTTTCGGATGCCCTGCTACCTTTCCATGTAGTCCTTGGGAGAGTTAAACAATAAAACAAAACTCAATTGGCAAACCTGTATCTAGATCTTCCTTAGATTCTGGCTGCTTTAAATCAGTATTTCTGTTCTAGGGAGCAGAGGGGGAGGTAGACTTAGATCTTCTGTTATCTTTTTAAACTCACACATGTTTCACTTGGTGATGTGATAATTTTGGGGAGCAAAGAAAAAGGTACTCTTTCTCCTGACTGAACACAGCTGAACTGAACTGTGATGCAAGTTTTCCTGAGTAAAGAACAAAGAACGGAACAAAGAACAAAGGTCTGATTGGCTTTATTCAATGAATCATCAATCAGGAAGCATCACATCCAGCAAACGGGAAGGAGCTCCCAGATGCTGTACAAAATGGAAGATTTTTAAAGGCAGAAAGGGAGTAGGACAAAGAAGTCATAAACAAAAGAAAGAATGATTTCAGGCAAGCTCACTTTCCTTTGGGGGAAGGGTGAGAGTCTATCATGCAGATCATGGGCCTGTTGCATTTTTTTTCTTTAACATTTTATATATAAAGATACAATTGCAGAATTTTTAAATGCAGCTATTTGAAATATATAGAATCAACAACATTTGTGGTTATCAGAGTACATTATTAATTTCTTAGCATTTTGTTTACAAATACTGGTCAGAGAAAGTTAATTGCTCTGACAGTAAAAGCAAGAATGAATTAAACTTGAATAAAATAATTTCTGGAAGAATTAGACTTCGATGACCTTTTAAAATCACCACAATCATTGTTACATTTTGCCCAGTGAATTTCATAATCTGTATTATCATCATATTTTCTCTTAACGGGTTTTTATCCAATAATTCAGTGCATTTCAATCAATAGTCTCACATAAAAGCCAGAAAAAAACATTCCATTGTTTATTGCTGGGATTGTATTAAAAATCAAATCTACATAGCTAAAACAAATGAAAATGTAAATAATAATTTAGATAATTTAAGCAATACAATAATTTGTTACCATACCTATATAGCACAAATATTTCTTCTAAATGCCTGATGTTAGGTATCAATTTATATATCGTTGATGAGTTTTATTAACCATAATGGTCATTAATAAACTTGAAAACATGGATTTTCTAATAATTCTTCATAGAATTTAACGAGCTACCTTTTCATAAGGAGCATATGAGAAGAAACACCTTAATATGTAATATTTTAAAATAATTAAAATACAAAGAATTATTAAATAACATTTAAATTTACAGTTTATTTCAATTAATATTATTTTCAAAAATTATAATTTTTGAAGATGATTTAATACAAATAGTTACTAATACTAAAAATATTTCCATGGGAAATTTTAAAAATTATGTACAAGGTAAATTTTTAGAGTTAGAGCAATTCATTAGAAACTAACGTGTTGTGCTAAATTAAATTTACTCTGGTTTCTGGGCTATTTTTGCCTAATACTAAGTTAAGAAATGCATGTGTAAAACCAACACTATATGGGATGCTAGGCAAAAGCTTCTCTAATAATATCAACTTTTCATTAATGCATCACCAACAACTTTCTTAAAAAAACAAAACCAAAAGAATCCTCTCCTTAAATCCATATTGTTGCCTCTATAGTTGAATAAAAATTCCATTCTAAATATGGCATCCTTTGAAAAATTGTATTGTCTTTTTCCTTTTATTTCATAATTGCACTTTTGAAGATGCTTTCTCTTCTGAACAGGAGTGAATAAAATGTCCTGTAATTACCATATGTCATAAACGACAACAAAATGACAATGAAAAAAAAAAGATAGTCCGTGAGAAAAGAGAAAGAGATGAGGTTAGATATACTGTTTCCTAGGGTTTTGGCATAGACCTAATTCCAAGACAGTGGCTCCCATAACAGACTCCAGGAATCTTGTTCAATTGAGGAGAGAGATAATGAAGTGCGGGTTATCAAGATGACCAGAAAATTCCAAAATATAGTTTATGAAAGAAGGAACTTGCACATAAAAAGGACTTAAGAAACTGCAGTAAGGGACTTCTTGAGTCTTTGATTGGAAACCAACCTACACATTTGTA
Source organism: Phoca vitulina (assembly GCF_004348235.1). Taxonomy (NCBI): domain Eukaryota; kingdom Metazoa; phylum Chordata; class Mammalia; order Carnivora; family Phocidae; genus Phoca; species Phoca vitulina. The sequence continues at coordinate 41,475,789 of NW_022589708.1, forward strand.
GGGGAAGAACACATGAGATTAGGAAGGAACAACTTCCAAAGAAAGAACAATTACCAAAAAGTTGTACGTTGAATAATTTCTAGAGTTCATACAGTTCTAGTAATCAATTGAGTTCCATCTATCAAAAATAGAGAATTTCAAGGAATACATGGGGCATTAAATGTAGACCTCAGAAGGGTTTACATTACTAGTGAGGCTAAATGAGTCCTAGAATGAAGGCTACCATAAAACGAGCAAACGAGTGCACATGAATATAACTGCTTTCCAGAAAATATCAACCACCATTTATTTATTAATTAATTAATTTATTTATTTTTAGATTTTATTTATTTATTTGAGAGAGAGAGCGAAGAGCAAGAGAGAGAGAGAGTGAGAGCAGGGGGAAGGGCAGAGGGAGAAGCAGACTCCCCAGTGAGCGGGAAGCTAATGCGGGGCTCAGTCCCAGGACACCAGGACACTTAACTCACTGAGGCACCCAGGTGTCCCTCAACTTCCTTTTAAATGAATAACACAAAATTCAGCACTTTTGCATGTAAATCACAGTGCCCAGAATCCATTAACATATTACTAGACATATAAAGAAGCTGGTGAAAATCACCCATAACCAGGAAAGTGGCATACAAATGACAAAGATGGAATTAAAAAGGACATTAAAAGAGCAATTTTAAGAATGTACCATATACTCATGAATGAACGTGATGAGGCGAGAAAAGAATATAAAAAAGATCCAAATGGAACTTCTAAAGATGAAAAATATAATACATGAGAAAATTCATTTGAAGGTCTATAAAAAAGATAGAAACCACAGAGAAAAGAAAATCAGTGAATTTAAATGTACAGCAAAAAGACCTTCCTAAAAGAATATATGTGAAACAAATATAAAGTGTGTCAGTTACCTGTAGTACCATATCACATGGTGTAACACACACACACACACACACACACACACACACACACACACAGAGTTCCAGAAGGAGAGGTGAAATAGCAGGAAAACTATTTGAATAAATAACTGCTGAACATTTTCCAAATTTGTGGAAATCTGTAAGCTAGAGATTCAGAAACTAAGCTCCAAACATAATAAACTTAAAACCACAACAAGGCATATTACAACCAAGCTGGTGGAAATCACTTATTAAGAGAAAATCTCAAAAACATTAAATGATAGAAGACAAATTACATAAAGAGGGGAGAAATGATAAGAATGAGAACTAACTTCTTATGAGACATAATTAAGGTAGAAGACAATGTTGCAATACCATTAAAGAATTGAAGGGGGGGAAACTGCTGAATTAGAATACTATACCTATTAAAATATATTTTCACACTACAGGTAAAAATACCTTTTTATTTTATTTTATTTTATTTTTTTAAAGATTTTATTTATTTATTTAACAGAGGGAGAGAGATAGCGAGAGCAGGAACACAAGCAGAGGAGTGGGAGAGGGAGAAGCAGGCTTCCCGCGGAGCAGGGAGCCCGATGCGGGGCTCGATCCCAGGACCTGGGATCATGACCTGAGCCGAAGGCAGACGCTTAACGACTGAGCCACCCAGGCGCCCCAAAAATACCTTTTTATTTTTTTATTTTATTTTATTTTTTTAAATTTTATTTATTTATATGACAGAGAGAGACACAGCGAGAGAGAGAACACAGCAGGGGGAGTGGGAGTGGGAGAAGCAGGCTTTCTGCTGAGCAGAGAGCCTGATGCGGGGCTAGATTCCAGGACCCTGAGATCATGACCTGAGCCAAAGGCAGACGCTTAACGACTGAGCCACCCAGGTGCCCCAAAAATACCTTTTTAAACAAATATTGTTAGCAGATCTTCACTACCAGAAATATTATAGCAATTTCTCCAGGCTGAAGGAAAACATATCAGATAGAAAATTGGATCTACACAAAGAACCAAGAGAACTAAAAAATGGTGTATATATAACTATATCCAAATGCTCAAAGACAATAAGCATTCACCAATATCTTCATTTTCCCATCCTCTATTCACTCCTCAATATGCAGAAATCTGGTACCCATCCTTACATGTCCACATTTTGGATGACATCTTCTAATAGCCAAATCCAAAATCATTGTTAGGGTTATTTACTTGCTCTTCCTGTTGTATATAATGTTCATGCATAAATTATTTCTTTTGGAAACTCATATCGGATTTCTATGAGTGAACCTTTCCTGATTCTCCTCTTCTCACACGTTTAAGTTTTCTCAGTCTTGGGGCGCCTGACTGGCTCAGTCCAAAGAGCATACAACTCGATCTCGGGTCATGAGTTCGAGTCCCACATTGGGTGCAGAGATTCCAAAAATAAACTTATTTTTAAAAAGGTATTTTTTTCTCTTATTACCCTCTGAACATTCCATAAGAATTGTGTTCATCAGTATTTTCAACTGACCATTATTTTGCTTTTACATAGGCACTTTCCACTAACAAAATTATGTACTCACATAGTTGTTAACCACTTACATGTTAATTCCCTCCCGTTATTTATCTTGCATTTGGAGAATGGTGCTAACACATAGATTCATATGTTTAATTGTCAAACACACTTTATTTATCACCACTGAGTCTCAATCTCAAAACTTCTGGAATGAATACATGATCTTCACTCACAAAGTGTGTATTTTAACTTTATGTTCATTATATTGTTTAATAGTACCTTCATTCATCTACTTGGCTAACCAAAAAATTAAATATCCTCCTTCTAACTTCTTGTCCGGTTCAAAAAAAATATATCAAATATCTTCTACATATCAAGCACATCATTGTGCACTAGAAATATAAAAATAAAAGATAATGTCTATCCTCATGGAGGCAAGGCATATGAGAAACAATAAGTAAAGTTAGAAAACAATGTGGAAAAAGGCCATGAAAATGAAGTAAGAAATATTCAAAGCACACTGGCGTGATCATGTCAGTTGAGACCTCATAGATGGAGTAATATCACCTGCTATTGAAAGTTGAATGGAGTTTGTGAAAATGAAAAAAAACAAAACAAGAATATCTCAGGCAGAGGAAACAGGATATGTGAAGCCAGAAAGTCTTAGAATAGAAAAAGAAAATAATTATGTGAATATGAGTAAGAGGAATTAATGTTGAATCTGTGGCAGATTTTCAATCAGTGTATGCATTTTATTAAGGGCATATCGACTTGGATATTAAGGGCATATCTATTTTTATGTGGATATATCTATATAGAGGGAGACTGAAAATTAGAAAATTCACGATCTTTAAGAAACAGAAAGGCAAAGTCTTACTTGTGTTTTAGAAACATTAACACAGGTGTATAAAAAATTATCATGTTGATAAAGAATATTGGTGCAATGAAACCAACTTCTCTCCCTTTGTTTTAAATCTTTTCCCTGTGGTGATTTGACCTCTTTGACTTTGCCACCCACGGCACTCCAAAGGGAGGATAATACGCTAATCCAATCGTTCCAATCCAATTCTCATTTTGTTGGCTGATTTATGCAGAGTACTGAATTAAATTTACAGCCCAAATGAATTTAATATGTCCAGTGATTAACATAGGAGGAAACAAGTAAACAAAACAAAAACACCTTGTGGGGAAATCACAACTCTTGTGAGATTTGGATATTGGTTTTTAAGTCACACTTAAAGCAACAAGTATTATGGGCTGAAATGCAACAGGTGGTATTGCTGGCTTGGGCCTTTAATTGTTATACACAGGGAAGGGATTTATTTGGATCATAAAAGACTGGATGGGCCCTTAAGCTACAGGGACCCCCATAGGGCTTTGGCAGCAGAAAAAAATGATAATAGGATGGTAGAGTCCAACAGGTGAAAGAGACAGGAAGAAAGAAAGAAAGCTCAATTCATGTAGATCATGAAAGTTGGGGTTAGCAGTAGCAAATGAGTTTCTTCTTCCTCCTTCCTTCTGCAACTGAATTCTGTTCCTGTTACCAAAATTAATCATTTCACATGCACTCTGTATTCATCCCCTTTCTCCTTATGGACTTCAGTCCTTTCATCAGTTTCTTTACTACTCCCCTTCTTCTTTCTGAATTATTTTCAATAACATACAAATATCACTTAGTATTCTCTGCCTGATAGCACTCCTTTAGCTTTTTTGGCTCATTGATTTTTGCCTTTTCTTCCAACTAGATTATAAATTCCACTAGGGCAAGGGCTAACACTATTTGTTCAACTCTGTATATCTAGTACACAGATCAGTGCCAGAACTCTAAAATGCATCCTGAAATTAGTGGGGAGTCATTAACAGAGATTTAAGCAAGGGAAATGACATGATCAAATCTCATTATGTATTGTTCAGGGATCTATTGGAAAGATGGAGAGAAGAGAACATAGCTGTAAGGACACTGATTTATTACTGGGCTGCTCCATCCCTGCATCATTAATTTCATCCTCTATGTGATCATTCCCATAAGCATGAAAACCTACTATCGCACTCACAAAAGCCCTCAATGACCTCATAGCCCTTCCAGCACCATCCCTGTTTGCACACTCCTCTAAAACAAAAACAAATACTCTTAAAATATTAGAGGTATTCCCTTGTATATTTCTATTCCCATTCTCGCCAATTCACACTTCATTCTTTCCAATTTATAAAAATATGTAAAAATTTGATAAGCTCTTTTCAATTACCATTTGATGAAAAAATTTCCAAACCTCACCAACATCCAACATGCCATGCAGCTAAAACTTGATGAGAACATGTGGTTTTACCTGGATTTTGGTATGATGATGCCAGATAGACAGAAATTAACTCATGAATTTATGAACAAAAAAATAATCCTACACCAATGATGAATAAATTTAGGACTTTCTTTTTCTGTGTGTAGGAGGGGTGGTAAAATGTACATATATTTAATAAAAAAGTGAACAGGCCCTTATGTGTTAGGTTTGCTAGGTTGTGTTGTGCATATTATACAATATGTTTTGATTAAATATTTATAAAAATGTTATCCTTTTCAGATCTAGAATTTGTGCAACAGAGAGTGATAACTTGACTGGTCATGATGTTATACAACGGTAGAGGAGAGTTTTGACCTAGGTTATGTGACTTCAGAGTAACAAAGTACTATAGTGTCTCCTCTGAGTGAAATACAAATAAGGACAATTTATGCCAAAAAGAGTATTCCATATTATTTTATCTTGACCCTTTAGCAATTTTCATTCCAGGAAAATATTCAAGGCAAGACCAAAGCTTTACTTCATGAGATAAAAATCAAGCTTATTAATATTAATTATACCTAACATTTTTGAATGCGTTACTTCTATCATTGTTTACAAATGAAAAGCTTTTTGTAAAATTTTTAAAATGTAAATTATTCTTAGCTTCCTTACAACATTATTATCATTTTATCTAAACTTGTTTTAGTAACCTTTAGGTCATAGCAATATAGGGCAAATATCTTCAAATATACTGCACTATATCAGGTTAGAGTCTATTTATAAACCTCTTAAGTTTGGTGTTAATGATGAAACACAATAGTAAATGTACAAAAGAAGAGTTTTTCTGCCATATTCAATATTCTGACCCAATACCAGGACTATAGTTGATAATTTTTGCCTATTCCTTCACCACATTCTCAATTTTCTTTGACTTAATAACTTATAAGTAATGAGATCAGAACTAAGATAAACTCTGTAAACGTGAAAACATTTTATTAAACATAAACTGTTTATTTTATTAAACATAAACTGGAAATACTCTTAAAATGGTAATATCTTTTTTTTAAGATTTCATTTATTTGAGCGAGAAAGAGCAAGCACGAGTGGGAAAGAAGGGTAGAGGGAGAAGGAGAAGCAGACTCCCAGCAGGGAGCCCCACGCCAGGCTTGCTCCCAGGACCCCCAGGATCACGACCTGAGCTGAAGGCAGATGCTTAACTGACTGAGCCACCCAGGCACCCCAAAATGGTAATATCTTTATCCAAAAATTTTGAAAACGTATCTAGCCTCTTTGTCTACAGAATAGTTATATTTTTTTTAAGATTTATCAATTTATTTGAGAGAGAGAGAGCACAAGTCAAGGGAGGAGCAGAAGGAGAGAATCTCAAAGGAGACTCCCCACTGAGCACAGAGTCCAGCTGGGGGCTCAATCTCACAACCCTTGAGATCACGACCTGAGCTGAAACCAAGAGTCTGACACTTAACCGACTGAACCACCCAGGCATGCCTGTCTACAGAACAGTTTTTAATGCTCTTTCTGATTAGCCTCAGTCTTCCTTCCTGGGCTAACTTTATACCACCCCTTCCACTTAGTGGTATAAGCAACCCAGACTGTGTCTGTGAATTTATTCATAAAGTTTTGTTTTCCCAAATTACTTTCCCTCTCCATTCTTGCTATCTGGGTCAGGTCATGCAGAATTTTGTCCTTTCAAGCCCTAATAGGTACACAGAAACATTAGGGGAAAAAAGTTATCCTTAATCAAATCTTAAATTTTCAGGAATTATGACCTTAACTCAGTCTTCAGTGGTAGCATTCTGTCAGCTGTCTTTTGAATTTCTAATAATATTTGATTGTTTGCATTCTTCTACAAGCATTTATGAGCCACAAAATTCCACAGACTTACTTCAGATGTGCCTGAGTACTGAGGCAGTTACCACTGTATGCCAAGAGAAGCTTCTTGGCTTTCTGCTTATGTGTGTGAAGTTGTGAGGTTCTGTTCAGGACTCCTCAAAATTAAATATGCATAAAAATCAAATGGGGATCTTAGTAAAAGATAAATCTTGATTTGGTAATTGGCGTGGCACTTAATAATATGCATTTCTAAGAAGTTTTTATAGTGCTGCTGGTCTGTGGGCTATACTTTGAATAGCAGTATTTTCAAGTATACAGCAACCCATGTATTAAATTCAATCCTTTCTATTTCTACAAACAAATGTGTCCATAAATAATATGTACACAATGTATGAATGTGGTAGACTTTTTAAACTTTTTAGGATAGACTAAGAAGTGTTTTCAATTAAAATACTATAAACTATTTCAAATAAAATACCAGGGCTGATAACCTTTAAAGATTTATTTATTTGAGAGAGAGAGTGGGGGAGGTAGGGGCAGAGAGAGAGGGAGAAAGAAAATCTCAAGCAGACTCCCTGCTGAGTGCAGAGCCCAACGCAGGGCTTGATCCAAGGACCCAGGGATCATGACTTGAGTCAAAATCAAGAGTTGGATGCTCAACCTACTGAGTCACCCAGGTGTCCCAGCTCATCAACTTTAACGTGTCCTTTGCTCACACTCCACTAAATGAGGAGATTGACTAGTTTTTTTTACCCTACGTCATGCTAGCCTCTCTTCATTTAGTTGGTTCTTCTTTATACCTCCCTTTTCTCTCCTTAATTTGTACTTTATCATTGTCTGACAGTATCTCTACAGGGACTTACCCAATCGAAGAGTATTCATCAAGGCACTTTCCTAATGAAAACGGTTTCTCCTATAAGGGAAATTCTGACACCAGTTATCAAGAAAATAATTGTTACCTCATTATACAATACAGGTAACATAAAATGATTGGCTCCAAAGGTCTCCATATTACTGAATGCATTTAAGACTCCTCAAAGTTTAAAAAAAAAAAAAAAACCTTTATAAAACTAACTCTAGTCATTCAAATCATTTAAAAGAAATAAGAATTTTTTCTATGAAAAGAACAAATGTATGTTCAAGTTGGCATGCAAATGTCTAAATAAAAGGTATTTTGGTTTTTACTGAAATATTATTGGCTACATATATCTGGAAAAATCAAGAGCCATATCTTATGAGGAATATTAACAAAATACTATTTTAAAAAGTTACTCTCATCTATTAAATTCATACAGGGTAAGAGTTTCAAGGACATTAGAATTATCACATCCTTGAATGTGCAGGAAGTTTCTCCACAGTTAACTTTTTGTTAAAGTAATAAAAATAATCTTTTGATTTCTATGAAAAATCATCTGATATATAAAGAATGACAAATCTTCCTCTATGCTACTATTCCCAGTGTTCTTTGGTTCTTTGTCCTTTCTCTCATTGAAGAGTAGCCATTCTCTCGTGCACTCTCTGTCTGCTTTCTGCTAAGAATAGACAGATCTTCCATCATATCCTCCAGCTTTATGACAGTCTGAGCACCTTCTGTTACACCCGCAGTTTTACCACACATTCTCTTATTGACTTAGAGGAGGTACATAGACAAACTTCACAAGCAGAGTAATATTTATCTGTTAAATTCTTTACTTGTTGAAAAATTATTCACTTATGCTATAAATATCCTTCTACAGAAAGAATAATACGTTGAAATTGGAAGCCAAGTCTCAGAAGGAGGGGTTATTCAAACAGCAATGACCCGATTTTTTGACTAGGAATAAATTTCCCGCTATAAGAAAAAGACAGCAAAGAGTGATACATTAGTCATATTAGAAAGAGGGAACTATTACTTCTACAACCCACAGAACTTGGAAAATAATGTTCCTAAACTACACATCAAATATTTCTTTACTTACTCTTGGGATGTCTCTCCATCAAATAAATTTAATGATATAAAGTGATAAAAGATATTCATCTGTTGACAGAGGAATTATTTTCATATATAACTTTTTTGTTCAGATATCTTTTGTGGTCTAATAGTTTCAGCTTAGTAAAAACTATAAACACAAATTTAAAAATTACAAAAGGGAATATATCTTAACCTTTTGAATGATGAACATCTTAATGTGAGATATATTAATAGGACTTATAATAGAAGACTCTTACTGCAAATTATTTTATGCATTTAAAAATATTAAATTCACCATAAAAAAAGGTAAATAAATTAGAAGCAATGATATACTACATGAAGGGACAAGGGGGATGTCAGGACATTTTAAATTTGACTAAAGGATTATGTGGTGAAACCTCAGGAGGAGTATAAAAGTGTTAGCAAAGATAATTGTATGACAGTTGTTACCATATGTAAAGAAAATGAAAGTTGCTGGCTGTGTACAAGAATGTGTGTGGAGGGGTAGTGAAGATGGCAGAGTAGTAGGAGGACCCTAGGCTTGCCTCCTCCCTCAAACATAGCTAGATAAATATCAAATCATTCTGAATATCCAAGAAATTGATCTGAAGACTGACAGAACAAACTACACAACTAGAGGGAGTGAAGAGGCCACATCGAGGAACGTAGGAAGTACAGAGACTTGGTCTGGGGGAGAAACAGATCACTGGTGCTGCAGAGGGGAGGGAGCCTTGGTTGCAGAAAAAGGCGAGAAAGAGAGAAGAGTACACAGGGGATCACAAAGCCATTGACTGGGAAAAGGAGAGGGGCTGATATTTTGTGAGTTTTGCAACCAGTGGGGATCAGACACTAGAGTTTTCGAGGTCTGCAGAATGGCTGGATTAGAGCCCTGAGGGCACTGCAGTGCTTCTGGAGAAAAGGCAGGCAGGTAACCTGGGCTAGAGGGCATGATCTGAGGATCGCCTGGGACGCACTGGGGGAGACTGTTCCTTCTTCTTCTTCTTCTTTTTTTTTAAGATGTATTTATTTATTTGACAGAGAGAGACACAGCAAGAGAGGGAACACTAGCAGGGGGAGTGGGAGAGGAAGAAGCAGGCTTCCCGCTGATCAGGGAGCCCCATGTGGGGCTCAATCCCAGGACCCTGGGATCATGACCTGAGCCGAAGGCAGGCGCTTAACGCCTGAGCCACCCAGGCGCCCAGACTGTCCCTTCTTCTTGAAGTGCATCCGAGAGAGGTGGCATTGCCTCCTGGGGACAGAAGAGCCAGCGGGCTTCATTTCCTTTCCATGCCCCTCAACATAGGCACAGAGACACTGCGGAGGGCGGCTAACCTGGACACTGACTGCTCACTATACTTTGCTCCAAAGTCCCACCCTCCTGTACTCTGGTGCATCTGCCCTTCTGGGTCAAACCTGAATCAATCCCAGTGCAGCGAGACCCCCCCCCCAGAAGACTAGTGCAGGTCCCCAAAGTTTGGGGTTTTAAAACTCAGCCAGCCTTCTGGGATAGAGCCCAAAGTAGACTGCACTGCTGCAGGTGGGCAAGCAACCCACAGTGTGAAAACAGTCATCTGAAAAAAGCATAGGACACATGAGGGGAAATTATTCACTCTTTTGGGAGGGCTTCCCTGACAGCAAAAAGCACAAACTACCCCCTCCAGGGACAAAAGAGCTGGCTGGTGCCATCTCCCTCCCCCATCCCTCAGCATGGACCAACTTCAGTGAAGAGCACAGCACCAACACTGGCTGCCTAACCTGCTCACACCAAGTCCCAACCCCCTGTACTCTGCTGGTGCTGCCTAATTGAGCAAGTGTGCCCAAGAACCAGTGCGGTGGGCCCCTCCCCCAGGCCAGTACAGACCCCCACAAGTACCTTGTCTGTGGACCACAGACTTCGGCCAAACTTCAGTTCTAGTGGAAATAGCATCAGGTCTCTTTTGACAAATAGATCTGAGCACACCAGGTTAAAACTTACCACACTCTGGCCAAAATCCAAACACTCCAAACTGCAGGCAAGGAGAAACTCTGCAGACACTGACCTGAGGGCTAGAGCAGCCAAAATACAACAGCGGAGGGCACACAGCACACACCAGAGATACTTCCTGAAGCACCAGGCCCTGCACATTATATGACCTCTCCTTCATTTCTCTCAGGAGCAGGAAACATAACAGGCTTTCCTAACACACAGGAGAAGACAGAGAACTAAACAAAATGCCAAGATGGAGGAATTCATCCCAAAAGGAAGAACAAGAAAAGGCCACAGCCAAATATCTGATCAAAACTGATATAAATATACAAATACTGCTTTGAAGGGATACATGCACCCCAATGTTTATAGCTGCATTATCAACTATAGCCAAATTATGGAAAGAGCCCAAATGTCCATCAACTGATGAATGGCTAAAGAAGATGTGGTGGATATATATAATGGAATATTACTTGGCCATCAAAAGAATGAAATCCTGCCATTGGCAATGATGTGGATGGGGCTAGAGGGTATTGTACTAAGTGAAATAAGTCAGAAAAGACAAATACCATGTGATTTCACTCATATGTGGAATTTAAGAAACAAAATAGATGGACACAGGGGATAAAAAAAGAGAGGCAAACCAGAAAAGAGACTCTTAACTGAGAACAAACTGAGTGTGGCTGGAGGGGAGGTGGGCAGGAGATTGGGTTAAATGGGTGATGGGTATTAAGGAGGGCACTTGTGATGAGCACTGGGTGTTGTATGTAAATGATGCATCACTAAACTCTATACCTGAAACTAATATTACAGTGTATGTTAGCTAACTGGAATTTAAATAAAAACTTGAAACAAGAAAGAAAGAAAGAAAGAAAGAAAGAAAGAAAGAAAGAAAGAAAGAAAGGAAGAAAGAAGAAAGAAAGAAAGAAGGGAGGAGAGAAAGAAAGAAAGAAGAAAAAGAAAGAAAGAAAGAAAGAAAGAAAGAGAAAGAAAGAAAAGAAAGAAAGAAAGAAAGAAAGAAAGAAAGAAAGAAAGAAAGAAAAGAAAGAAAGAAAGAAAGAGAAAGAAAGAAAGAAAGAAAGAAAGGAAGGAGGGAAGGAAGGAAGAAATACATGTGGACACACGTGTGTTTGTGTGTTAAGGTTTTTAGAAAAGTGAGTTTATATTGGAACAATGTATGTATGAAAAATAGGATACTGGACATATGCACTACTTTTATTTTTACTATTTATTAGAAATAAGATTGTAAAATTTGCCCATAACTGCACTCTATAATTCAATCAATATTGTTATTTATCCAGGTAAATTTCTTTGTACACATTTTTTTGTCCTTAAAATAAAATCATAAATGTGTTATATTTAGATACAATCTTAATATTTTCTTATGTTAAAAGCACATAATTCTACATTCTATTTTTTTTAAAGATTTATTTTAGAGAAAGAGAGAGAGAACGAGGAGGGGGAGGAGCAGAGGGAGAAGGTGACAAGCAGACTTCCCACTAAGCAGGGAGCCCAGTGCGGGGCTCAATCCCAGGACCATGAGATCATGACCTGAGCCGAAATCAAGAGTCCGACACTTAACTGAGTGAGCCACCCAAGAGCCACTACATTCTATATATATATATATGTATATATATGTATATATATATATATATATATTTTTTTTTAAGATTTTATTTATTTATTTGACACAGAGAGAGACAGCCAGAGAGGGAACACAAGCAGGGGGAGTGGGAGAGGGAGAAGCAGGCTTCCCGCGGAGCAGGGAGCCTGATGCCGGGCTCCATCCCAGGACCCTGGGACCATGACCTGAGCCAAAGGTAGACGCTTAACCTACTGAGCCACCCAGGTGCCCTTACATTCTATATTTTTAATTAGCACCATGTCGAGTATATTTTTCCACTTTGCTATATTTTGTTTTACTAACCTGTACAACACTCATCTTTTCCTCCTCATTACTATATTTTCCTTGCTCATACTACTGTGTATATTATAAAAATAAATAATATAATGTGATTATATATCTCAGTGGTAACAAACAACACAGATTTCCTCATAGCTTGCTTTTCCATTCATGAATATATTGTAAAAGCACAACTACTTGTGTTAAAAATTAATAATTCAATCCTTTGTACAATGACTTAGTATTCCATGATAAAGTTGTTCTGTATATTTCAGTCTTTCCACCATTGATTAGCACTGAGATAAATTTGAGGTTTATTTTTCCATCACAAAAAAACTGGAATAAATTTTCTTGTAGCACTCCCTGAGTATAAGCATGTGTTAATACTGTGTGTGTGTGTGTGTGTGCATTTGATTCCAGAGGTAAGAGAAATGGGTCAAAGAGTACACATTGTTACTTTACAAATATTAAGAAACTCATTCCAACATATTTATTGAAGTTCACATTTTTTGGCAGTCACTGAGAGTAGACTTTTGCATACATTCTTTTGCATACATTCATGCTAAAATTTGAAATTTTCACCCATTCAATTATGCTAATTTGAGAGTTAAGTAGTTATAGCTCAGTAGTTATCGTTTGTTACTTTAATTTGCATTTTCCTGAACACTAACAAAATTGAGTGAGTTTTCATATACTCTGGACATTTAAATTTCTACTTCTGTGTATTGCCAATTAATAACTGTCCATGTTTCACTTAAGTGGTTATCATTTATAATCAAATTTAGGAGTGCTTTTTATGTTTTAGAAACTACCTATTACATTATCATTTGATTTGCATTTATTTTATAGTACATTGTTTTTAGTGTATTTCTCAATAAAATCATTTTTTTGTATTGTTAATATTGTCATTCCTTTTTAACTTCTTTACTTTATAATTTCTTTAGTAAGTTCTCATGTATTTCCCAAATAAACTGAATTCTTTATTATTTTTAATGAACATTTTACCATTTATTCCATCTGGAAATTTTTCTTTATAAATTGTTGCTAGAATTTACATTTTTTTCTTTTTTAGATAGATAATTAATTGTGCCAGCATCATGTATTAAGTACACATTAGGGGCACCTGGGTGGCTCAGTCGTTAAGCGTCTGCTTTCGGCTCAGGTCATGATCCCAGCGTCTTGGGATCGAGCCCCGCATCAGGCTCCCTGCTCCGCAGGAAGCCTGCTTCTCTCTCTCCCGCTCCCCCTGCTTGTGTTTCCTCTCTCGCTGTGTCTCTCCCTGTCAAATAAATAAATAAAATCTTTAAAAAAAAAAAAAAGTACACATCATATTATAAGGTCCAATACCAAGAATAAATTTCATTTCTTTACAATTTACTTTCCTGTAGTTCAGCTTCAATATCATACTATTTTGTTTACAAAACCTGTTTAAGTTTCTTACATGAGAAGGCAAAGTCTTCCTGACCAAACTTATTTTAATATATTTATCAATCTCATCAATGAGAACCCTCAACTTTGAACTTGAGTCTTGTTCGATGGCACCATTGGGTGTGTCTCTTGATGATTGGCTGAATGTATTTTTCACGTAGAAAGAAGACTGTCTCTCCCTTTTATGGTTATAGTGGACTTACTACTTTTCAACTTTTTAAATTAGATATAACCACGTGACTTACGTTAGCCAGATTACTGTTAATGGAATGGGCTTCTTTGTGGTTCTAGAAAAAAAGCACTAAAGAGCTGGCACATGATTCACCATATTCTCTCTTTCTGACTGAGAAGACTCTAAGGTCTTATGTTGTAATGGTGGTTTCGTAACATGGAGTAGTTTGTTAACTAAGTCATGAATGAGTATGACAAGCACTGCTCTTCTACTAACAAAGATTTTATCATTGCATTGGATACATATTGTGAACATGAAACAAATCTTTGATGTGTTTACTTTTAATTTTTATTAGACTTTATTTTTTCAGAGAACTTATAGTTTCACAGCAAAATTGAGCAGAAGGTACCAAGATTTCCCATATACCACTTGCCCTCATACACGCAAAGCCTTCTCTTCTGTCAGTATCTGTCATGGAGGGATACATTTGCTACAATTGAAAACTGACATTGACACATAATTATCATCCAAAGTCTATAGTTTACATTACGGTTCACTTAGTGTTTTATATTCTATGAGTTTGGACAAATTTTAATGATGTATATCCACTGTTATAGTATTATATAAAGTAGTTTCACTGCTTTAAAAGTCCTTTTTGGTTGGCCTATTCATAGTTGCATTTATAATTGAAATGATATAAGCCTAAGTTGAAAATTATGAAAAACGAATTCAGTTTAGTTTTATGACCATTTTAGTGTAGTTTAAATGACCATAATTTGGGGAATTGTAAAATGGCTTTGATACATGAGAAAAATACTTTTATCAAATGAATCATAGATAGTCAAGTCCAGACTTGGGATCCCTTCAAATGTCAATTTGAAGAAGCAAGAATTGGAAAGGGTGGAGCACACTGTCCTCATTTTAATTATTGCATGCTAAAAAGATTTTCAAGAAACAAAAAAATAACAATTTTATGCTTAATTTTATTTTTAATTTTGTTCCTATTGTTATATAGTAAACTGCACAAATATTAGTGGATCAACTCAATGAATTTTGATGTATGTTCATTCTGGAGTAGTCTCCAATAAGATCAAAATGCAAAATAGGGAATATAATTTTGGAAATCTCTACATTCTAAAAATCAATAGTGGACGTTTACTTTATCTTATATTATATGAGACATGAAATGAAAAATTTAGATCATGTCATCAAAATAAAGAGTTGCTCTCATTTGTTTTTAATATATTCTCCATTCTAATTTTAATTATGTAAAGTTTCATCTGAACATAGCAAATGCTATGTCTGTGCCATGCCAAAATATTTGAGTATGGAATAGTGAAAAATCAATTGATATGGTGTAACAATAGGTCAGAATGGCTGTGGTAGCTGATAATCAGTTTTACTCTAATATCTAGAAATCTAAAAAGTTTAGAAAATTTCTCTCTGTATATTGATTGATGCAAATGAAGACATGTATAATGCTATAATAACCATTCCAGCTGCAAGTGAAAATTTTAAATATTAATTACATCTCCAGTTTAATATATCATTTGATTGGCATTTATTTGCTGTTGATCTCCTACCAGAATAATATTTTTATGCCTTTTTGGCTTTTATGAAAAAGAGTTGGCCCAATTGCCTAATTTCAAGTTATAAGAACATTATGATATCTATTCATACATGTTAAATAAATCTTGTGGGATCCTATAATTTTAGTACCCAAGTTATGTCCAATACCAGTCTTGTGACAAAAAATCAACCAGTTACCTCTATATATATGTCAGAGAAGCAAGAGAATTAGAAAAAAATTATTCATTTTTTAGTATTGTCTGTTGAGTAGAGTGCAGTATGCTGCTCCTTCACTCTATTCATTTCAATAAAAGCAATAAGAAGTGGCTTTTAGCATTCCAGTGTCACTAAGTTACTAGGCGCAGAACAATGTGAGATGCTTCTTGTAGCATTTTGACCTGTATATCCTGATGCTTGGGAAGCCAGCTAAGAGACTGGCTAGAACTAATTGTGATTTCTGAGTCAAGGATAAAGGATGCCATAGGAGCAAATTAAACTTCCAGAATACAGCAGGGCAAAGGTGATGAGATTTCCCATATGTTATGAAGACACTGCAAACATTAATTTTAATAGAGTGGGATTGAAAGCGCCTCACTCAAGAGGGTTACCTGTCATGGTGAGGTTTCTTACACAAGCATAAGCCAAGGGGAAAGTGATAATATATCGTCCAGAGACTGCATCACATGTTCCAAGGATATGCAGTCTCATAAGCCCCTTGGTGCCTGAAGCAACTGCACAAAACAAAAAGTTAGACAGCACCAAGGTCAGACCACCATAAAACCTATAATTAGGACTCTTTGATTGCGTCTCACATCTCCTTCCATATGTCAGTCTGGAGGAAACAAAGGCAGAAGAGAAACAGCTTGAAGTAGGAATGAACAAGGACATTGAGTGTACATCTCTTTTCCCACTGCAGGTTTCCTAGTCTGGTTCAAGCCAAAGGGGATTTGTTGTAAACTGGGCAAATGATGAAAATTTTTTTATTTAGGCTAAACTAGACATTTTAATAAGTGAAACAGACAGATGTCCTAATTAAAAGTGAAGCAAAAGCTCTGGAATATAATCAAGATATCATTCATGGGTGAGAAAGAGATGAGAAAAATGGTGTGTTCAAACAACAGAGGTGGCAGGAAAAAAATGGGTAATTCCTTATTTACTCTCAAAGGGGTCCATCTCACTACATAGAATAGTTACAAATAAGTGCAGATTTACTGTTTTTTAAATATGAAGATACAGTGCATGGTAAATATGGGAAGACACTAAGATAATTACTGATTTTCTGACATTTTGAAAATATGTTAATGGGCATGATTATTTCCTATCACAATACAATGGAATACAGGATTAGAGAACTGAACATTTTATAAGGAAGTACACTTTAAAAAATCAGAACACATTTATTTTAACAGTTAGAATTAAAATAGCTATGTTATGAATCTTGAAAATCCTTTTTTGTCCTAGGAAAGATAAACATTTTATTGTAAAAAACAAATAAAAAATAATTTTTTGAGAATACCCTTTCCCAAGTATAGTAAACTATTCAATACAAAAAAAAATTTTTTTTTAAGATTTTATCTATTTTTTGACAGAGAGAGACACAGTAAGAGAGGGAACACAAGCAAGGGGAGTGGGAGAGGGAAAAGCAGGCTTCCCGCAGAGCAAGGAGCCCAATGAGGGGCTGGATCCCAGAACCCTGGGATCATGACCTGAGCTGAAGGCAGACGCTTAACAACTGAGCCACCCAGACGCCCCTCAATACAAAAATTTTTGTAGGAGATTTACTGAATTTACTGAAAAAAAAAGAGGCTTATGAGGCTATATTCCGTTTGTAAAATTCTGGAAATAAAGAAGAGGGGAAAGACAAACAAGTTATTTGAGAACCATAATAGGAGATAACAGTAAAAAGCAAACAGAAAACTATATTTTGCTGAAAATTCTATTTCTTTGTCATGTCTTTTTAAATATTAATTTCTTCCAGTTTGATCCAAAATGAGCTGTAGACATAATTTGAAAACTAATGGACTGAACAAACGTGATTTGATTAGACCGAGTGTAAGGAAGTAGTGCTCCAGGATGAAGGTCAATAGCCTTTTTCAATATCAAAGTCATGAGAGAGAAATCCTAAAAAATTAGGAGGAGAATGGTAGATTTTTCCTTATTCTCAAACCACTCACTAAGCTCTAGGACATCAAGAGAAAAATCCTGATCCCTGTATGTTTTGCTTGCCTTGAACAAAAAAATATGATAATAATGATCATATTTCCTTCCCTCAGGAAGCAGCAAGATGTTGAGAAAAAATAATCCAACAATTTCAGTAATTATCATTGATCATAAATAATATGTTAATATATACAACTAAATGATAATAATATATATAAGATAAAATGTAATGCTAGGTTTGTAAATTCTCTTGTCATCCTTTCTCCTTAAACTTCAAATCCAAATGACAAGAAAATGGAAAAGAAATTCAAGAAGACAACTAGAAATAATCAGAGTTAGACTTAATTTCTTGTAGGTATAGAATTAGGTACACTGAAAGTTCTAATATTGCTTTAAGCAAACTTAAAAATAGAATTTTTCATATAAATAATCTAGCATCCAGATCTACATATTATTATCCTTCATAATGCTTCTAAATAAATACATGTCACATAATGATATATAACTTATTTTTAGGACCAAAAAGATGAGTAATTTGTAAAAGGTTGAATATGTGGTATGCAATAAGTTAGAGGTTATATTATATTTATTTAATAATTATAATTTAAAGCTGTTTATCTTGACATATTTGATAAATCAGAAGAAAAATTGTGTCAGTTTTAACTTGTCATAAAAAAAAGTAATAAAAAAAGGTAAAATTTCCTTGTCCAAAACAAAATTTTACCACTCTTTTGCACAAGAGACAGGTCTCTCAAGATGGATAGTTGAGAGTGATGACTAGAGTGTATGATTGGGTTAAAGTAAGTAAAACTGACATTCTTTGCTTAACCTAAGCATTCAGGGTGCAGTAGCTATATGAGGCTTATTATTGCTATCGTACTTAGAATGAGAATACTGGGTTAAGAAACTTATTTAATCATCCTTGTAATAGTAGCGAATAAAGCCTAATTTAGTTGAACAGTATTGTATCTCTTAAGTTTTCTGAAAATAAAATTCATTTTAAAGAAGGAGAAATTTATTTATAAAATAAGACCAGCTTGCCATAAAAAAAAGAATTAATGTGTTTTCCCATACATAAAACAAAGAAGCAAATAAAGACAGGAAAGCATATAAGATTAATTTAGCAAACAGGAACAAAAAAAGAAAAGCAAATATGACTTATTTGAGAAAAACAAGTTATACAGCACAATGTATAATGTAATTCCATTACTATAAAAATACATAGACACAGAGAGCACAACATAAAAATGTTGTTAGTACATAGAGAAAGTGAGGTGTGGGATATCAGAAAGTTTTATTTTTGTTGTTTTATAATTTTTTATTGAAAACAGTAGATGATGTTTAAAATTTATTTTTTAAATTTTAATTTATCATGGTAAGAACACTTAACGTAAGATTTACCCTTTCAACAATTTTTCTTAAATTTTGACGAATATGAGAAAATTAAACATCACACAAACAACCAATGAGTCGAAGAAGAAATCAAAAGGGAAATTGGAAAATATCTTGGCAGAAACAAAAATGAAAATACTACATTCCAAAAGTTATAAGATGCAAAAAAAAAAAAAAAAAAGTTTTAAGAGGGAAGTTTATAGTGATGAATACCTACGTTTAAAAATAAAATACAATCTTGGGGCACCTGGGTGGCTCAGATGGTTAAGCGTCTGCCTCCTGCTCAGGGTCCTGGGATTGAGCCCCGTATCAGGCTCCCTGCTCAGCGGGAAGCCTGCTTCTCCCTCACCCAGTACCCCTGCTTGTGTTCTCTCTCTCGCTGTCTCTCTCTCTGCCAAATAAATAAATAAAATCTTAATAAGTAAAAGTCTAATAACAGCTTCACTGGTAAATTCTACCAAACATTTAAAGAATTAACACCAGTTCTTCTCAAACTATTCCAAATAACTGAAGTGGAAAGAACACCTCCAAATTTATTTTATGAGTCCAGTGTTGCCCTTATAAAGACTCCACAAGAAAACAATATCCCTGATGAATAAAATGGTAAGGTGCAAAAATCCTCAACAAAATACTGCAAATCACATTAAAGATATCAAATACCATGGCCAAGTGAGATTTATCCCTGGGATGTAAAGATGGTTCAACACATGAAAATTAATCAATGTTATAAATCACATTCACAGAATAAAGAATAAAAATCACACAATAGTTTCAATAGGCACAGAAAAAGCACAATTCAAAGACCTTTCATGATTAAAAAAAAAAAAAACTTTAACAAACTAGCAATAGGAGGCAAGTATCTGAATATAATAAAGGCCATATATGAAAAGCCCACACTTAACATCATACTCAATGGTGAAAACTGAAAGATTTTCCTCTAGGATCAAAGACAAGGGAAGTGTATCCACTCTCATCACTTCTCATCACTTCATGGTACTGGATGTTCTAGCCAAAAAAACACAAAAGAATGAAATTGTATCTTCATCTTACACCATACACAAAAATCAGCTCAAGCAGGCTAAAAACTTAAATGCAAGATGTGACTCTTCTAGAAGTAGACATAGCAGAAAAGCTTCATGACATTGGCCTTGGCGATGATTTTATGGCAACAGCACAGGCAACAAACACAAAAACAGACAATTAAGACTACATCAAACTATAATGCTTCCGCACAATAAAGGAAAAAATCAACAGACCCTGGGAGTCATGGACGACCGGGGTCCCCAGGGCTGGCTACCAGGGCATCGTCAGCTTCCTGTTCTGGGCCCGCCGCGTCCACCTGCCCCACCGCAGACCTGGGACGGCTATGACCCTAGCTG
Organism: Phoca vitulina; assembly: GCF_004348235.1. NCBI lineage: Eukaryota > Metazoa > Chordata > Mammalia > Carnivora > Phocidae > Phoca > Phoca vitulina. The sequence continues at coordinate 41,496,221 of NW_022589708.1, forward strand.
GAATTGGCAGCGCCGCCTGCCCCTCCTGGGCTGCCTTCTTACCATCTCATGGGCTGAGATGGGACCAGGTCCCTGGGCTGCATCGTCCTCTCCGTGTGTCTTGGGTACATTTATCTTTCCTTTTTCTTTTTTTCTTTCTTTTCTTTTTTTTCTTTTTTTGAATAGCACAGAGGATAAGGTGAGGGTTATTCTCCTATTCTCAAGGGGGTCAAATCAGGGGAACCTTGCTGGGGTATGTTTGGTGGTGTTAGGCAGGAAACCGCTGTGTGGTAGGGAGAGACTCGGGCATGTTGGGGCCGCAGACTTCCATGTTCCAGGTTTTCTCCTAGAGCATCTGCAGAGAGGTGGGCAGCTTTAGCTCTCTTGACCAGCTCTCTTTCCCTTGTCCTGGCTCTTCCAACCAGGGTGTGAGCTCACCTCCTGTATCTGCTCCCCATTTTCACCTTCCCCCAATTTGAGGGGTTGTTGGGTTATTTGAAGAGGGGACTCATCTGTGGCCAAAATGAGACTAACCAAAGGGGTGTCATCATCAGAGTCTGGGTGGAGCTGTTGGGCTTTCAAGGTTTACCGCCACCCACCCCTATTTCTCTGCTACCCCCCTCCTTATCCCTGACCTCCTCTCTGCTCTTCTTTCCTTGCAGCTTAGCAGTTTGTGATTCTAAGATGAAAAGTTGAAGGGGAAAAGCAAGACTTCTCGTCAGCTTATCCCCAGAAGTGGGGGTCGGGGGGTGGGGGGCACACGGTAGGGAGAAAGCCTTGGTGTGCTGGGACATGCATCCCTCATCTTGCCTCAAAGAAACAGACTCTGTTCCCGGGCCCTGGCCTTTCTAAAAATTGATCCCTTCCCTGTTGCTGTAGGAGGTTTCATGCTGGCTTTGTGGAAGAGCAGTTAGCTCCTTGTGTCCCTGCTCCCCTGGGGTTTGGTGCACAGGCTCCGCCCCGAAGGTTGAGGCTTCTGGCGGCCCTCGCAGGGTAGGTGGGCAGCCGAGACAGGATGGCTCCTGCCTCCCTCCTCTGTCCCCCAGGTAATCCCCTCCCTGTCTGCTCAGATTAGGATGAGGATGGCGGGTTGGAGAGCAATGTGTGTGTTTTTGCTTCTGGCCTGACCTCAGTTCATGGAAGAAAGTTGAAGCTACAGAACTATTTTCAAAAATAAAGGCTGAATTGTCCGGAAAAAAAAAAAAATCAACAGAGTGAAAAGGAATGGGAGAAAATATTTGCAAATCATATATCTGATAAGGGTTATTTTCCAAAACATGTAAGGAACTCCTTTATCTCAATAGCAATAACAACCTAAACTCAATTTTTAAAATGGACTAAAGATTTGAATAGACGTTTCTCCAAGGAAAACATACAAATGGTCAATAGATAATGAAAGATGGTCAATGTCAGTAATCCCTGGAGAAATACAAATCAAAACCACAAAGAGATATGGCCTCATACCTGCCAGATGGCTATTCCCTCCCACCTCCCCAAAAAACAAGACAAGTGTTGGTGAGAATGTAAAAAAATTGGAACACTTACACACTGTTGTTGGAAATGTAAAATGTTGAGGCCACTATATAAAACAGTATGGAGATTCCTCAAAAAATTATAAGTAGAACTATCATATGTTCTAACAATCACACTTCTGGGTATTTATTTAGAGTTAAAACAGGATCTTGTAGAAATATTAGCACCGTCATATTCATTGCAGCCCTATTCACAATAGTCAAGATGTGGAAGCAACCTACCCATCATCAAATAAAAGGATAAAGAAAATGTGGTATATACATACAATGGGATATTCCTCAGGCTTAAAAGGAAGGAAATTTTGCAATATGCAATAACCTGAAATAAACCTTGAGGACATTATACTAAATTAAATAAGCCAGTCAGGGAATGACAAATAGTGCATAATTTCACTTGGTGGATTGGTGGTTACTAAGGGACTGGGTGGAGGAAGAAATGCGGAGTTGCTAATCAACAGGCATAAAGTTTCAGTTAGACAAGATAAATAAATTTAATAGATCCGTTTAACATTGTGCCTATAATTAACAATGCTGTGTTGAATCCTTAAACCTTTGTTAAGAGAGTAGATCTCATGTTAAATGTTCTTACAACAATATAAAATTTAAAAACTTGAAATATTGGGGTGCCTGGCTGGCTCCATCGGTGGAGTGTGCGACTCTTGATCTCTGGGTTGTGGGTTCGAGTCACACTCTGGGTGTAGAGATTAGTTGAAAATTAAATCTTTTTGAAAGACTTGAAATATTAAAATTAGTTTGGAAATGAATATAAATATGAAAATTTATAAAGAAAATTATTGGTGGCCCCACCTTTGCCACTCTTTAGTACATCTTCAAGGAAAAGCAAAAGTAAAACAATCAAATAAAAACAAAGATAGGGGGGCACCTGGGTGGCTCAGTTGGTTAAGCAGCTGCCTTCGGCTCAGGTCATGATCCCAGGGTTCTGGGATCGAGTCCCACTCCCGAGAGCAGGGAGCCTGCTTCTCCCTCTCCCTCTGCCTGCTTCTCTGCCTACTTGTGTTCTCTCTCTATCTCTCTGTCAAATAATAAATAAAATCTTTAAAAAAAAAAAACAAACAAAGATAGGTAAGAAAAAAAAATAAGAAACTCCTATTTTGGTTCATATTCAGCTACTTAAAGGAAGAAACAAATTGAGGATCTTTTCAAATTCCTTGCAGCTCAAAATATTTTTTTTTTAAGAAAAAGTCAAAATTAACCACTATTTTCAGATGTAGAGCTTGGGTTGGGCAACCAGATAAACCTAGCTCAGTTCTTAAATTCTGCTGTTAGTTACATTACCTCTTACCTATTGCTTAATGCTGCTATGCTTCTATTATTCTACCTAAAAATAGAGATAATATGCCCCTCATAGAGTTGTATTGAAGATGAGAGGAAAGCATTTGTTCCATATTTTATAATTTTTTAAATCTTTCATTTCCTTCAATGATCTTTCATTTTTAGGACTTCAACAGATTCAGCAAGGTTCTTTTTTCACTGGTCAATACCACAGACATTTCCAAGTAATATATCACAGGGATTTTAAAAAATTATATCAGCATTCAATGACAAACTTCCTGAACAAATTTATATTTTTGTTTATAGTGTTAATTTTTATGAATAACATTAACACTGAATACACTTTAATCTAAATTACAAAAATATCATTTTATGAAAAAAAATAGTAAACTAGTTATAAACTGAAACTGAAGTAAGGATAGTGTATTTGTGCATCACTAAATTAGTAATATGATCTATTAAGATGTTAGAATTCATAATTATCCATCATTTTATGAGTCTTGCTATCTGATCACATGTGATAAAACAGTGATGATGCATGTATAGCCAGTTAATGCAGATAGATAGGAAGTAAAAAAAAAAAAAAGAAAAATCAAACCTGTTTTCATAATGGGCATATTACTCTTCATCAATGTCAAATTCTACTCTCTTCTCCAGTGAACTGATAATTACATCATTATTTGCCTTTAAATCTGAAAGATAATCTATTTGGCTTATACATCTGGTAATTCATGCCACAGAAATAGATGAGGTTGGGCTTTTAGATTTATCATCACAGCCACAAGAGACATTATTGAGCAAATTTTGTTCAGTACGGAGACTTGATGTTGGCAGGGCATTGTCATTCACAGGCAAGGTCATGGAGGATTAAAGCATGCTTACTAATTGTTCCCGTTATGATTGATGTGGGAAGTCTTTTTTTTTGTTTGCTAAAACTTGTCAAAAGAAATCCTAAAATGACCTCTCCTCATTTTACAATTTTATTGACACCAAGAAAATTTTGATACAGCAGTGATGTGGGCCGTATTTATGTACACTCTGTATTGTTTATATATGCTCTAAAACAGATCATACCTAAGAACAATAATATAGGTTAAGATTAATTTACATTTAAATGACAAAATATTGCTCTACTTTTTATTTGCATTTGATAACATTGAGTAAATATGATTAGAAAGTTATTCACATGTCATCCATAATTATGACTTTGGTAGTTGGAATAAATCAACAGCATCTTAAAAGTAAATCATTAAATCACTTAGTTAATTCTAGAGTTGTTACATATTCTTCCCATCTTTTGCAATCTCTGTTGTAATTACCACAGAAAAAGTATATATTGGTGGGCTTGAGAATTATGTTTTATTATTATTGATGCCTTTACTGACATTTAATTTGTTTTCACCAGAGTCTGGATAATCACAATTTGTAATTCTTGTCAGTATAAAATAAGCAAGCTATGAAACTGATTAAATAGATTTAAATAGCATAATTAGAATTAATATGGATAACATATAATTTCTACAGATAGAAAGTAAATTTGTACCACCCTAGTCATAAATATTAGATATTTCTGAGACATGGTGAAATACAACAATTTTGAACAATGAATTGGAAGTGAAAATGTTACATTCATTTTCATGAAGAACCCACACTGTTTGTCCTTATTCAAACTATGATGAAACATATATAATTTATCAATAACTGTCTTCATTTGTACCAGTCTGGAAAATTAACATTAAGATGTTATCTCAAACAGTTTTTATAAAGGATATAATACTTTCGGGGAATATGTATTAAATGAATGTAAACTTAATTCTTAGTTTAACTGATCTCCAATGAGATCAGCTAAATATAGGAAGAACTATGCTTTGAATAATCAATATGGAAAAACAAAAATTATATGATTTCACTCAATTGTGGAATTTAATTTTTAAAGGAAAAAAGAGACAAACAGAATAACGGACTCTTAAATATAGAGAACAAACTGGTGGTTGTCAGAAGGGAGATGGGTGGGGGATGAGTGAAATAGTTAAGGGGATTAAGAGTACACTTATTGTAATGAGCACTGAGTAATGTAGAGAATTGTGGAATCACTATATTGTAGACCTGAAACTAATATAACACTATATGTTAATTATACTTGAATAATCAATATGTATTTACACACAAGCTATGGGTACACTCACAATCACGTAGAAAAGTTAATATATCAAGAAATACATAAAATACTTTACTCTAATTTATAAATAACTAGATCCTTCAAAGGCTGCCGTGTCTAATTTTGGTGACCATATTCAAAGGGGATTTGGGTAAACTAGAAAAGAAACAGTGAGGATACAAAGATCAAACAATACAATGGTCAAAGAAATAGGGATTTCTTCCATAATAATTAAATGAATTCCTACCTGACTGACTCTCCTGGGGGGGGGGGGGGGGGGGGGGGGGGGGGGAGGGGACAAACAAAACAGCTCTAATATATGGAAATATAATAAAAAGCAGTTCCTGGAAAACACTAGAAAGAAGCAGAAAGAATCTCTGGGTATGTATAGACTTAGAGCAGGGGAATTGTATATTGAGTTTCCATTTTGGGGGCCCAGTAAATTAACTGACCGGGTACTCAGTGGAAACGTTCACAGACTTTTTAGCAAGGAGATCCAGAACACTGAGGCCAGGACAATTCTGGTTAGTAGATAAACATCATGTCCTAGAAGGGAAAGAGCCAGAGAAGAGATATCAAATTGTAACTATCCACAATCCTGATTAATCTCTAAAATATTCATGTATAGGAAAGACTCAAAGTAGCTCAAACAAAAACAAAATATCTGAACTGAGACCAAAGATGTTACCCCAGAGACAGTGTTTATGGTTGAATTCCAACCAAGATCATTGCCTACTAAAACAAATAAACCAAATTTATTTGACAAAAATAAACAAAATCCAGAATCCTCACAACTTAACCTTCATGAGTCTAGAATACAATCTAAAATTGTCCTTCTACAAACCATGAAGAAAATGTAACACATTCTCAAGTGAAAGGATACCAATTAAGATTGACCTTGGGAGAATCCAGATGTCAGAATTATTAGGCAAGAATTTTAAAGCAGCTTCTAAAACTACCTAAAATAAATAAATATGCTCACAATGGAAAAAATATGGAAAATTCCAGGAGATAAATAGAAATTATTTTTTTAAATAATCAAATGAGTAATTGTAAAGCTAAAACTTATAATACCTGAAATAAAAATAATAAACTGGGTGGATCAATAGAAATTATACAGAGTAATAAACATAGAGAAAATGAACTGAAAGTGAACATAGCCTCAGAAACTGGTAGGTAATATTTAATTATACAGCATCTGGACACGTGGAGTAAAAGAAGAAGAAAGAGACAGTGAGAAGTAAAAACTGTTTGAGTAAATAATGGCCAAAAAGTTTTCTAAATTTGATGAAAGACAAAATTGATAGCTATGAGATATTCAAAGAGAAAAACCCGCAAGGAAGCAATACTCATGTAAGCTCTAAAAGCCAAAAGAGAAAAGCAAATCTTGAAAGCCAAAAGAAAAAATGAGACATTACATAGAGTGGGGAAACAATCTGATTAATGGCTAACTTCTCATCAGACCAAGGAAGCAAAACAGAATGAAACAACATCTTTAAGAAAATCACTATCAATCCAGAATTCAACATGTGAAAATATTTTTCAAAAATGAAGACACCTTTAAGATTAATAAAATTATTAAGAATTGTTCACCAGAAGACTTTCATTACAAGAAATGCTAAAAATAAATGTTCTATAGCCTCACTGAAGATGATACTAGATAGAAATTTGCAAGCTCAGAAAGGAATGGTATGCACAGAAATGGTTACTCTCTGCATCAATGCTAAAGACTATACTTTAAAAAAAATTATTCCTCTTGTGTTCCTTGTGCTACATTAACTACTGACAGCAAAATTTGTAATAGTGTATTATGGATATTATTACACACGCAATTACTTATACACAGACAAAAATATTTGTCAACTATAGTATAAAGCATGAGAGTAATATTAACCTATTTAATTGCGAAGTTTCTACATTTTATATGAAGTGTTATAATAAGAACAATAAATGGACTGTACAAGTTAGGGGTGTATATTGTAATCCTAGAAAAGACACACTGACTCCAAAATACAAAATGTATATCGCTAAAATGGCAATGGGAAAATAAAATTATAAATATTTAATATAGGAACTAATCCTCATCTTTCCACGTTTTCTATAAATCTAAACTTCTATAAATACTTAAACATGAACCACTTATTTATAATCTATATGAAAAGGGTATTGCTATGTCAGAAACTGAATTTTGTGTCATTTTCCGAACAAACACAGGACATTTCACAAGGGCTAGATGTTATCTATGCATGCAGTAGGTGCACCACAGGAACGACTTTGATCTTACTTATATAGAGCTGCTGGTGATCTTGCCCATCCTCTGCTCTGGGGGGGGGGGGGGGGGGGGGGACAAGCCTTAACTTACTTTATCTTATGTTTATTTTGCTCATCTTTATTTGGTTTATTTAATCAATTTCCATATCTTTATTTTGCTTATAAATATAAGCAAATCTTTCTTGAAGGGAAGGAAAGGTCTTTACATTCTGGAATGTCATTGGGAAGGATGATGTCTCTACACTTGACTATCCTGGAAAATCCCCTTATACAAACATTCTTAACTTTGCCATAAATGTCTTTGCTCAGAGGACCTGCAACATATAATTTACATGGAGAATTGTCTCCCAACATGTATGGAATTTTATGTATCTATTTAATAAATTCAGGATTGTAATATGCATATTGTATTAAAACAAAAATCATCTATGATAAGCATGGCATTGTGAATCAGAGATGAATTTGCAATCTTTAGCTAACCCCAGTTTCAAATTTATTTTCACATTTTTTTGTAATTATACTGTAAAACAAAATCCTCACTCAGAGCTAAACACTAATGACAATATGTTTTAGAGCTTAATTTACAATCTTAACCTGTTCTTGAGAAACTGGACAAAAAGCAGGATATTTTTGTTTTAAAGTTATATTACTACCAATATAAATGCTGCTCCTTGTAATAAATATAAATACCAAATAAAAGCTATTCAAAATTTGAAGTAAACACTGAAGCTTTCCTGTGAATGAAAGCACTCAGCAGAAGTTCCTGAATTGAATGTGGCTCAACATACATACTCTGTGGCAGAGCACTTGTTACTCCATTTGGGAGCAGAACAAGTCAAGGGTCTGAATTTAAAAATGAAAAGTTATGAGTTCCTATCTTATCTGTAATAGAGAGGCTAATATTGAATCTCTGATTCAGCCTTTCCTAAGGGGAGTCAGCTAGCTAGCTGGTTAATAGTTGATTACAACAGATACCTTCCTGCATGGATGGACAATAATTTGTCCTTATCAAATAGTCATTTATTTTGGATATGGATTATTTCCCTGTTTGCTGTGCTTTTGTAATGACACTGAAAATCCCTGTAATTCTCATTGTTTTGGGGGTGGTTGCAAAATTTCTGATAAGCTGTTTTTAAAAATACCACCTTTCTCTACATCTATCTTATTAATAAGCTAGGCTTCCACCTAAGGTTCATAAAGTTTTGTAAAACAACTTAAGAAATTTGCTCTTCTACTCTGGCTTTATAAGCCGGTGATTCTTGTCTCTAAATTCTTCCATTTAATCTATATCTTTACAGTAACGAGCTGACCTTAACTGACAAGAATATACCAATTATCTCAGCTGAATCTCAAGGAAGAGACTATTATTTCCTCTCTGTGATGAGACACGTGTGTCAGTGAAATGGCAAATCACAGCAGCTTTATTTCCTGTGAGAGCACCCTGCAAACTCTGCGCTAATGTGCTGTCATCCTGATTTCAGAAATCCAATATCTTTAGGACATAAGCTGAATTTGAAAACAATCTAATTGTCCCTTATTTTTCTTTCATGTCAATGTGCCAATTTATTGTTTCGGTTATCTATTGCTGCCTATTGCTGCCTATTGCTGCATAGCAAACCTCCTCCAAACTCACTTGTTTAAAACAACAAGGAGGGGGCGCCTGGGTGGCTCAGTCGTTAAGCGTCTGCCTTCGGCTCAGGTCATGATCCCAGGGTCCTGGGATCGAGCCCCACATCGGGCTCCCTGCTCGGCGGGCAGCCTGCTTCTCCCTCTCCCACTCCCCCTGCTTGTGTTCCCTCTCTCACTGTCTCTCTCTCTGTGTCAAATAAATAAATAAAAATAAAAAATAAAAAAAATAAATAAAACAACAAGGATTTGACCATTTCTCTTGATTCTCTAAGTTGCCCGGGCCACACCTAGATGGTTTATTCCGTTGGTGTCACTTGAGCTCTGTCAAGCAGATCTACCCACCTTGTTACTTCTCCACTTAACCAGTCTGGAGCCTTACTGCTCTTCACTGTGGTCTCTCTCGTTCTAGCCAGAGCCTGTGTTCTTAATGGGGTGGCTCAGGAGGCAGGAAGTGGTAGCTGCCACTCCTCATTCTGAGTTCGGAAATCTTAGAACTTCATTCAACCGCATTATATTATTCAAAGCCAGAGTAAAAGCATGAGAAGCAGCTTACAGGTAGGGAAACTAGTATAAAAAATAAAAATGATGGTGTCTAAGGGCACTCTTTGAGAATATTGAGCAGTAAGAGGTTAGTTGAGTAATTTTATTCATTCAATTGCCCTGGTATAACAGATACTGCTAAATTGAAATTGCTTGCAGGAGTGGAAGCACGGTTTAGATTTTCCCACCACTACAGCACCACATAGAGTGTCAAGCAAATGATAATAGTTGTACATACTTGTTGATCAATTAATGAGCAACTCATAAGCCTTTTTTCCTCCAGTGATGTTTCACACTGAGGTTGTGTCAGTGATGAGATGTCTAAGACCTCAAATTTCTACTATTAGTATCATTTTTTTATAAGATATTTAGTCAATCAGAAGGACCACATCAGGTAGGAAATTTGTTTCCTGGGAAAAGTAGCGTATCAGCCTATTACGATATATTCATGGATAAGAATGACCAATCATAAACTCTGGGGTATTCCTACCTTGATGCCACAAAGATACTATTACATTTGCACTAATATATTTTCAACCTAAACCAATATGCTAAGATTTTGATAAATGTCCTGAGAAACACAGTAATGATTCCAAAAGAAATCTCTAACATCACTGGCATTAAAGGAGTTTAAAACTAAGAGTATATCTTCATTTAAATCCTGGTATTTGGAAAATAGTGAACATATGATATGGACATCTACTTTTTAAAATGTATTTCAGAGGGGAAAAAAAGGTTTTCCTTTTAACACATTCCTTTGACTGACTAAGAAAATAAGCTTAGCTCTTGATCAAATTAAAGAGTATTTTTTTATTCTCATTTGTTAATATTAAGCTATGAAAGCCATTCCTGTGTATCCCTTAATTTAGCAAACAGCAAATATTCCCCCAAATTAGAAGAAAGATAGCAGCCACTCAGCACTGCTTAACACTGATGAACTCCTGAAACATTTTCTTGCTTTGGTTCATCAAGATAGATAGTAAATTTCAGCCACTTGTCAAATACCCTGATGACATACATGTTATAAATATCTAATACTGTATTTATATGGTTGGTTATTAATTGTAAATTGTTAGAAAATTCTCAGACATTCACTTGACCTCTCCTATTAAATACGGACATCAATCACTTCTTTTTCTCTTAAACAACAGATTTAAACATTTATTAGTGTGTTTAAAAAAATCATCCTTCGTTTCTTTGGTATAGCTGTGTTGGCATTGTTTTTTCCCATTTCTCAGCTCTGTTAACAACAATTTTAGATGGTCTTAAAGTGTTCTGCAAATTTAAGAAAATATATATGCATTTAAGACTATTATATATGTTCTATACACTAATAAAATACATAAATGAAATTGAAAAATAATTCCTAAATAGGTAAACTCTGAAATATATAAGCTACTGTTTTGTTTTCCCAGGGTTTCAAAACTTAAGCAGATAAATACTTTCCCTGATATTCTACTTTGTTTTTACTTCTGAATCCTAAACTTCCAATTAAAATTCTGTATATTTTATACCACTGAATATCAGGAAATACTGATTCCCCAAATAAAGCTTTCATTCCTTCCTAGAAACTAGTGTATCCTGTTTATGATTATGCTTCCCTGAAATAATGGGATGGTAGTTTGTAAAGATCTTTCTCTCTCTCTTTCTCTCTCTCTCCATCACACACTCACAGACACACATAAACACACATTCACATTCTGTTTTAGGCACTTTCACAACCATTAGTGATATAACAGAGGGCAAAACATTTAATCTCATGGGATTTAAATGCTTGTGGTAGATACAGCAACAATTATTTGGTAAATAAACAGAAGTATCAGTGTAACAATTTCTGGTAATTATATAAGAGTTATGATTTTCAAAAATGTGATTCTACCCGAAGGTTCTTAGGAAAGGAAAAAGAAAAAATAACCTTTCTTAGAAATAGTGAAATACATATAGCCTGTACAAGTGTGTTTATAGCAGTTCTCTCCATGATTGACAAGCACTGGAAATAACCAAGTGTCCTTCAGTGGATGAATTATCAAAGAAACAGTGGTATATCCATACAATGAACTACTATCTATCAATAAAAAAAGAACAGATGATTGATACATTATGCTGAGTAAAAGAGGCAAGACTGAAAATGTTACATAATATTTGATTCCCTTTATATGAAATTAAAAGAAAAACAAAAACAACATAAAAAGAAAACTAAAGTGATGGAGAATAGATCAGATTAGAGCTTAGAGGTGGGAGGAGGGTGTGACTTTAAAGGGATATCAGGAGGGTGTTTTTGGGGTGATGGAACTATTCTGCATCCAGATTGTTCTGGTTATCACATGAACCTATGACTGTATTTAAATTAATAGAAATGTATACTAAAAATTCATTTTTTATTGTATGAAAATATGAAAAAGAAAATAAATTTAAAAAGCAATCAGAAGATAAATGGAAGAAAGAGCTAAAGTGATTTTATTACTCAATCACCATGTGTTTCCATTTCAGCTTTGTCCAGAAATGCTCTCAGCTGCATTACACATGGTATTAACTCAGACAGTATGGACTAAAATGCACCAAAGTTAATTAATGCCTTTTATTTATTAATTTTATTTATTAACCAAGTATTTGAACATTTGAAAACAATAAATTTCACATATGGGCCATCAAAACAAACAATTTTCTACATGAGAAAGTGAAAAAAAAATCTACTGATCTTTCATCAAGCTGACCATCAGATTGGGGACAAATAATGTAAATTCAGCAATAAGTGGCGTAAAGAGGTGCTATACCAACAGGAAAGATGCAACTAATTCCCCCTAAGAAATGTTTTGTAATAGGGGCACCTGGGTGGCACAGTCGGTTAAGGGTCCGATTTGGTTTCAGCTTAGATTGTGATCTCAGGGTCATGAGATCAAGCCCCACATCAGGCTCCGTGCTCAGAACAGTGTGCTTGAGATTCTCTCCCTCTCCCTCCTCCCACTTCTGCTCTCTCTCTCTCTCTCTCTAAAATAAATAAATCTTAAAAAAAAAAGAAATGTTTTGTAATAGATGTAAATTATATCTGAGGCAATATGGTAAAGAGATGTGAAAAAACTATGAATTCATGAGAATGAATGATGTGCAGGACTTTAAGAAATTCTTATCCATTGGGTTTGTTTGTACATCATCTCCTGGAATAGACCTTAGAAATCTCCTAATTGTGCTCAATTCTACAATCTAACTCAGTCAAACCCTCATATGTGTTACTGTCCAAATCTTGTTGGATCTACAACATAACCCCCTCATATATATCCCTTCTTCTCCAACACAATGAGGTTATTCCCACTTGAATCATATTGTTTACTTTTGTTAACTCTTTTTTTTTTTTTCCTTCAGTCATATCTTTCCTCTCTAATTCAGTCTTTAATCTGTCTGGAGATAGGGATATTTCTTATGTGTCAATACTGCAATATAGAAATATTTTATTTTTCTTTATAGAAAACAAAGGATTTTATTTGCTGTGCTGAAGAATAGGCTATTTAAATTAGTTTTAGGGTTTTTTTTTTTTTCCATTTATGTCTTCTTTAGGACTTGAAACTAACCATTCAATATTCTTTTGTTTGTTTGTTTGTTTTGGTTTGGACATTTGATTAAAGCTGGGCTTCTTCATGACTATTATATCTATGATAATTAGGTTAAATATACCTTTACCCCAAACTGAAGGAATATAGTCAAAGACATTGAATATGATTTATATTTGATTGCCAGACAGTAGGAATATTTTTGTTGCTTTGTCTTTGATTTGGTCACTTCTTTCATATAGACAGAGTACAACTAGGTTTCATCCAGGATGCCTCTCATAAGCCTAGAACAAACAAATGGTAGTAGATCATACAAAACTTTTTGAGATCCCAGATTGCCGTATTGTGACCTGCTATCAAGAATAGGCTATATTTACCTTGATCAAATGAAGGCTTCCACAGACAACCTTTTATCTTTATGCCATTCAGTGTTCCAATCCTTCTACTTCAAGGAAAGTAAATTTATTACCAGAGGTAACCTTGTGGCAGGTTCAGCTCGCATCTGTATCCACTTGAAAAGACTTGTTTTTCTGACTATCATGTCAAGTGTGCTCATGCATGGCTTGTGGACAATCTAGTGTAGTATTTGAAATTTAACATTTCTACAGTTAAACTGAATGTAACATTTAGCTGAAAGCTACCAAAAATAAGAAGAGTCTTTATGTAGTTGAAAATATTAGATTTCATAGTTCCAGTAAGAAATAAAATAATTATTTATATTAAGTTTAATCCACACATTAAACTACTGCAGCAATAAGTGGCTTTCTTTCCTTTTTTTTGTATCATTCCTTTTATCAAAAAAAAGTCTTCACTTAGTGCCTATTGCATGCTTATAAATAAATCTTAATAAAACATAAAATAAAATGGCCACTATATATTCATAAAATAAGTGTATAGGACATTGATTAAGCAGACATCTTCAAATCAACTTGCATTCTTTTTCCTGTGAAAAAAAAACTGAAGTTCACATAAAAAAATGTATATAAATAATGTAAAATCATCAACAATGGATATAATTTTTTTTTTTTAAAGATTTTATTTATTTATTTGAGAGAGAGAGAATGAGAGAGAGCGAGTACATGAGAGGGGGGAGGGTCAGAGGGAGAAGCAGACTCCCTGCCGAGCAGGGAGCCCGATGCGGGACTCGATCCAGGGACTCCAGGATCATGACCTGAGCCGAAGGCAGTCGCTTAACCAACTGAGCCACCCAGGCGCCCCAACAATGGATATAATTTAATTTTAATAAGTTTATATATAGCTATTAGGCTTCTTTGTCCCTCCGGTGATAATTTTTGGAGAAAGGTAGAATTACTCTTATAAGACCTATATTAAGATTCTCCTTTTTGAGATGAGAAAACAAGCTCAGAAATATAGGCAACTATAGGAAACAAATAAGTTATAAGGATAGGAACTGAACCTACGGTTACCATGACATCCTAATACTTCTGGTTTTTGCCAACCTAAAACATTATGATATGTCATAAGAAGTATGAACTTTAGAAAGTATGAGTCTTGCTTTAAATAAACTTCTGCCATTATTGACTATGCTTCCAATAGTGCTTGATAAAACTGTCTATGACTCAGTTTACTTATCAGCAAAATTGGAATAATAATGGTAACCTATCTCATAGATATTATGAAATTACTTGAAATAACATATAACACCCAGTATGCCACCTGGCATTTAGTACAGACTCAATAAATCTTAATTTCATTTCTCTTTCATTTCATATATACATCCTTTCAGGGTGTATATATATATGCAATGTGTGTGAGTGTGTGTGTACATGTGTACATATACTTATATAATCATGAATATATATATATATATATATATGCCTGAGTGTGTGTGTATATATGTATGTGTGTGTATATACATATGTGTGTGTGTGTGTGTGTGTGTGTGTGTGTGTATATATGCCTATACCCCCACATATATTAACTTACTGTAAAGAACCGGAATATGAGATAAATTTTGTTACATAAATACATAGTAAATATATGTAATGCAGTAAGATATTTCTCACTTTTGATATAATTAACAATGACCGATCTTCACCTTTTGACAATGTTGAAGCACAAAAGATACAATTTATATTTTCCCCACGTTTTTACTTGTGTAATGTTAAGGATTAGAGTCGGACGTAAACCATGCAGACAAAAATTATAGAGAAATTTTGCACTCCTAGTGGTTTTGCATTTTACCTACATTAACTCCATTTTAATTAAGCTGAAAGTATCACCACAGCTTTTACCAAGTAGTACAGAAGCAATTCTTTGGCAATATTGTTATAAGGAGGTACAACTCTGGGTTAGCATAACAAAAGATTAAAATTTTTCTTTTGCTACTTTTATTTTCTTTAGTGAAGTAAAATTAAAATTTCTTCTTTTCATTTCTTCACTTAGCTTTCACTCATATTCCATTTTTCTCTCTTAATTGACATTTATACATAATGGGTTTTAATATAGCTCTTCTCTTAATTTCTGTGAATATTTAGGTTCTGACACTTCACAGCCTTCCCCCCCTTTTTTTTCTTTTTCACTCTTTTGAGGTATAATTGACAAATTTAAATCGATATGTTTAAGATGTACAAGTTGCTGTTTTGAAATATGTATGCCTTGTAAAATGAGCACCACAATCACACAGATTAACACATCTATCATCTCACATCATTACCTCATTTGTGCATGGGGAGAACTCTGATGATTTACCCTCTTAGCAAATTTCAAGTGTAGGGTGCAGTATTGTTAACTTTAGTCACCATGCTGTATGTTAACTCTCCAGAACTAATTCATCTTTCCTAACTGAAACTGTACACCTGGACCAACCTCTCTCCATTTCCTCCACCCCCACAACCCCTGGCAACCAAGGCTGTGCTTCTACAAATTCAATTAGTTTTGATTCCATATATAAGTGAGGTCATGCAGTGTTTGTTTTCTGACTGCTATTAAATACTTAATGGATTTTTGATTTATGATAAATACAAGTCAGATTATATAATATCGTTATCTATGAAAGCAGTATGTTAAAAGAGGGCAAATACAAAGAGAATCATATTTGTTATTGTTTTATATCCCCCATCCCACTCTAATCTTTACCACTTAATTTGTTACTTCAGATCCTGGGTATGCCTTGAAATACGTAATTATTGGTGCACTTTTCTTCTCCAGCAACACTTCTCTATGCTAGTAAACCAGGAAGAACTTTTCTGGTTCTTAAAAAAGCTGAAGTAATCTCCTAGACCGTTGGAAAGGAGTAAATCTGGGGTGATCTTTGAAATATCAATTAAACTACCTATACTATTTTATAAGAAATTAGTGGAGTTTCAAATTATGTATGACTACTAGAAGAAGGCAAGCTATGAAAGTTTTTGTGTTTTTAGTGAATTTTTTGAGCGAAATTTTATTAAGTAATGGGTAAATATTTCCCATGGGAAATGTACCGTGCTGTTACATTAACAATTTGTGGAGAAGAAAAACTGTAATTGAAATAGCGACAGTTAGACAAATCTCAAATTTGTTGAGATTTCAACAAATCTCAGTATTTTATTCTGTAATATGAAGATAGTATTTTCTCTACAAAGTTACATTAAGAATTAAATTGCACACTTTTTTGCAAGCACTTTAAGATAAAAATATTTAAGTGAACTATAGAAAAAAATAGCATAATAGATACCAATGTACCTATTTTCCGGATTCAACAAATTTAAACATTTTTATATGTTTGCTTCATATTCTTCCTAAAAAAAATATTAAAGACAATGTCAGGTCTTTCCATCCTGACCCACTGATATTCAATTCTCTCCCTCACCTTCTATGCAACTTTTTTACAAATATTTCACAGTCATTAAATTTGTACCCATAAAAAATATAGCACTGTTTTTTTTTTACTTTTCTTAATTACTAAATATATCATACATACCAAACAGTGTACTTTCTTACTCAGTATTTTACTTCTCAAGATTTATTGACATTGATGCAATCTTTAAGGGTTGTTTCATATTCTATCAAATAAATATGGAATCAATTAAGGATTCATTCGTTTTTACTTATTAGAAATTCTCAACAATCCCCTATTTAAACATGATGATTATTTTTTCAAATAACAAGGATGTGACAGTAGAATCTGATGCTAAGTAATGTCATAATGCATCCAGTCTCATCTTTTTCCATCAGTGATCCTCGGCATTTATCCTTAGATTTGTAGCCTCATAATTAGAAGATAGGTGCTGAAATTAACTGCATCATGCCCTCACTCTTATGCAGGAAGTAGGTAGGTAGAACCTCTCTTTTCCTCTCTGTCTCTCTGTCTCTGTCTCTTTCTCTCATACACACACACGCACAAGCATTTCTTTCTATAGGGAGAGAAAGAACTTTCTCAGAAGCTGCACAGCAGACCTCTTCAAATATCGTTGGCTAAGACGTAATTCACACGGTCACTCCAAGACAAAAAAGATACTTCAGAATTGTTTATTTTATTTTTTATAGTAGAATGTCAAAGACAGTAGTTCATTGAGATTAGCATGTGGGTAGCCAAAAATAGTGCCTACCAATAACATGCCACAATTTATTCAACCATTCTTCTATTGATCAGCATTTAGCCTTTTTTTCAAGTTTTACTATTCCATGGAACGCCAAAACAAATATCTTTGGGCATATATGTAGTGAGAACATATATATGTGTGTATGTATGTATTTTGCTGCCTAGTGTATGAATCCCTTTCATATGATTAAGAAACTTTCCATTTTTTGATTGTTGGTGCAACGTAGAGCTTACCACCCACTATAGAACCTGAGAATAACAATCAGTCTAAATATAAGCCTCATTTTATTGTGCTTTACCTCATTGTTCTTCACAGATATTGCATTTTTTACAAATTGAAGGTTTGTGGCAAACCTGTGTTGAGCAAGTAAGTCTATCATCACCACTTTCCCAATAGCATCTGTTTACTTTGTGTCTTTGTGTCCCATGTTGGTAATTCTCTCAATATTTCAAACTTTTTCATTATTATTGTATTATGGTGACTTGTGATCAGAGATTATGACTCGCTGAAAGTTCAGATGATGGTTAGCATTATTTAGCAATAAAGTATTTTGATTAAGGTATGTACATTTTAAAGACATAATGCCATTGCACACTTAATAGACTACAAATAGTGCAAACATGGCTGGTATATGCACTGGGAAACCAAAAAACTCATTTGACTGGCTATATTGCAATATTCACTTTATTGCTGTGGTCTGGAACTGAACCCACAAGGAGTATCTCCAAGGTATGTATGCCTATACCTATTTGGGCAAATGACCTAAACTTTACCAGTTAGGTAAGCCTACTCCCCAGAATCTCCCTCTCTCCGGTGGTTGTTGGAAAAAGGTGCCGTTGCAGCCCACCGAAGAGCAGAGAAGTTAACAGATTTGCCTGGATCAGAGCTAGTTTGTAATTGCTGGAGAAGGAGTATCCTCAGCACAGGTGGCACACGGTGGAATCTTTCAGTTGACGTAGGTGCCAGTGTGTAGAAAGAGGGAGCTAAGGGCAAACTGAGGTACAGGGGTCCCAGTGGAAAATTGGGGCACCTGTGCAAACAGGAAGCGTGCAGTTCTTTGTGGTGTCGACGTAGAAAAGCCTGCGGAAGGTTGTCACCAGGCCAGGCGCAGGTTGTAAGGTTGCTGAAGAAACAAACTCCTGTCTGGGATAGAACATGGCAGGATGTTCTCCCCCACAACTGTGCACCCACTGTGAGCAGTCAGAAGTTTCAGGCCAGCCCTTCTCTTGCACTGTCCCTCTAGCACATTCTACTGAGAAGACTTGATATCATGCTCACCGTGAAGAAGAAATACATAAAGGAGAAATTCCTCCCATTATGGCCGAGCATATATTGAAGGGTAAATTTGGAGCTGAGAGGCAATAAATTGTTTACTGACAAACGTATGGCACGCCAGGCAGTATATTAGGTACTAAGATGTCACAATAAAGATAAAAGAAAAAATTATAGTCCCTATAGAAATTATGTCTAGTAGGAGATACGTTATATTATCCAGACATGATTGTATAATTAAAGGTACTATGAAACAATAAAGGTCTGTGAAACAAAAATAGAGTGCTCTAAAAGTATGATGACATTTACTGAGGTTAAAAAAAATAACTCAGGCATATGTTTGGGAAATCAACACTTTTGCTGTCCCCTGAATATATGAATATGAGAAGACACCAATATTCCTATAAGGAATGAACAGGAATCTGTGCTAAATGCTTCAGGTTGAGAGTTTATTGGCATGAAAGATAATAACTGAAAGGTGGTAATAGATGAGCTTGACAAGGGAGAGGGTAGAGAAAGATATAAAGCCAAGTGAAGGAATCTCTTTGCTAAAAATTTTTATTAAATATTCTTGACATATAACATTGTATAAATTTAAGGTATAGAGCATGTTAATTTGATACATTTATATATTATAATATGGTTGTCATTTTAGTGGTCATTAGCACCTCTATCACATCACATAATTATTTATTTTGAGTGGTTGGGATAATGAAGGAATCTTTCAATAAACATACTTCTAAACTGCTCATAATTGGTTTAGATGTGAATTAAAATGTATCCAAAGATTTAAAAAACTGTATCCAAAAGATGACACACAAGTCATTGCCAGCCTCCATTATTATGAAGTGTTGGTGGCAGATTCCAGAAGTCAGAAGGTTAAACTGTAAACAGTCTGGGAGAAGTGAAGGTAGAGACCATAGATGGGAAGTTACAAATTGGTTGTAATTTACAACTCTCCATGTGAAATTTAAAATAAGGAGATTTTGCATAAAATTAGGCTTCCTTTGAAAAATTGGAAGATTTATCAATATCTGCCCACATTTGCTTGAAACAACATTTGACAGGGCTGTAGACCCCTGCTCAAGGTGATCTGGGCCATGAACTCTCTAAGATATCTCTCTCAATACTGAACAGCTTTGCTCATAATATTTCCAAAGGCTTTTCTACGCATCTGAATTGATAAACTCTGCAATATGCAACCCTTTAGAGTTGATGTGGGAGAGGAAAAGGCGATGTATGATAGTAGAGAGTGACGGTTTCTTGTATCTCATTTCCTCCTTCCCATCTTTCCTTCTTTTTGAAAGAAAGCAAATGATTAATTGCTGAAACGAAGGTGAGTAGAGGGAGATAGAAATGGACCCATACATAGGGAGAAATTGTAGCCAGAACAGAGAAAGCTATACTCTGTCTCTGCCTATTTTATTTTTGGCACAACACTGAGCTATTTAAACCCTCTGGTACTGAATGCCTTCATTTGAAAAATGGGAATTACCACTTTACTGCCTAAAGTTATACAGAAGAAATGAAATCATACTTCTGAATCTTACAAAAACAATTCATGACTAAAGATTTTAAAATAGATAAGGGAGACACATATTATTAATATGTTGGCCAAGATATCATAGTAGCCAAAAAGGAACTAAGACTCGGATCACCAAGTCAGTCATTGTAACAAAGTCCCAGGCGATTTCACCAGGCTGGCGATGGTAACATATGTGGGGAAAGCAAAGGCAAATCAGATATTGCACAATAACTATCCTACACTGAAATCTATACAGTTTTATTTGTAACTTTTTGTCTTCCTACAGTTATATGACTGCACTAAACTGTTCATTTGAAATAAACAGAATTACTTTTCAAATCAAGATTTCAAATCTTTTGAGGGGATTTTTGAAAAGTTCTTAAATTCCAAAAAAAGTACCTGACAGAATTATTCTTATATGTCTAGTAATATTTAATCCACAAATTCTCAGGATGGTAAATCTTAGGATTTCATTTTTATTATTAGAAGACAATATAACCAAAAATGTTGTTTGGATTAATAATGATACAGTATTATATTTTTCATTTTGACTATCTGGTAATGATTATGATATGTTTTCTTTCTGATTAAAGTCAAAATACTACTCTATTTTATTATGTTACTAATATTATATTTTCTAATATATTAATATTAAAAATATCAGTATTTCATTTTTACTCTGTAAGTTGATATTATATGCCTGCAACATTGTTATGTTTAGAACTATTTTCATAATGTCAAATAATATTCCAGTGACTTTTCTTGCATTGAATAGTCACTAAATAGAAAAGCATTTAACTAGATTTTATGTAATGCATTCAATTTTTACACATTTTGTTAATTACAAAAGCATCATTATCATTAACAGACATTCTGTTAATAATTACCTACTAATATAATTACCAGGAAAAAATAGTAAACAGAAACACTTATGCTGAAATGTCACTGATGAAATGTTATACAGGGATTCTCTCTTTTCATAATTATAATATAAATTAGCGAGTCTTAAGCTCCTTTATGATTTGAGAAAGAATATTAATCTTAGAATTTATTTTAAATGCAGATATGTTCTAAAGAATACATATCTATGAAATAAGCGGTATACACCCAACACACAAGTGCTCTGCATATGCTGTATTTTTACCATAAATGTGTAAATAAAGAAACATGGATAGCTTTTTTTTCATACTTTGATATGTAAATCTGAGTTGGAACCAGGGATTTAAATATAAGGAATCCAAGCTTTGCTTTCATGATTAAAGAATTCATGGGAGACTCATTATGGATGAATGGAAGAACAAACTAAATCAAAGGGGAAAAATTTCATTCGGGTGTAGTAGAGTGAAGATGTAAACAGGATTCAAAGACAACACAGTAGGTTTTAGGACTTTTAGCATTTTTCACCTGTTCAGTAGACCTTTAAAACCTGCGTTCATACGTTTACATTTAGTACACCTTGACACTTTCTGATCATAAATATATGTTAAATTGCAACATTTACAGATTGAAAATTCATGGAAGAGAAAATCATGGAAAGATTAGGCAGAAGATTGGCGTGTGGGTGGGGTTATGGAAAACTCTTTTCTCAGCCCTTATCATCTAAGTATCTAGGACATTGTGAACATGAACTTGATGGCACATTAACAGTGCTATTTAGTTCTCCTATTTAAGCTTCTAATTTTTAGTTGCTTTGCATTCACAATGACAATTACACTCTTTATGCGGACTTAAAACCCTGCTCTTCTATTACCAGCTTTACAAATGTAATACTATACTGATACAAATAAAACAGTGAATATCTTTATGCTTGATTAATTTATATCTTAACATTTGAATAAAAAACTTAAGGCCACTTTCTTAGAAATAAAAGAAGAAAGAAAATAAGTAAATGGATACTTTATTTGCAATTTAGCATATTCTGTGTAAGAATCAATGTGTTAAATGTTCCTTAACAGTCATGTATAAAATGCCCATCTATCCCTATTTTACAAATAAGAAAATAAGCCTTAATGAAGTTAGGTCATTGGTCCTTAGATTTCACACCTAGCTGAGAGTTCAGCTGGGATGAGAACCATTTTTTTTTCTTTTTCTTTAAGGTCTGTACTGTTCCTATTACCCAAGCCTGTCTCCTAAAACATAAAATTGTCCAGAATTAATTATTGATGCATATGACATCGATACTAAATACTTGGAAAGTCATTTTAACTGACCTTGTCAAGATTTTATGCTGCACTGATTAAAACAGTTGACAGTTAATACTCTAGGAAAGATTCCCTTTGAGTATTGCAGTCATTGATGTGTTCATATACTACTCTTCAATAAAATTCGGGTAAAATTTTAGATTATCTATCTTAAAGAATAAAATATTGACAGTTTTAGGAATGTTAATCTAGGTATCAGTCAATTCATATAAGCAACTGAATTTACATCCATATCAGTTACAGCTCATCAATGTAAATTAACTGCTAACTGATGGAGGAAAGACCTTAGGGTTCGAAGCCTATGGCCAAGAAAGAATTCTTCAGACGTCTTTGGTGCAAAAAGGTGATTTTATTAAAGCACAGGGACAGGACCCATGGGCAGAAAGAGCTGCTGCACCAGGGTTGTGAGGGGTGGCTGATTATATACTTAGGGTTGGGGGAGGGAAGGAAAAAGGGAGGTTTCAAAAGAACCTTCATATGCTAAAGAGGACCTACGAGTTACCAGAGGCCTTGTCATTATCAAGTTAAGGTTGTTTTTCCCTCTAGCAAGGCATTAACATTAAGATAGTTGGGAGATTCCTGGAAGAATGTCACACATGTCCCACCCAGGAGTGGGGGTGGGGGTGGTTGCAGGGTGTCAGCTTATGCTTGGTCTTCAGCCAGCTTTCTTCTCCCTCATCACTAACTTGGTAAAACCACACGTAAATCTGTTTCTGCAACACTTTCAAATAGTTGCATCCTAAACTAAACACATTCACCTTTCAGCACAGTGGGATGGTGTAAAAACCATCTATCCAAGGTAATATTATTTAGATTATATTCTTTACATATTGCCTATCAATGAATGCAAAACAAAGTATTGATCTGTACTGTACTGGTGTGTAATCATTAATAATCAACAATCATTAATAAAATAACTACTAACACACTCTTTGATTTTGAGAAGTCTTAGGTAATTTAGAATATCGTTGTGTACTCAAAAATATGAAAGATATACACATTAACATAATATTTAGCTATCTTGTAACACTTCTATACCAGAGCAGACTATAAATAAGTGAATACATAAATATGAAGTGCAGATTTACTTAGTTTTTTTCTATGCAAGAAACCATCAATTAAAATATAAGGAAGGTTGGGCGCCTGGGTGGCTCAGTTGGTTAAGCGACTGCCTTCGGCTCAGGTCATGATCCTGGAGTCCCGGGATCGAGTCCCACATCGGGCTCCTTGCTCGGCGGGGAGTCTGCTTCTCCCTCTGCCCTTCCCCCATCTCATGCTCTCTCTCTAATAAATAAATAAATAAATCTTAAAAAAAAAATATAAGGAAGGTAAGCTCTTTGAAACTGTTTTTGACTGAGCCACCCAGGCGTCCCCGAAATTGTGTTTTTAAAATGATATAGATATGTGCTCAAGCATACTTAGAGTTTAATTTGATTTCTTACTTTCTATTAGTATACACCACCATTGACATTCCCCATTCCAAAACAAAGAATGACAGATTCTGTCAAACACCTACAGTTTTCTGAATAAACACTGTGTTAAATTATATTGTTATTGAATCGGGTGAATCAAATGTTGCTTTTGAAAGTGCTTTCACAGCCTGAGTCTCTGCTCTTCCTTATTCAATTCTGTTTTAATTACCTTGATCTTCATTCTCTATTAGGTTGAAATATACTCTCTCCTTTTTTCCCCATTTGTTAAACATAGAATATGATTTCATATCCTAATAACCTGAGAGTAAATCAAATGATAAAAAATTTCTTAAAAAGACTAATTAATTGTGAAGCCTTTATATTCCACCGGAAATATTTTTTGATTAGGGAAGATTTAAGTTGTTCATCTTCACATGTCATCAGTTTGTTAGGAAATGCAACCTGTATTACCCAAGTTCAAGACTAACATCCAACAGGAACCAAAAACTCTAATCTTGCTAGATTAAGAACTGCCCTTTATCTTCTTTCTCATAAATGTAAAGATAAAATAGAGACTCAGCTGGATGCACCCTTTAGCAATTATTTCCCCTATGATCTTCGCACTAGGATAAGGGCCACATGTGAAAAGACTTATGCACTCTGATAAAGATTCTCAGTATGAAGCCGGCTTTGCTGTATTTCATTCTGACATTTCTTACACAGACGTTTTTGGTGTCTTGCTAATTTAAAAGGTGCCACTTCTTACAAATGGTTAACTATTAAAGTTTTTGAAGCTTTGACTCTGTTCTGCCTTTGTCATTGACACAATCAAAGAAAAATAAAGGTCTCTGGCTGAGGTGAAAATTGCATCATTTACATACCTTGCAAATTCAGGAACGAGGTAGTCAATTCTATTGTCAAATTAAAGTGCATTACAGTAAAAAGATTAGGCAGGAAAATGATATTTATTGAGGTAGTTATAAACAAATGCTTTGACTTCATGTCTCCTATGGCATGCCTATATTTATTGTAGGAACCGAGGGTATAAATATTTACTCTTTATATAATATGGAGATAATTCAGCTCAAGGACAGGAAAGCACTCTAGTTTTGCTGTCACTTGGGAGATTTTACTGTAGCTTTAAAATGTAAAGTGAACTTAATATTTTGCATTTTTGTATTTCTACTCTTATTTTATTTCTAAATAATCATTTTAATTTTATGCTTACATTATGGTATAGTCTAAGAGACTGTATGTCTATATCCTTTCATAATTTGTTTATAGAATAAACTTAAAACTAAAAGAAGTTTTACCTATCCTTCTTCTGCCCTATGGTCCTTCTAGCTGGACTTAGAATCATTTTGACATGAGACAGATTAGCAGGAGAAAATCAAATTTAATAGGTGTACATATGGGGAATCCACACAGAAATGAGATTCCAAGGACAATGAGGCAACAGGAAGCTTATATGAGCTAAGGACAGGAGTAGGGTCTGAGGACACGGAGGGGAGAAAGCTCATTAGTAAGAAGGTGAAAGATGTTTGGAAAAACAAGGTTGCCTATTATGCAGATAAGTTTCTTAGGTTAAGTAGAGTCTCTGTTAATAGCCCTTTCCTGTTGCAAGCTCTCCTATCCCATGTAAATTTAGGCAGTTGAGAAGGCAGAGAGCCTTTCCTGCATCTGCTGGGCTTTGATTACTTTTAACTCAGAATAATCTTTATGCCAAAGTGGCACATTCTGGGACATCTTATCCTGCACATCTTCACCTATACTTTTCCTGAACTTAAATTGTAAGGTATTATGAAAGTATTCTTTCTCAATCATGATAACATGTCCTATTCACTGATATTGTTTTTAGTTTTCTATAACTAATCTAGGATATGTACAAAGATTATTGTTCTTAATACACAATACGTAAATAGGCATGTAAATGAGGCATCTCATAAAGCAGCTCTAAAAGAGAAGAATATAAATAACCATAAAACAAACACTAGTTTTCAGGGTCCCAGTAATTTATAACCAAGCTCTTCCCCTGAAGAAGTAACTTTCTTATAAATCTCTGATTTACATTATCCAGATTACCTCCCACAACAGAATGTTCTTAATAACTTTCTGCTAACCAATTAGCTCTCCCGTTCATCAATACTTCTCCAGAGCAAAACAAGAGAAGTCATTTTGATTTCTATCATAATATACTGATATCTACCATTTTAAACTTCTACTAAAAGACAATTCAAACTGTTAGATTATGATTTTTTACAATCTAGTGCCATTTGTCTAAAATATTTTATTGAAGATTATTGGCTTTATAGTCAAATAAAGAAAAATACTATACAGTCAAAAGGCAATATGAAAGTGGGAGATCAGTGTTTCTCCCTAAAATGCATTCTTAGGATGAGCAAAATACCTCTTCCTATCTCTACCTCCAGAAATGCAAAGAACCATGGAAGATTTTTTTTTCTCTCTGTCATAAAACACCTAATAGTTTCTCACACAAAGCTCAAGATCAAAGTGTTCTTCTAACCCTGACACATGAAATATCTAAGAGCCTAAAACTTTCTCCAAAATATTGTTGGGGTGAACTGTCATATTGAGACAGTAAAATATATATTATTCTTTGTCATATAAAATGATATTTTGTTTGTTATGCTAGCTTTGTAAACATTTTTAGGCAACTTTGGATTATAGAATTTTAGATATATATATATATATATGATGTGTATATAATGATGGAAAATATATTAATATTTAAAAATAGAATACAGCTCTATGAGTTATGTTCTATACCCAATAACTTAAAAACACTATTTCCTCAGAATCACGTGCATCAGTAGGGCAACTGGGCAACATTGTCCAACATGGCCTCATCTACAAGTTTGGTGGTTGGTGTTGGCTTCAGCTGAGATGTCTTAGTTCCTATCCACATGGTTTTTCATTATACTATCAGGCTAGACTGTTTCTTTCATGATGGTGAAGCATTCTGAGAGGGCAGGGATGGAAACTATGAGACCTCGTCAGGCCTCAAACTTACCCAATACCATTTTTGCCACATTCTATTGGCCACCATGAGCCAGAAAGCCAGTTCAATTCTCAGAGGAGCATAAATGGATTTCTACTCAGCAGTGCAGTCACCCTGTAAGGGTATGAACACAGAGAGGGGTAATTCATTCAGGACCATTGTCAGAGAAGTCTATTGTAACACAAAGAGTATTATTTAATTTGACATAATCAATGGTAAAATTTGATCTAACTATACGTTTAGCATACACTCAAAGGTAAAGTTATTTCTTGCTACTAATTTCCTAATGGTGAAAAGCATCATTTGGAACTAAGACTAAAATCAAAAACAAAAACACTAAAATCATGTAACATTTTAAAATTGTGTCTTCAGGTTACCCACACTGTTTTAATAATAAATTATTATTGAAATGAAAGTATGTATTAAAAATTTCTCACTGAGAACTACAAATTCACAAGATAAGGCTATAGACCCCCCATGAGATAAATGGATCACATGGAACATATCCCCAGAAAGTGCCTATAGGGCAGAGTGCTGAGACTATATCATGCGATATATGAATGAGAAGAAAGAACTTTCATGAAAGAGAATTTGAAGTGATTTGGAGAAACTTTTGGGAAGTATGAGGTTTATTATATTTTGTATTATTCCTCTTAATTATAATTCTGAGGTGCCTAAATTTAAGGGCATATGAAAATGTTACTAAAAATCTCTGTTCTTCCTAAAGGTAATTCTTTTCCTCTAGTTTTAATTTGAGAAACTTATATGTTATAAATCACATCCAGGAATGTTTGTCCAAGGTAGGATTTTGTTCTTTTGAATGGTACCCACATTATGTATTTTGAAATCATTTTATAAATACATATTTTTAATAGAACCATAAGAAAAGAGAGGATTTTATATCCCTAAATTCATAACTATTTTTTTTAATCCATCAGAACATTTTCCTGCCTACCGATCTTGCTCTTTCTCTAGTTCAGGTTTGTTGATTATCTCATGCTGTTAAGAATATTTGATACAATCCCATGACCGGCAAGACCCCAGGAGAAAATGAAAAGAGCTGTATCAATGGAGAGGCTGGGGGTCTCCCACTGCCTTTTGCTGTTCATACATTGCATTTCTTGGGTTTCAAAATAAAAGACTTTACTCTCTCCATAGTGTTTTCCATTTATATAGATTCCAATAGTAGAAATGTAGAGATTGTATACATAATGTATTGCCAAGTTTGATAACACTGATATAGACTAAATAATGACTACAAATTACTTTTCTAGAATATTGAATAAGGTGTGCTGATAAGTTATTGTTTATTTTACAGATTCATTTTTGTTACTTTCTAAAGTGAGAAACAAAAGGTCTTTCTGATAAATTCTGACAACTATTCTGCAGACACAGTATACTTCAGTCAAAGAAATCAAGCATCCTTCCTTACAGAATCCTTAATAGTTACTAAGACATGTGTTATATGGAATGTACTAGATAACGATTTTAAATAATTTCTTATAAAAGTGAATGTATATTATTAGAAAGTAGTAAACAGTAGTAAAATTTAAAGTTACAAACAGGATGATAAATGATAAATGAAATAATTATATAAATTACAGTAAGTGTGATATCATGAGCCTAAATATAGTTCCCCTATGTCCACAAAATTTCTCTAGGAGTCTATCTGCATAAAGGATTAAGGAACCTTCTGAGAAAAGTAAATTGATGAAGTGAAAGAGATGATGAGGAATTTTTCCAACAGTAGCATCTTCAGCTTGGGGGAAAACAAAACAAAACAAAACAAAACATTATTTAACAGAACATGGTGCATGTCATTCAGCATAAAAGTCCCCTTCCCATTTCACACACAAGTACACACGTTCTTCTCTTCAAGCTCCCTAAGGATTGGCTCAAGTAGGCTGTTAAAAAAAACAGTAAAAAACATTTTCAAATGAAAAAGCTATGAGAAGATTTCAGTAACAAGCCAATAGTGCTTTTGTACCAAAATAAAAGAATGTGTCACAAAATTGGAAATAGGAATTTTGTCTCCTTGGGTGGGCTGAAGTGAGGGCAGGGGGGTGATGTTGGTTGCCATGTTATTTCTGTGGATATCAACAGAAGGCAGAAACTGCACTAAAAGTATTGTCAATTACAGAAACAGTTACTTCTAGCTTCTAGCAGAGATCCTGACACTTATTAGGGTTTAATTAAATATTTATGCAGTGAATGAAACACTAAATTGACCCAGCTGCAAAGCTTAAGAAAGAGGTAGTGGTTTATTCAATTGGGCTAATGATACCTTTGAGTGGTGGTAGCAGTGTAGATGGTGGAAATAGTAACTTTCTTTTTTCTTGATTAATGATAATTTTATCAGTTCCAGAAGAGAATGCTGGTAACCTTAGAGGGAACACAACTCAAAAGCCTTATAATAATACTCAGTTTCCTTAATGGCCATCTTTTTCAGGTAGCAGGGATAAGGCTTCACCAACAGACAGAACTGACAGAAAGAAGATGGAATATTAAATCTAAAATGGTGGTTGAGGGAAGCTTTTGTAAACACACAATAAAGGCATTATGTGGGCACAAATACTTTTAGGGAGAATTATGAGGGTAGACTAGTATTCAAATAATTATGATAGGTCCTGGAATCAGTAGTATGTTGCTTGTGTAGTTGACATCTTACATCAACAATTTAGAGTCCAATTTGTTTAATATAGAAATTGAATGATTATGCCTCTCAGCCTGCCTATTGAAAAATGAATTGTGTGGTTATGACCTCCCTGGAGCTTCTAACCATAAATTTAATCCAATTGCCTATAGCAGATGGTCATATATCAAGGGGCGTTTTTTAGAGTGAGGTGGGAAGATTTTAAAATATATCGATGCCCAGACCCCATCCTTGGCAACTTTGAGGTGGGGGCAAAACATGTACTTTTTAAAAGATCCCCAGGTAATTCGAATATGCAACCAGGCTTCAGAACCATTTATCTAGAAGATGTTTTCTCTGTTCATGTGACGAGTTACATATCCCATCTTCTGAAAGCAACCCCACTGGCTCGTGGTAACGAGACATACATACTCAAATGTTTATAATAGAATTCTAGTTGATTGGGATGAGGTTACATAGTGGAGCCTCCGATTTCCTTTAGTCCATAGGCAGAATATTTCTTATGGAAGTTCAGTGGGCTTATATTTGTACTTCTTATTTAGGGAACTATACCTTTTTCAAAAGACAAAAAAAAAAAAGATAACAGAGCAGGAGAGGAACGGACTGTAGAATATGTTAAAGCCTAAGTCCAATGGCTATTTTTAGCATAAATTATAAATTAATACTATAAATCTCAGAGTTAAGGTGTACCCTCAGCTCTGTTGAGTCTGTGCTATTTCATCAACGTCATGATGGTTTTAGGGTGACTGGCTGCCTCAGTTGGTAGAGTAGGACCCTGCTCTTGGGTCCTGAGTTTGAGCCTTATGTTGGGAGTAGAGGTTACTTAAAAAAAACCCATCATTATGGTTTTTCCCAGTTTTTCTCTCTTGATTAATTGATTATATAACATACAATGGTCAATTGTGCAAAATTCTGGTGTTTATTTACCTATTGCTTAACTACCAGTAATTTTTTAAGATGGTAGAAGATATGGGGGTTGGGGTGGCATACAGCTTTGGCATTCTCCTGTTCTTCATCTATATGAAATAATGTAAAAATTTTAACTCCTTAAATATCATGGGTGAGGATGTAGGAAAAGAAGAGGGATGTTATAAGGGGGAAAAGATGCAGGTAAACAGGAAGAGGAGGGGGGGAGGTAGGTATGTAGAAAAGCAGCAGCACAGAGAAAAAAAGGAAAGAACCAGGGGCAAAATAAACAGGAGAGTAAGGGGTAAGATGAGAGTCAAAGTGTCAGCCCCTACTTCTTTTCTTCAATGCAAGCCAGATTTTGGTCCCAAGCCCCAGTTTTGGCAAATGCATTTTAGAGTGTGGTCTTAGTCATCAAAATGATGATTTTCTGAACGTACCCATCCTAAATGTGAATAATTTCTTGTTTGTATATAACTTTTTAAGCATATCCAACTTTCTTTTTTTGAAAGCATATCCAACTTTCTAAATAGATATTTCCTGAGGCATTATTAAAATACTTATCACTATGGGTCTTTCATATTATCTTAAAATCATCTTTTTCAAATCCAGTGATTATGCTACATTCTTAAATTTATATCAAATGTAATTACATTAAGTTTATTTTATACTTTGTTAAGCCAGTGCAGTAATAACTTTTTCATCTCCAGATTAATTTCTTTTACCCACAGCAGCCAATCATGCTCCAGACAGCACAGCTTTTTGAGACTATTATTATGCATGCACAGCTGCATCTTGCCTTAACTAGTGTCTGTGATTATTCACTAAAGAATTCTGCATATACTCATTATCCACAGGAGAGTCTTCCTCCTTTTTATTTGTGCACAACTCAGGAGTGAGACCTCCTGCAAGTTGCAATTTAGATGTAAAAGCAGTTTATTTTAGGAAAGTTCATCTTTCAGCACGAAGGGGTACATACCCTTGATGAAGTGCATTCAAAACTTGCACAGTTTTAATGAGAGTTCTATGTGTACATCAATAGGAAATGGGAAAACCTTTGGTCACAGACAATGTCTCCAGCAGTGAGAAAGGCATATTCACTTTCTGATCTAGCAGTTATCAGAATCGGCATGAGCTCTTCTTTCTCAGGTAGGAACTGCTGGATTGAGAACCTGATTCTGGCTTCTCAGGGAATATAATATGGAAGAAAGTTATCGAAGACAGATTATAGAATATTTATGAAGAGCTCATGTCTATATTATTCTTTGCTAGTGCTTATGATACAAATAGTGTAGAGAACACAGTTCCTCCATTTTATACAGATTTATAATTTGAAGGAAGAGATTAAAAAAACTGGGGAAATAACCTGAATAGCATATTTAAGTGTAAGCCAGCACACAGAGTAGGGCAAATAGTCTTTGTAAATCCACATACTATTAAATTTGGTCAACAATATACCTGTTCATTTTATTTTTTACCAAAAATTACTCATTTAAAATTTTACATATATTTATTGTTCTGTAATATTTGGCAAAAATGAGATACAAATCAAATACATGATTTGTCTCCAGGAACGATTTGGGAAACACATGTAGGAAACATCAAAAAGTACTTACTAATTCAAGTAGGACATACCGGAGTGCCAAAACGTATTTCACAGATGCCAGTCCTGTTTAGGGTCAGAGAAGAAATAAATTCAGATGATCTTATTTGGACAAGAAGTTTTTCCATTATGAGATGAATAGTTGTTTAGATTTCTTTTAGACGTGAGAGAGGAAAATATTATGGTTGGGAAGAAAATTTGAGTAAAGCTTTAAAATAGGGAGTGAAAATGGATTATGAGCCCTTCTTGGAAAGAGGGTTTGTGTTAGGGATTTGAAGAGGCAAAATTGGAACAACAGATGGAATTGATTGTACATGATCCCAGATGTCAAGCTGAGGTTTTTGAGCTTGCCTCAGAGAAGAACTATTAAGATTTTGAAAGCTGCACAAAAATCCGAAATAATTTTATTTAAATAATCTGATTTTTCTTGGGGCGCCTGGGTGGCTCAGTCGGTTAAGCATCTGCCTTTGGCTCAGGTCCTGATCCCAGGATCCTAGGATCGAGCCCTGAGTCAGGCTCCCTGCTCGGCGGGGAGTCTGCTTCTCCCTCTCCCTCTACCCCTTCACCCCGCTTGAAGTGTCCAGTCCAGAAATCAAAAGCTACCCCTTCTATCTTTCTCTCTCTCTGTCAAATAAATAAATAAAATCTTTAAAAAAATCTAATTTTTCTAGATATTAAGTGAAAAACTTTATGCAATGTACATGTAACAATATATGAAGAAAAGTTCAACATCATGATGAGTAGGATGATAGCAAATATATAGAGGCAACTGCTGATAGGACAAGGTTCAGAAAGATAGTCCCCAAAATTTAGCTTGAATTTGGAAGAGACTTTAAAAAGTTAGAAACTAAAGTGAAAAATGAAATGATATTTTAAAGGAAAAAAAAATTAGGGCCAGTTTGATTAGGTTGTATTGAGAGTTTCTTAAACTTCTGTGTATGATAACTCGCATGGGTCACTGTGGAAGGGTAAGAAAGCAAAAGTTGAGTTTGTTCATAAATTACTTTTACTATGATGAGCATCATGACAACTTGTGCTCTGGACATTGCTGATTTGACCAGCAAGATTTTCTTTAAACCCTAACGATGCATACTTTATCTATGTAACTTAAAGCAGCGGAGCCAACCTTAGGTAAACTTCAGTTTTTAATGAGAGTGTTCTAAGAGTAAAATAAGCCTCTGTTGAGTCATCCACATCTGATGTTGATGTAAAAGTGAAGAACAGTACCTGCTTTTGGTGACAGCAACAGGAGTGGGGAGATTCTATAAAAGGTCTGAATTCTGTTTAGAAAATGAGTCACTGTGATATAAATCCTGCTTTTTCAAATGATCATGCCTGGCTTTTCCACAAAACAAAACAACTTTCAATTGTACCAAAACCATTTAAATCTAGCCTGATATGTGTCACAAAGGATGCTGAAATGTCCAGTCCAGAAATCAAAACTTGACACTGAGAGAAATGAGCAACCACTAGGTTCCTCCAAATCCACTAAATGTCATTTTTTCCAGTTTTTAAGATTCTGATATTTAGATTATTAATTAAGCTGATCTACATGAATCAGTAATAGATAGGAATACTTATAGTTTATTGTTAAATCTGGACACTGTTGAAAAAGGATGCTATTAATTATTATACCAGTACACCAGGTGTAAACTGGCTGTCCTAGAAAATTAGGACATGTGGGCACCCTAATAATAGAACATTAGAATTTTTTCTTCCACATGTTTTTACTCTGGATAATTTAAAGTTGCATCTAAATAAGTGAATCAGAATGCAATGTTTGCAAATAGTAATAGAAACATTTTTCTCAGTAAAGAATCAACAGTATTTGGAAAATATAACAGGATGGGAGTTGGAAAAATCAATCTGCTCTCACTGTACAGAACAGAAAACCTGCATATAGTAGCTTAAACAGATAGGGGATTGTTCCTACTTAAGTCTGGATAAGTGGCTGCTAGCATTGGTTTAGTCTTTAGAGGCTCAATCATATTACAGCTGATGTTTTGATATTCTTGTGACCTTTCCTTCATGGTCACTGGATAGTTTCTGCCAAGTTATCAATCATATCAATCTTACAGGAAGAAAGAAAAAAGATAATTCTTTTCTAAAATAATCACCACATGCATCATACACCTTAATGAATAGATCTCTGCTGAACAGCTATGGTAGACTGAAATAATGCTTAGGAAGGCAGGGACTGGGAATTGGGATTAAATCTGTCAATATCGTATACCACAATGTATACCAATATCGTATACCACAATGTTAAGATTTCACATCAATACAGTTTCAGGAGCAGCAGTGCCATTCATAGGGATAGGGAAGAGGAATCTTATTTGCTTTACAAGAGGATTTGTTTTTTTTTGAATTTTTTTATATAATCAGTTTGATATAAAGACACTTAAAAAAAACCCCACTTCCCATGGAGAGTTGAACATATGAAACTGCAGAGCATAAAGAACTAAAAATTGCAAGTTGACAATCATATGAATTAAGCCAAGTAAAACAGTATCACAGAGGACAGCAAATACAGAATGGTAACAGGAAAGGAAAAAATTTTGTTCTCTTTATTAATTTACTTCTCCTCTATTTCGTGGTTTATGTCTAATACTAAATATAATTATCTATACCAGGGATAAGCAAACAATGGCTGTGGACTAAATCTGGCTCACAGCCTTCTTGTTTTTTGGGTTTTTGTTTTTTTTTAAGTAAAGCTTTATTGCAACATATTCACTCTACAGCTGCAGTTGTGTAACAATGACAGAAATAAGTAATTGTGATTCAGATTATTTGCTACCTAGCCCTTTAACAGAAAAATTTTTTCAACCTCAATTTAAAGGAATTAGGGTAGAACATAAGTGTTTATCTCTTTTTCTTTTTTTTTTTAGATTTTTTTCTTTTTTTATTATTATGTTACATTAATCACCATACATTATATCATTAGTTTTTGATGTAGTGTTCCATGATTCATTGTTTGTGTATAACACCCAGTGCTCCATGCAGTACGTGCCCTCTTTAATACCCATCACCAGGCTAACTCATCCCCCTACCCCCTTCCCCTCTAGAACCCTCAGTTTGTTTCTCAGAGTCCATAGTCTCTCATGGTTCATCTCCCCCTCCGATTTCCCCCCATCCGTTCTTCCCCTCCTGCTATCTTCTTCTTTTTTTTTTTTTTTTAACATATATTGTATTATTTGTTTCAGAGGTACAGGTCTGTGATTCAACAGTCTTGCACAATTCACAGCGCTCACCATAGCACATACCCTCCCCAATGTCTATCACCCAGCCACCCCATCTCTCCCACCTCCCACCACTCCAGCAACCCTCAGTTTGTTTCCTGAGATTAAGAATTCCTCATATCAGTGAGATCATATGATACATGTCTTTCTCTGATTGACTTATTTCGCTCAGCATAATACCCTCCAGTTCCATCCACGTCGTTGCAAACGGCAAGAGTTCATTCCTTTTGATGGCTGCATAATATTCCACTGTATATATATACCACTTCTTCTTTTTCCATTCATCTGTCGATGGACATCTTGGCTCTTTCCACAGTTTGGCTATTGTGGACATTGCTGCTATAAACATCGGGGTGCACATAGCCCTTCGATCACTACATTTGTATCTTTGGGGTAAATACCCAGTAGTCCAATTGCTGGGTCATAGGGTAGCTCTATTTTCAACTTTTTGAAGAACCTCCATACTGTTTTGCAGAGTGGCTGCACCAGCTTGCATTCCCACCAACAGTGTAGGAGGGTTCCCCTTTCTCCGCATCCCCGCCAACATCTCTTGTTTCCTGACTTGTTAATTTTAGCCATTCTGACTGGTGTGAGGTGATATCTCATTGAGGTTTTGATTTGGATTTCCCTGATGCCAAGCGATGTTGAGCACTTTTTCATGTGTCTGTTGGCCATTTGGATGTCTTCTTTGGAAAAATGTCTGTTCATGTCTTCTGCCCATTTCTTGATTGGATCAGTGTCTCTTTTTAAATGTATATTCTTTCATTGGGAAGTAAATAAAAGAATTTTATAGTGAATTTGGAGCTCCTGAAACAAACTTTTGAGTATCTCATTTAGTCATCACAATACATTATGATATGTTTTATTAGTCTGTTTTCGGGTGAGCTTATTCAATTATCATTCAGTTCATTAGCTTTTTCAAATAAAAATAGTCTAATTTAAATAGAGTTGTATTTTTTCTGTTATTCTTAAAGTTACTGATTTAATTAGAAAAATTCTACTGAATGAGATAATAAAATTCTGAGAGTAGCAAACATATTTACACATAATTTCTTGTAACTCTTGTCTTTTTCTACAACCAAAATAAATATTTCCTTTAATTTACATTGATTTAAGTATTCCTGTAGATTTTATTCTGTTTGAACCTAGATCTTTTCTATTTTTTTGCATTATCCCCTGAGAGTTCCAAACCACCACAATGAATTGAACTATTGCCTAAATGTTGATAAACAATCCTCATATCCCTATTTTTGGCTGTGAATTCTTTTCTGAACCCAAAACTGGTGTATAGAAATTCTTAGTGGTATGTCCACTAAGTGGAAATTCCGCAGATAACTAAAATCTAGTATATTCAGAATGTAAAACATTGTCTCTCACGACCGTCCAAAACATTTAGGTCCATTGGCCAAATCAAGACAATCCAGATGAAACTTGAATGGAGTTCTGGGCAGGGGTATAAACTCTGCCTGAGCAGTTTTAGCTCTGGACAGTGGCCCAGATATAAGAAGATGCCTTCTAAGTTCCACTGTATTTGGTACACTTTTTTTTTTTTTTAAGGATTTTATTTATTTATTTATTTGACAGAGAGCGAGAGCAGGAACACAAGCTGGGGGAGTGGGAGAGGGTGAAGCAGGCTTCCCGCTGAGCAGGGAGCCCGATGCGGGACTCAATCCCAAGACCCTGGGACCATGATTTGAGCCAAAGGCCAATGCTTAATGACTGAGCCACCCAGGTGCCCCTATTTGGTACACTTTGAATGTGTATCAAAACAAGCAAAAAAATTAGTATACCAATACAAAAATAACAATAAATGATTAAAGGAATAATTTGCACTTCTTTCTAATTTTTCACAGAAATGTCAGTATTAGTTCAATACTTGAAAAGTCATTAGATGCAATAGGGGTAAGAAATGGACAAGTTTACATAAGATGAAATTCCTGCGATATTCTCTACAGAAAAAGTACATTTTTAAATAGATGATTTTATCTCCCAAAATATATTCTGCATGACAAATGAAATGAGACCTATATAATCATACAAAATATTTTCTCTGCATGTACATAAAATAATTTTTATTCAACTCAGAGTTACCAATTTTAAGAGATTTAAAAATAAAAGTCTAAAATATAGTTTGGTGTATACTCATATTAAATCATAAATTTTGTTTGAATTCCATTTTTAAAATGACAAACATTTAAAATAAAACTTGATTAACCACAATATAAAATCATTAGATCCAAACTGTAATCAAGGGAAAACTGCCATTATACCAACATTGGTAAACTACTACTATAACCTGATTCTTGGAAGAGACAGGGATCAAAATAGAGCTGCAAAAATCAAATCTTCACTTCCTTTAAAAATCCACAGGGGCAAAACCTTATACTATGTTCTTCTAAAGCATCTCCATTCTTAGGTTATAGGGTTCACTGTAGTAACTCATTACCCTACCTTCTTCCATAAAATATCTATAGGAATTTCAGGTTTTATAACACATCATATATTTCATATAGTTATGTCATATAACTTGCCCTGGTGGATTGACAAGAGTTTCAAATAGTATAAATACATGAAGGGATTCTGGAAGAATAAATATTTAACAAAAGCTAACTTGGAAATTAACTTGGAACTTAGCACTTTATTCTCTCTTATTCCCTCTTTTTCACATTATGGACAGATTATCTTGCCAATTGTAAATCTTTCCAGGGGAAGAACAATGAGTTTCAATATTAAAGCTTCAACATACTACTGGGCATACCACCAATACTTAATTTAATGTAAACTAGTAGTAAAACAATCTAGTATAATGTGCTCAAGATTCATTTTTATAACAGTTATGAGACTACCCAGCATATTTATAATCACATTTCTGTGCCCTTGAGGAAAAAGTGAATCTAGATGGAGAGCTCGTACTAGTTTTACACTGTTAAATTTCATTTACATTTCATCTTACACTCAATATAAGATGCCTATCTCTGAAAGTGTTTTCAGATGGTTAAACTTGTCTTAATATTATAATATTCTATACAGTCACTTATTAATTGTATATAAGCATTCATTGTCCTAATTGTGCTAAAATGTTGTCTATAAAATTGAGCCAGCATTTTTATTGTCTGCATATCTTTGTTTTCTTTCACCCCTAGGATGTTTCATTGCAATGTGTCCGCTTATACTATCCCCAGTGAATTCATTATAAGGATACTAAAATATAATTACCATATTAGTCTAAAGTCATTTTTGAGTGCCTTTTTAATACACGTGACTTTTTAAGTTAGATTACAATTAATCTTTTTTCTCCTTAATCCTCAATCATTCTTAATCATATTTAAATAGTCTTAATCATGAAACATTCTTAATCATTCTTAAATACCTTTAAACGTTCTTAATCGTCCCATTCTTAATCATTATTCTCTGGGTTTCAGGGATACTTAGAGACACTGATAAACATGGTATCTATGTCTGGCCTTGATATTTTAATGTCTAAAGATTTCATGTCTATAGTTCTAGTGTTATTCCCTTTCTATGCAAGATAGTAATTAATAAATTCCGTGAGTATGAAAATATGAAAATCAGCATTCAAAGGAGAGTTTCAGGTTACCTAGATAGATTACCATAATACAGTATCAAAAGCATCTCAGCAATAGGTTAGTTTTCTGCCCCTCTTGGAGTTATATTGATCTTCATTGGCAAGAACATTTTGCCATTCTTTACATGATTATTTTCCCAATGGTAGAACAAGAAATAATAATTGTGCATAAGATGAAGGGCAATATATGTATTGGAGAGGGGCTATGAAAGGAGCTAATGGTATTCCTTTCGCTTTCTTCTGAAGCCAAAATTTTTGCTGATTTGAGACTATGAGTATAGTTAACTAATTAAAAGTTAAGTACTATAGCCATGTTTCTGGAATTTTTCTTGAATATTCATTCATTCTCTTCATTTCATATGCTGTATATCCATAAATTTTAAGATCAGTGGTTCAGTTTTGAACTAGAAAAGCAACTACTAAAATTGTACCTGTGCTGAATAAATAGACATAATATTGTGCCATGTTCCTTAAAACAATTCAAATGGTGAGAAGCAAATTTCATATGTATTATGTTATAAATAACGACTGAGTCATAGAATTATCTTTGACACAGAATGCAAGTGGGCATTTGATAATTTTCTCTGTACAGGAAATATTTTTGAAATTCTAAATATGTTTTTTAAGGTATAAATGTGGATGATTTGATATACATTATAAAATGATTACCATAATCAAGTTAATTAACACATCCACCACCTCATATAATTAACATTTTTGTGTTGTGTTTGTGGTGATGTTGTGGGATCGTTGAGCGTGATCGTCAAAAAAGAATTATTGAGATGTTTTATGGGGCAACTAGTAAGTTTATTTAAGTAGCACGGGGAAGGACTCCTGGGCAGAGACAGCTGCACTTCTGCTTTATGAAGCTGGTGGTTATATGCTTAGTATTCAAGGGAGAGGGGACATGCAGGGAGTATAAGATCATAAATGTCTTCTTCGAATTTCTGCTCATAAAATTACTTTTGTAAGATTTCTCTAGTGCTTATCATTCAGTTTGATATTAACTATTGGTGACTACATGGCAGTCATGAGACCCTATAAGAATGTAGCAATCAGCGTGTATTTGATCCTTATTGAAACTATGCAGGCTATAGGTCAGCCTTCTGGGCTAAAGGTGAACATTTTTCTGCTTCAATTCCTCATCAATGAGAACACTTAAGATCTACTCTCTTAGCAAATTTCAGATATACAATGTGGCATTATTAACTGTAGTCACTATGCTGCATATTAGATACCTAGAACTTATTTATCTTATAAGTGAAAGTAACACTTGACAATTGGAAACTTACAAAAATAAAGCCATTGAGACTATTGTTATTAGTTTTAATTTTATTGCTATAGCAGAATTATTAGAACTTAATTTTTAAGTGTACTGACAATCTTTTAGATGGCTAGTAGAATTTTAGCAATACTTTAGGATTAATTACTATGTTATTTAATGTAATTATGTGACATATAAAGGTAAAATAGCAGTGATTATAATACTTAAATCTTAGTCTACTCATGAGAAATGTTATTTTACCTTTGTTAAAAAAAAGTTTATGATTCCAAATTAAAATTGCCATACCTAGGACTATAAAGTACTTTAAAAGTATGTCTACAAGGTAATTGACTGCTTTAAACAACAATAATTATGTGTTTGAGGTTTATAACATTTGTGTAAGTAAATCTATGACAAAGGTAGCATAAAGGCTGGGAGAGGGGAAACAGAAGTATACCATCATAGAGCTCTTAAACTACATGTGTGGTGAAATACCACCTGAAGGTATTCTCCGTATACTCTCAAGCTCCTCCCTTTTATCCCCCCACGCAAGGTAACTTATAAGACAATACAGGTATGAAACGGCATCTCAAAATAATATACAAACAAACAAGCAAACAAAAATGCTCCATTCACTCTAAAAGAAGACATAAAAGAGAACAATTTGGGGAAAAGTTCAAACAGAACAAATAAAAAAACAAATGATAAAATGGTAGCTTTTAACCTACCCAAATCAAAATAAAACCAAATAAAAATTCCAGAAGTGAAAAAGAGATAAACAAAACTTACAGAAGTATAATGAACAGGTTTACCAGCATGTTACACATAGTCAAAGAAAAGATTAGTGAATTGGAAGATTCCCAGACTTACATATAAAGGAAAAGATGCACTGAGATACAGAAAGGTTGAAAAAAAATGAGGATGAGAGGAATAGATGGAAGGTATGATACAAGTGAAACAGAATGGAACGATGACATATTTGAAGAGATAAAAGACAAAATTCTGCCAAAATTGACAAAAAGGCATGAAGACTCATGATAAGTTCTATGAACCCCATCCACGATAAATGCAAGGACAACTACAGATTGCCACGTCACACAGAAAAGAGATGATAAAGAGCCAAGGGCATTATCTTGAAGTAAGCAACAGCGACACCTACTGCCAACTTCTCAAAAGAAAAATAAAAACTAAAAAGGAGGACAGGATACAATGTCATATACGCTGGAATAGCAAAATAACGACCAAGAATTCATCAGTGGGGGGAAAATCCCTTCAATAATAAAATTGAAATAAAGGTATTTTAAAGTAAATACAAATTGATAGAATTTGTTACTAACTCTTACGGACTGGATTATATCTCCCCCAACTCCTTATGTTGAAAACATAATGACTAGTACCCCAGAATGTGACTGAATTTAGAGATAGGGCCTTTAAAGAGATAACTAAAATTAAACGAGGCTATAAGAGTTGGACCCTATTTCATTATGACTGGTCTCCTCGTAAGAAGAGGGAGAGGCACCAGGGATTTGCACGCATAGAGGAAAGGCCAAGTGAGGACATAGAGGGAAGGTAGCCATCTGAAAGCCAAAGAGAGAGGCCTCAGGATAAACCAAACCCACCAACATTTTTACCTTGAACTTCTAGTCTTCAGAACTGTGCGAAATAAATTTCTATTGTTTAATAAGTCACTTAGTTTGTAGTGTTTATTTTATAATGGTAGCCCTAGCCGACTAACATACTCACAAACCCACACTATTTTTCAGATATAAGATATAAAATAAAATTCTGTGATATAACAAGAAAAAAAAGAATAACATAAGTGCTTTCACAAATCCAAATGGCTATCAAATGAATAAACCAATGATAATTTATTGTGTGTTTAAAGAAGGTGACATGTTAAAGCACATGACAAAGATGGCATATATCGTAGGAAGGAATTAAATGAAGTTATTATGTTCAAAGGATCTTGCTTTATATAAAAAGGGGGGATATATAGCATCATGCTTTTATTTTATTTTACTGAAGTATAATTGACATGTGGCATTATATTATTTTCAGGTGTTCAATGTAATGATTCCATATTTGTATATATTGCAAAATGATCACCATGGTAAGTCTAATTAGCATCTGACACCATACATAGTTACAAAATTTATTTTTTCTCATGATGAGAATTTTTAAGAACTATTCTTTTGGGGCTCCTGGTGGCTCAGTCATTGGG
Source organism: Phoca vitulina (assembly GCF_004348235.1). Taxonomy (NCBI): domain Eukaryota; kingdom Metazoa; phylum Chordata; class Mammalia; order Carnivora; family Phocidae; genus Phoca; species Phoca vitulina. The sequence goes on from NW_022589708.1 coordinate 41,538,613, forward strand.
CGTTTGCCTTTGGCTCAGGTCATGATCCCAGGGTCCTGGGATTGAGCACCACATCGGGCTCCCTGCTCAGCAGGAAGCCTGCTTCTCCCTCTCCCACTCCCCCGGCTTGTGTTCCCTCTCTTGCTGTCTCTCTGTCAAAAAATAAATAAAATCTTTAAAAAAAAATTAAAAAAACTATTCTTTTACTTTCAAATACGAAATATAGTATTATTAATTACAGTATTATTATATTATAGTATTTATATAATTATTACAGTATTACTAACTATACGTGCTGCACATTACACCCCCAGGACTTATTTATAACTAGAAGCTTGTACCTTTAACCCCCTCACTCATTTTGTCCATCCCCCACTCCCAGCCTCTGGCAACCACACATTATGCTTTCATATCCTATCAAATATATTTTACTTTATCCAATGGATAAAATAAAGATGGATTTTAAACAGGAGAATGATGTGTCTGTTTCAATAAAACACCGACTATAATGTAAGTGATTATTTTTTCAAGAATGGTTGTATACAAAAGATAAGACTGGAAACAGGAAAATTGTGGCTATACCCAAAAGTATAAAACGATGGTAAATTCAATTATGCGTGGTGGCAATGTGATTCAAAATAAAAGAATAGACTTAGGAGACATTTATAATTTATACTTAGAAGGAATGAGTTATTAGGATTTGATTTGCGAGGGGAAGAGGAGAGGGACTGTCAAATCTACTTATGGTTTTCCAGTTTGGACAACTGGAATGATTTTGACAATATTCAGTAAGAAATAACACACAGAAAACCTTGGGTATGTAATCATTCATCATAGACTTATTTGGGATATTTAATGTCTACTCTTGATGGTAGATACATCCATCCAAACCATGAGACCAGTGAAACTGACCCTTCATAAGGAAATTTAACTTTCTTATCATGTTTTATCAATGCTGTTGTTTAATAACTTTTACCATTTCCAGCTGTTAACAAACCTGCTCTGTGAAAAATTATCTTTAGTTAACAGAAAATATAGTGGCATAATATATCAAACCAATGTTATAGCTAACTTCCTTTTTCATTATCAAAAGCCTCCTGGTGATTTTGGACTGAACTAAGGTGTTCTTCACAGTGAGTTCCTTAAGTATTCCTGGCAAGTTCCCAGAAGCTTAAGGGGGTAGTCTTTATCCTACAAACTTTTATTGAAATATGTATACCAAAAAGTGCTGAAATCTTAAGTGTACTTAATAAATTATCAATCATATCATTGAAAGGTGAGAGAATATGAAACAGTAGCGATTTAGAAAAGTAAAGCCTAAATGCATTACAAACTCAAGTAGAAGAGAGTTATACTTCTTTGTAGATACAGTCTATCTTTGCAAAGTGGGAACCTAATAAAATATAGGGTTTGGAGAAGCAAGTTCCCGGATTGATTGTCTTTCAAAGGGAAGTATTGATTAATGTCAGTTGCGGAGGTGTGGTTATTCAGATGAGACTATCCACTGGTTGGCAGTGTATTCACTGCAGTGAGACTTCTACTGATGGACTCACACACGTATGGGGCTATCACTGAGAAGTTGACTTTTAGAAGTTTGTTACCGGATCAGAGAGCCCATTGATCAAACTGAGGTTTGTCACCAATCAACTAAACAAGTGGAAAACAGAATCTGGTGTTATTTGTTATCATGGCTACAAAATAATCAGTCTTTTCCTGGGAACATGGAAATTTAACAAAAATGTTTATGTGATATCTAAAAAACTGTGCCTATTTAATGTATACAACTTGCTGAATTTGGGAGTAAGTGTATACCTGTGAAACCATCATCACCACCCAAAGCCACGAAGTGTTTCCATAAATAGGGACAGCTTTTTACATGTCAAAAAATAAGGTTAAGTAGAAGTATTAAAAATGTAAAATAATAAAAGGAGACTTAGAGGAGACTGAGGCTCCAGGGGTTTGAGGACTTGTCAGAGGCCACCAATGAGAAAGCAGCAAGATCAAGATTCACACCCAGTCCCCCCCTGACTTTAGGTGTAGACTTCACTACATGTTCCCTTCAGCCCCTGAAGTGAGCCCAATGCTTGCTGGGAGCTGCGAATGCCCAGATGAACATGACCCAGCCCCAGGTCACTCGCAGTTCAGGCTGGACTGGATTTGTATGTCTAGTATGTTTTTTGTGTCCAGACTCCTATTCCAGGTGGGCCAATACTGGCTTTTGGGCTGTTGCAATATTACCTCTTACCAAAAGATCATTAAGATAATGCTTTTCACTTCAATACTGTAGAAGAACTAATGAAGGAGAGAAACCATGTGCCTCGAAAAATGTGAGATTTGATTATTTTAAGTGACTATGCCCCTGGTTAGCTATGTGACCTTGGGCAAATCACTTAATCTCTGGACCTCAGTTTCCTCATCTATAAAATGGTTGATGCCTTGGCTCAGCCTATCCCACCGAATTCCAGGAGGCTGTGAAATAAGGTAATGAATGTGCAAGCAAACTCTGAACTGAAAAGCATTTTAGTATACAGGTGAAATTATCATGATTTTTAAAAAAGTGCATTGTCAATTACTTTCTGAAAAAAAAGTTTAATGTGAAGCACATCCATATACATGGACTACAATACAAAATATGGAGCACTACTGATACCCTAACAAGACTTCATTGGGCATCACTTAACACCTGCCATTCCTCCCATCCAAAAGTAACCAGTATCGTGATGTACGACTTCATAGCTAAGTGATGGTGATGCCAGTATTTGAACTTTAATTTAAATTTAAAGCATATGTGTTTTACTCTTAAAACTAATATTACACTAGATGTTAATTAACTGGAACGTAAATAAAAACGTAAAACATAAAAAAAAATTAATGAACTAAAAAAATAAAAAATAAAGCATATGTGTCTTATGTCTGAATTCTTTTGTTTAACAATGTTAGAATATTCACGATGTTTCATGTACTTGTAGCTCATTAGTTTTCTTTGCTGTAGAGTATTCTATTTAATGAATATAGCCAAATATATTTATACATTATTTTAAATTTAGGGTCATTATGAATAATAGTGCCCTGAACATTCTTATGCATGTCTTTTACTATCAAACTGATTTTCAATGTAGTGGCATCAATTGACATTTCCAGAAACAGTTTATGAGAGTTCTCATTACTCTTCATCCTAGCCAATGTGTGGTATTATAGTGGTCTCTCATTGTTTTAATTTGTATTTACTTGATATTTAATAAGTTTGAGGTCTTTTTTAATGTTGGCCATTTGTACATTTTCTATATGAATTTGAGTTGAAGTATATTTTCCTATTAGGCTGTCCCTTATTTTTAATACTTAGAAGTTATTTATTTTTTTATAAAGATTTTATTTATTTATTAGAGAAAAAGAAAGAGAGAGAACCTGAGGCGGGGGGTAGGGGGCAGAGGGAGAGGGAGAAGTAGAATCCCTACTCAGCAGGGAGCCCAACGTGGGGCTCCATCCCAGGACACTGAGATCATGACCTAAGCCAAAGGCAGACACTTAACTGACTGAGCCACCCAGGCATCCCTAGAAGTTATTTTAGATTATGGGTATGAACCTTTGTTAAAAGTAAATGTTGAAAACCCTTTTCATTATGTGGTTTTCCTTTTACTCTCCTAAATGGGATCTTTTGATCTCATTAAGCAGCCCTTACATTGAGTATAATCGAATTAAATGTCTAGTAGGTTTTTTTTTTTCTCCGTTTAAAATATCTTTTTCTATGCTAATACCATGAATACATTTTCCTATTTATCTTCTTAAAGCTCTACTACTTTACTTTTTGTGTTTTATTCTACTACCTATCTGGCATTGAATTTTTTTTTTTTTTGAGGGGGTGGGAGGTGAGTCATGGTGTGAGATGGATCCAGTTTCTTTTATATTTCTTCTCTCTCTCTCAAGTAAAAGCACCGTACAATATGCTGGGAAGTCCTTCCTTTCCTACAAAACTTGATTTCCCCCTTTGTAGAAACCAAATGTCTATTAGGCCTTGGCGGTTTGTATTCCTCAGCCTGTCTATCCTTAGTGGATATCACAATATCTAATTCCTGTACTTCTATAATAACTGTAGGTAGCTGGTAGAATATTTTCTCTCAACTTGCTCTTCTTCAAGATTGTACTGATTGGGTCTTTTTGGTGCTTTTAACTTCCACATACCTTTTAAAATTACCAATTCAATTTCTGTCAAAAATTACTTTTGTGATTTGCATAAATTATGAAGATTGACTTGGGAAGAAATTAAAAAGCAATTTTCCAATCAATGTACATGGTAAATCCTTTCACTTACACAGAAATTTAGTTTCTATTTATTTTTGCTCAATACTTGTATAATGCTACATATCTTTTTTATACCTTAGCATTCAATTTTTATATTTTTGTACATGTTGCTTAAATTTTTTTTTAAATAAAATTCTATGTAAATTTATATGCTGACTTTGTATCCACCTACCCTGCTAGTTTCACTTAGGATTTTTAATCATTTATCTGTAGATACTTTTTGATTCTTTTCTGCTTAATTATGTTTTCTGCCACTAACAATGATTTTATTTCTACTTTAAACTTTGTAAGATAGATAAAAGATAGATAGATAGATAGATATTAAGATGTGGATATATTTGTTTGTTTTGTTTGCTTTATTGTACTGGATAGATCTGCCGGATGATATTGAAAAAAATGCTGATAGATACATTGATAGATAAACAGAGATATATTTGTTTATTTTGCTTATTTTATTGTACTGGATAGCATCTCCAAGATAAAATTGGAGAGAATGTTGATAACTAATATCTTTGTCTTCCCAGTCCTGTGGGGCAGGGGGAGGAATTTTGAAAACATTCCAATTTAGTGTTTGCTGTACATTGTTGTGTTTCATTTTGGTTACACTTAATCAACATTTTTATAATTTTTATGGTATTTGGTTGCTATGAGTAGATGGTAAATTATAAATTTTTTTAAGAATCCATTTGAGATAATTTAATTTCATATTTCATTTATTGATGTTGTAATTATATGGGCTTATTTATGAAAATTAAATTAACATCTGGTTTTCGAAGGAGCAAAAGTTGGTTGTGATATATTACCCACTTTGTGAATACATTGCTGAATTAGGTTTTCACACCTAGGTGGATATTAATTATGAAATCTGATGTCTTTTAACAATTTCAGAGCATTCTCAGCCTAGTTTTTCAAGCTAATGCTACTTGCCTTATTGTCTTACGTTCTAGGGCTCTGGTCACACTATTGTAGAACTTTTCACAGTAACTCTTATAGGTCTTAATCTCTTTCCATTTTTTTATATCTATGTAATTCTTCTTGATAAATATTTTCTTCTGATCCACCAGATTTTCATTTCAGCTGTGTTTAATTTTCTATTACACCTCTATGATTTTTAAACTTTTCTAGTTTATTTTTAGTTCTAGAATACCAATTGTTTATTTTTATTTCATTTACTACATGTTTTCATTTAATTTTATAATTATGCATTTTAAGCTTATCTTACATTCCTTTGAATTTTATTGATCATATCTGTTTTATTTATTTTTTAAAGACTCATTTATTTTAGAGAGAAAGAGTGTGTGTGAGCAGGGTGAAGGAGTAGGGGTGGGGGCAGAGGGAGAAGTAGAGGGAGAATTCTTCTGCAGACTCCCACTGAGCACTAGCCCTATGTGGGGCTCAGTCCCAGGACCCTGAGATCATGACCTGAGCCAAAATCAAGAGTCGGATGCTTAACCGACTGAACCACACAGGCACCCCAGATCATATCTGTTTTAATTTTCACATCCGAAGAAAGATAAATGCCTTATATGACTGTTCATCTGTTTTTTACATTTTGTTTTGTTTTGGTTTTGTCTAATGATTTTTTGGTTATATTTTTCTCCCTTATATGTCTAAATATACATGATGGTATGGTAAATATTGTACATTTATTTATTTACTTATTTTAAAGATTTTATTTATTTATTTGACAGAGAGAAACAGTGAGAGAGGAAACACAAGCAGGGGAAGTGGGAGAGGAAGAAGCAGGCTTCCCACAGAGCAGGGAACCCGATGCGGGGCTCGATCCTAGGACCCTGGGATCATGACCTGAGCCTAAAACAGACACTTAATGACTGAGCCTACCAGGCCCCCCAAGCATTGAACATTTAAAGTCCAAAGGCCACCTTGGCTCCTCTCAGTCACATAGCCTTCACAGATGACAGGAATCAAACAGAGATTGAGATGATTCAAAGTCTTTGTTCCAATGAGGGCTATTTTTGATTCCTGTATATTTGAACATTACAGACCTTCTGGATTCCAACCAAAAGCCTAGGAATTTTACACTGGCCTCTTCTCCTTAGCACTTGCTGATCTCCTTTCTTTCTCCCCTTATACTCACTAACCATCAAAAAGCTCTGCTATGCTTCCCAGTCTCCTTTCATGAATCAGTCTTAACTAATCCTTCATGCTATAAAATAGCTAATAGCTAATATAGATAATAATAATCACGAAGTTTCCTCCTTCATCTACCACTGTACACAGTACACAACAAAGAATTTAATTACTATAATTATAACAAAATTAAAAGTTTTAAATTTATACATAAAACAAAATATTGATATGGGTATAATATTCAGCAAATACATATGTACACCTTTATACAGCCAATACAATTAACAAAATGAGCAAAAGGGATATAACATTTTCATAAAAATGGAAATTACAACTTCAGTGAAATCAGTGAAAAACTAATAATGTTAGCTCATTTTCATTTGTCATTTAAACAAGGGTCCCTCATCTTTGAAATGAACTGGTCATCTTTCTTTGTTATCTCTTATATTTGATGCATTTTATTACTTCTTTTTCATCCTAGTTAGGTTTAACAACACAAATATTTTCCAACTTTAAATTATAATTATTTTTATTCATTAATACAATGAGCCAGTAGCTGCAATACTCCTGGAATACTTTGCTTTTCTTTTATTATTATTGCATCCTTCCTAGAATACATGTGTTATGTTTTATAGGTGTTTGTAAGTCTGAACATACAGTTTTTCTATCTTTGATTCATCTATTTACATCATGATTATTATGTTAGCCACTATTTATTAATGTGCATTGAGGTTTCAGATTAAACATAATGCACTCTTTCATAAATATTCTCTGTTTACCTGAGGGTACTGTTAAATAAATCTTATAGAGAGCCTAAATAATGAGCAAACAAGTAAACCTTTCTGTATTTTTCCTGATTATTTATTTATTAATATTAAGTTGCAGCATATTTTTTTTTATTTTTTTAAAATATTTTATTTATTTATTTGACAAAGAAAGAGACAGCAAGAGAGAGAACACAGCAGGGGGAGTGGGAGAGGGAGAAGCAGGCTTCCCGCGGAGCAGGGAGCCCGATGCGGGGCTTGATGTGGGGCTCGATGTGGGGCTTGATGTGGGGCTCAATCCCAGAACCCTGGGATTATGACCTGAGCCAAAGGCAGATGCTTAACCACTGAGCCACCCAGGCGCCCCAAGTTGCAGCATATTTTTAAAGTATCTCACTGCATTTTAAATTATTTAAATTTAGGGAGGATATTCTTCTAATCTTATATATTCAGAGGGTTGTATGTCTTTGTCTTATTTTCAAATTATGCTTACCCACACTTTGTCAGATACGTGCATTGCAAATATCATCTCTCAGCTACGGTTTGTCTATAATTCTTTTGACGGTTTCCTTTGATGAAAAGAATTTAATTTTAGGGGCGCCTGGGTGGCTCAGTCATTAAGCGTCTGCCTTCAGCTCAGGTCATGATCCCGGAGTCCTGGGATCCAGCCCCGCATCGGGCTCCCTGCTCTGCAGGAAGCCTGCTTCTCCCTCTCCCACTCCCCCTGCTTGTGTTCCCTCTCTCGCTGTCTCTCTCTCTCTGTCAAATAAATAAATAAAATCTTAAAAAAAAAAAAAAGAAAATAATGTTTCCATCTGTGTGACTAAAGTTACAGGAACAAAAATAGTCACAAAGCAAGAGTAATAGTAAGAGGCTAAAGAAGCAAACGAAGGTAGGAAAGGTTACTTTTTTATTTTAGAAAACTTTGAGGATCCTCAAATATATTAACAAGATATGAGAACCATTATTTCCCTTTGATGCTATACAGATGGAATTTAAATTCAAATTTAACTTTTTCTGTGTGTCATTTCAATCATTTGTTTTCTTTTTCACTGTGTTCCTATCTTAAGAATAACTGTGAATTTGCAAGTTTAGGGAAACACGGATTAAAATTTGATATTTCTCACTTAAATTGTTGAACTGTTCAGCATTCTAGAAAAACAAAAATTTTAATCAAACGTTATAGAACAGTCCGAGGTCTATAGTAAAAGGTTATAATGTGTGCAATGGAATGAATCATTTGAATAAAGATATATTTTTAAATGGAAGTTAGGTATTAACATTAAAGCGTTTAAAAATTTATTGAAAGTACTAGAGCTAACCAAACACACAGAAATATATGTTTGTACAAGCAGTAAAAGAACATAATAAATATTCATTACCAGAAAGTGTTGAGGCATCATCCTGTACTTTTATTATGCTTATTCAACCTCACTTTGCTTCTACTTATTCTTCATTTAACCACTTGTGTCTCAAAGGCTTTCTGATATAAACAAAAAGTGCAGCTTGAAGCACATTCTGAATGCTTGGATGCCTTCAGATTCATGCACCTGGACATACTTTCACAATTCACAGAAGCACTTTTGTGAATTATCACTGCATCAGTGAAATGAGGTGAAAAACTAACATTGCTTTTTTACCTGAGGCATCATCTTCAAGGAAACATTAGGAGCTTGAAAATGAGGTTCTTTAATTCTTCATTTGTCATATTCTTCAATTTCTTAAAGTAATCCTCTGCCACTTTCTGTATAAACATAACATATCCACCTCCCTGGATATTCTAGGAGTGGAACCCAAACTGATCTGTGCAAGCACCATTACATGAAATTATAGACTACAGCAACTCATAGCACTGTTCTCTTTGCTTACTTACACATCTAATAGTATAAACTTTAGTTATCCTCATAATATTGTCACATGTACAAGAGCTCATTTCTCAAATCACTTTTTCTCCAAATAAACTGTGGTAGAATAAAATCATGCTCCGTGGCTTTATGAGAAATGAAGGGCTTATAAAATATATAACCTTAGAGGCTTTTAAAAACTTAGAAGACAAAAGAGAGATAAAAAATGAACCTACCTTGACCCATATCTGTCCTGCTTTTCACTTCTTCAAGGTTTTGCTCAACTTTTCTAATCCTCTTTCTCCCCTCTCCCATGCTACCCCAAATCCATAGATTTTTCTTTAACTTAAAATTTGAGTTACGGAACCATGGCTTTTTTTTTTTCCTCTTGGTATAATAGGGATTGTTTATTTTAGTATGCTGACTAAATTTTCACATTTTCCCAAAAGGACCATGGTTCCTAAAACTTGGAACCATCACTCCTAAGGGAAAGTAGTAAGATGAACACATTTGCCCAGTGACTATATTGATAATAGTGGAGAAAGATATACAAAGGATTGTTGAATACATAGGAAAAACTACTTTTATCATTCAATTCTAGTTATATACAGGTGACAGGAAAAGGAATTTTACTACATAATGCACTAGAGTTATTTTTTTAAGTTTGTATTTAAATTCCAATTAGTTAACATACAGTGTAATATTAGTTTCAGGTGCACAATATAGTGATTCAACACTTCCATACGTCACCCAGTGCTCATCAGGACAAGTGCCCTCCTTAATCTCCATCACCTATTTCACCCATCCCCCCCACCCGCCTCCCCTCTGGTAACCATCAGTTTGTTCTCTAGAGTTAAGAGTCTGTTTCTTGGTTTGCCTCTCTCTCTCTTTCCCTTTGTTTGTTTGTTTTGTTTTTAAATTCCACATATGAGTGAAACATAGGGTATTTGTCTTTCTCTGACTTATTTCGCTTAGCATAATACTCTCTAGCTCCATCCATAATACTCTCTAGCTCCAATCTAGCACCATTTAGTCGTTGTAAACGGTAAGATTTCATATTTTCTCATGGCTGATAATAGAGTTATTTTTAATGAAGATTTCAAGCAAAATTTCAAAACAGTACATTTTCCCATAAAATAAGGCAAAGGAAAGTACTGGGAGTTTTTGATATATAAAATACGCTTGCATATATCATTGTGCTTAGAGGTATTGAATAAATTTTTTTTTTTAAAGATTTTATTTATTTGACAGAGAGAGACACAGCGAGAGAGGGAACACAAGCAGGGGGAGTGGGAGAGGGAAAAGCAGGCTTCCCGCGGAGCGGGGAGCCTGATGTGGGGCCTGATCCCAGGACCCTGGGATCATGACCTGAGCTGAAGGCAGACGCTTAACGACCGAGCCACCCAGGCGCCCCTATTGAATAAATATTTTAAGACTTTAAGAAAAAGCCAAAATAATTTTCAGTAACTAAGACCAGATGTATTTAAGACTTAAAATATGATGAATTTGTTTTGGGAGCACTCGTATGAAAGGGGAAAAGATTTCATTAAAATATAGAAGATGCAAACATTATGGTCAATACCTTACAAATCTCATGGATTTTCAATTGCCTCATGGAATAAATGAGGAGAACAAAAGTTGTTGACATAGCTTGATGAGTTGATTTATTTAATGCTTGCTTTGAAGGAGTGCCTGATGTAAGCTGTTTAGAAATTTTGCTAAATTTCTAATTTCTGAACTCTCATTTGAATTAAATTGTCTACCAATATCTGGTTCCTTACATGTGGAAACATATCATATGAACTGATTAAATAGATGGAAAATGCATTTTAACTAAGCAAGTTATTAAGTTTGCTGTAATAAAGATGAAGTAAAATTTCCAGCAACTAAGAAGAAACCCTGATATTTTAAAATAAATAGATAATTAATAGTTAAACTCATTACTTTATAGCTATTTCACTAATTCTCTTTATATATTTTATCTTATATAATTATTCACTGCAAACACTAAATGGTTATGACACTAGTCTACTATCTTGAAGAAATTGGAGGCGGCACAATGCTTTGCTTGGTAGATGTTAAAGAAAAAAATACCCTTTCAATGTTAAGCTTCCTTCTTACTTGTGCTGACTAAACCTGCTCTAAGAATTCAGACAAATGTGCTAGAATCATCAATGCATTTCTCATTAACCTAACTGGTCCTCCTATCTCTCAGTTCCTTCACCATCTGGCATATTTTTTCAAGGTGACTCATTACTGTATAAATTTTATTCAAGCAACACTTGAGATGACACAATGCTTTTCTAAGTCAATATGCAATAACAAACAAAGTATATTTTCTAAAATAAATAATTCTCCAGAGGTCACCATATATTGTACCAGAATTCTTTTTAATTGATGTACTTAACCTACAGTTTTTAAATTATTTTTTTAAAGATTTTATTTATTTATTTGACAGAGAGAGACAGCAAGAGAGGGAACACAAGCAGGGGGAGTGGGAGAGGGAGAAGCAGACTCCCCGCTGAGCAGGGAGCCCGACGTGGGACTCGATCCCAGGACCCTGGGACCATGACCCGAGCCGAAGGCAGACGCTTAACGACTGAGCCACCCAGGCGCCCCTTAACCTACATTTTAAATTAACTTAAAACAGCGAAACAAACACAGGAAAATGCTGCGGGCATGAGAAAAGTTCCTTCACAGAGAATTAATTAAATCAATTAGGGTAAACTTGAAAAATGGCAGGTAAATGAATGGAGGATCAAAAGACAAATATTGTCTTGAATATAAGCAAATATTCTTACTGTCAAAACTAAAAATGGATTTATGACTAAAGAAACTGTAAGTATGTTTTGACATTTGCAGAAACATATTACAGTAATGGCCAAGGGAGGCGGTCTGGAAACTGATAGACTGATCTGGATAGAATATGATGTAATTATGCTTAATGTGTATTGTTATTCTTCCTTTATACAGACGGCTCTGTAAAACAGGAACTAATCCAGGAATACTGTATTCCGAACTCAAATGGTTATTTTGTGATTCAAGTAAAACATAAAAAATAAGTAGAATAAGTAAATTCGTTACATTTGCTACTAAAAGAATGAACATTGAAAAGGTGTCAGGAAACATACTTTAGAACTGGTCCAGCTACTCTTTGTGATATAGTTTTAAATCTAGATATATTCCAACATTAATATATCTTGATGCCATCAGTATACTCAATAAATGTAATTTTAACTTAATGTCAACTTAAATTAACTGAAAACTTAATAAAATCATGATGATATCTTTAAAGGACTTTTAATATGTCAGATACTATTTTAAACTATTTTGTATACATTAATATGTTTAATTTGCACAACTTACTGAGAAAGTTACTAGTATTTTTTTCTATTTTATCAATGAAGAAAGTAAGGCTTAGAGAGATTTCAATAATTTTCCCAACTTGATACTAGTTACTAACTTGATACCAGTTATGTCTTAATTGAAAATAAAAATTGAAGTTCTACCTTAATTGTGTTTAAAATTGTGTGTAAGTAATACTGTCATCTATTTGTCTCTCTATCGACTTCATTTCTTATGAAATCAAGATTGGCAAATATCCTGACCCAGCAAGTCATTCAATCCATTCTCAAAATTAAAAAGAAATTTAATATTTCTGAGTGTTATATTGCCTACAAATGGAATGCTTTATGGCTGACATTCAAGCTTACAGGCATCAATCATCTGACAAGTGCCATTTTGAAAAAAGTGATGCATTTAAAAAATAAACTTGGAATGAAAAGAATGACTTCCTTATTTGGACTCATCACAAGATTAGAAGTCAAAGGACCAGCACCGGCTCTACCACTAACAGTCTCAACAGTGAGTTACATAAAAGAATCTGATATTTTAGGTCTCACTCATCTCTACTTCCATTTAACAAGTATTTAATAAGGACTCATGATGTGCTAGATACAGAAACACAACTGGGAATAGTGAATATATCAGAGCTATTAAACCTACAGATGACATTTATAGGCATTGGGCTGCTTGGGGTAACTTAGGAAGTGAGTGCAGAAATAACCAGAGAGAAGGTTTGATGTCTGCATTCTTAGATATTCCAGAGGTATGAGGTCCATAAAATGAGGAATGATAAGCAAAGGAGACTGAGAAGCAGCTGCAAGGGTCATAGAAGCAAAATCAATGAAGAATAGTGTCATAGTTTCAGGAATTAAATGTTTCTAGAAGGAGTAGAAGTGAAAACAGAGTGTGAAATAATTTGACTAAGTCAACTTAGATACGAACTGATGACTGACCACTGGATTTGGATGAGTGGAGGAGATGATGGTGTGTGATATTTCTTTGAAGTGAGAAAAGCAAAGCCTGACTGGAATTGGTTGGAAAGAGAATGGAGAGGAGTTTAGACAATATGAGACAAGCATGACATAAATCAGGCACTAGCCAGAGGAAGAGGCAGGGTAAAGGATGTTTTATATATTTGTTTTTTTTTTTTTTAATTTTGCTTTTAGGCTAGGAGAAACCATATGTTTCTATGCAAATAAGAATATTGCTGATGGAGAAGCAGGACGGGGAAAATGCAGTAGTTTTCTTCATGGTTCTTCTACTTTGACAGTGAAAGAAGAAATAACTATGGATGTACATCCATAAGAAGATACTGTGGTTCCATAGAGCAGAGAATAATTTTAACAGTTATCCAGAGTAAGGGGAGAGTGAATGGAGTAGGAAAATGGGTAGGATCATCAGATAGCCCTAAGGGCTCCCTTGAGTTCTGTGGTCAGGATATTAAAAGGAGATCATTCAACACAGTTGTTAAGTTTTTCTCCTTCAAATTCACTTATTTAATGATGACTTAAAGCAGATGACTGGTTTTAACAACATAATAATACACTTTTTTTCAGCAAATAAAACAGAGGAGGGAGTGGGTAATTGTGCTGAGACTTTATGCACAAGTGAGAGATTGGAATGAGTTATCATTGAATTTAAGTCAGGTATGTAAGGAAGACAGGTATGAGGGCTTGAAGAACAGGGGAAATAATGGTAGTATCAGTGGATTGACTGGAAGATGGAATGAAGATAGTAAACAGTGAGGAAAAGTAAGCTGCTACCGGTAATTCAGTCTAGACTGATCTAATGTGCCCAAACGGTCACCAAAGGAGAATTCTTCAAAAAACGTTGTGTCTAAGTGGATACTAAAAACAGTGTATATGTGGATGTGAAATAACTGAAAATTGTAACAGGAATAGTGTGGGAGAGATAGGCAATGAGCTGGGTGACCAAGTCATCAGAGAATGAGGGGCATTGGACGGGGGATCTATAAAGAACTGGGCCAAAAAGGTACAATCGGTGGCATAGACTGTTGTCATGAGCTTCCAAGTAGTGAGGGTTGGGGTAAAGTAGCATAGTTATTGGTCTGTTTGCTATGAAGAGAGAAAAGGAGTATATTTAGCCCACCTCCAGACCCTACAGTATGGGTGCAAGAGAGACGATAGATGATTTTAAAAGACTATGTGGGAAGCATGGGGTATATTTAGAATTAATATTATATACATACTACCAGGATAGGCATTGTGAGTACAAGTGAGGAGCATGTGGTATCTGATCTCAATGATTACAATTTACCTGACAAGAAATTATTTAAAATAAAATGAGAAGTTTAACAAGAATGAATTAGACCACAGGTCATTATGGGATGAGTATAAAACTTTTGGGTGGATATTAAAAGCCAGTTGGGCCAAGATCATATGAGCACAAAATGTATTTCTTGATCCCAAATCAACTGGGCCTGCTGAGCTGGTGAACTGTCTTGCCCTAGATATTTCCTAAGGGTCCCTGGTGGTGCTCTGTATACCACCTCTTAGAGGCAGGTTCTTTGGTAATCGCACCTTGATTATAAATACCAGTGGTTTATCTGTTATGTAGGAATCACGTAGCTCTCTTCCTAGTCCAGGAGACTTGTGTAGTTAAAAAAAATTATCATGCTATTAGAATGGTAGCTGGGTGCCTTGTCCATGCTCTCAGTAGGGTTTCCTTACTCTCTCAGAGTAGCACTCTCTTTCAATGCTACAAAACAGGGGCACAGGCAATTCAAATAACTAGTCAGAGGTAGGAAAGATCAACTACCAGAAATATAATAAAACTTTATGTATTTTTACAAAATTATATGGTAGGCACATAATATAAGCATGGCTAGTTCTTGCAATTATATTTAAACTAAGAAAATGAAAAAGTACAAGTTAAAAAAATCAAAGGAACCACGTAATGATATTTTTTCAATTGCAATTTATTTGACACTATAAAACTGATAGCTTTTTTTTTTAAAATTCAAAATGGCAATGTTAGTCCTTGATTTTTTTTGGAGGTTGTGATATGCAACAAAGCATATTGGGAGCAGGGCACCTGGGTGGCTCAGTCAGTCCAGTGTCGGACTCTTGATTTCTGCACAGGTCATGATCTCAGGGTGGTGAGATCCAGCCTCATGTCAGGCTTGTGCTGGGCGCTAGCCTGCTTAAGAGTCTCTCTCTCCCTCTCCCTCTGCCCATGCCCACCTCAAAAAAAAAAAAAAAAAAAAAAAAAAAGTGTATTGGGAATAATATTAAACATTAAGTTTGTTACAAATAAGGAACGTACTATTTTTGAATTAGCTCTGTTATGGTTGTAAATTGTAAAATATAATTGTTACATTGTAAGTTATTTTTTGTAATTCTATTTTATACATAAATTTAGAGAAAATGTGTTAAATAAAGCTCTTTTTATTTTTAAGGTTTAATATCAATAGCTGTCAGTTATACTATTCGTTATGTGAAAATTTTTATGGAAATGTAGGGATTAAATTTTTCTTTATTTTTTATTTTTTAAAAAGGTTTTGTTTATTCATTTGAGAGAGAGACAGAGAGACAGAGAGAGCACAGGCAGAGGTAGAGGCAGAGGGAGAGGGAGAAAGAGACCCGAGCTGGGAGCCCAATGCGGGGCTATATCCCAGAACATGGAGATCATGAACTGAGCCGAAGGCAGACGCTTAACCATCTGAGCCATTCAGGCTCCCCAGGATTAAATTATAATGACACGAATAATTCTATCCTCAGAAGTTTTTGAAAATGAATCTACTCAGAGGTCAGAAAATTACAAGATTCATGAGGACAGGAACTGTGTTTGTGTTGTTTATTGCTATATTCTTAGAACCCAGAATAGTGCCTGGAATGTAGTAGCCACTTAGTAAATATTTTTGAGTGTATTAATAAAAATATATCTTAGCTCTGTGAAAGAAAATCTCTTTCTCTTAATATTACCCAAAGTGGACTTGGTAGGAAACTTTGAGTATACATTTTAAGTCTGGATGAATAATAGGTACTGTTTTAAAAAACATAAGAAGCAACTTATTTTAGTATTTGAAATTAATTTGAATAAAATTTTGTGAAATCCATGTTCACTTGGTTTTGTTTGTTTTCAGAAATGTAAAATGCTGTTCATTCACCGTTGGAAGAAAGTTGTGCTTGGAAAAATTAAATCATATCCCATTATCTACAGATGTAAATGCCTCATTCTAAACAATTTACATTTAGAAATATAGATTGGTGAAAGTGGCTGTACTCATTTTGAACTCTGATCATCTGATCATAGAATCACGGGCTATGCTGTGTTCATATTCACAATGCTACAACAGACCAGCCCAAATAAATGGCAGTCTATCTTAAGAAATCCCTAGAGAGACATCCTTCTCCACACCTCAAACAAAAACCTATGAAAAGATTTGAATATAGGAAGAAATTCTCCCCTTTATTTCATTCCTGTCCCCAGGTACTCTAGCTTAAGGGGGGCAAGTGAGAAACATTATCCAGAGTAATCATTTTGATGCATGACTGAGTTTATTTTTAGCCATCTCTTATAAGCAATAGGGCTTCTTTAACCTTTATTTGTATCCAATTTGTCTACATGCGTCTGATTTTATTGTTTGTAATGAGGTTTATTTTGTTGTTTTGTGGGGACTTTTGTTTGTTTTTGGTGCTTTTTCTGCTACCATTGCTTCCCCTCTTTGTGGTGTGTGTGTGTGTGGTGTGTGTGTGTGTAAGTGTGTGTGTGGTGCGTGGTGTGTGTGTGTGCTGTGTGTGTCTGTGTGTGTGTGGTGTGTGTGGTGTGTGTGTGGTGTGTGTGTGTGTTTAAGTGTGTGTGTGGTGTGTGGTGTGTGTGTGTGCTGTGTGGGTGTGGT